>NC_092344.1:45118829-45468687 GCF_963676685.1 Mytilus edulis
TCAATTTTTAACCATTTTTCGTAAATCTTAGTAATCTTTTACAAAAATCTTTTCCTCTGAAACTACTGGGCCAAATTAATCCAAACTTGGCCACAATCATCTTTGGGGTATCTAGTTTAAAAAATGTGCCCGGGTCCCGTTGTTGGGTTGCTGCCCCTAAATTGGTAATTTTAAGGAAATTTTACTGTTTTGGGTTATTATATAGATAGAGATAAACTGTTAACAGCAATAATGTTCAGCAAAGTTAGATTTACAAATAAGTCAACATGACCGAAATGGTCAGTTGACCCTTTTAGGGGTTATTGCTCTTTATAGTCAATTTTTAACCATTTTTCGTAAATCTTGGTAATCTTTTACAAAAATCTTCTCCTCTGAAACTACTGGGCCAAATTAATCCAAACTTGGCCACAATCATATTTGGGGTATTTAGTTTAAAAATGTGTCCGGTGACCCGGCCATCCAACCAAGATGGCCGCCATGGCTAAAAATAGAACATAGGGGTAAAATGCAGTTTTGGGCTTATAACTCAAAAGCCAAAGCCTTTAGAGCAAATCTGACAGAGCAAAATTGTTTATCAGGTCAAAATCTATCTGCCCTGAAATTTTCAGATGAATCGGACAACCCGTTGTTGGGTTGCTGCCCCTAAATTGGCAATTTTAAGGAAATTTTACTGTTTTGGGTTATTATCTTGAATATTATTATAGATAGAGATAAACTTTAAGCAGCAATAATGTACAGCAAAGTAAGATTTACAAATAAGTCAACATGACTGAAATGGTCAATTGACCCCCTAAGGAGTTATTGTCCTTTATAGTCAATTTTTAACAATTTTTATAAAATTTGTAAATTTTTACTAACATTTTCCACTGAAACTACTGGGCAAAGTTCATTATAGATAGAGATAACTGTAAGCAACAAGAATGTTCAGTAAAGTAAGACGTAAAAACACATCACCATCACCAAAACACAATTTTGTCATGAATCCATCTGCTTCCTTTGTCTAATATTCACATAGACCAAGGTGAGCGACACAGGCTCTTTAGAGCCTCTAGTTAATGGGGTTCGTGTTGTTTATTCTTTAGTTCTCTATGTTTTGTCATGTGTACTATTGTTTGTCTGTTAGTCCTTTTCATTTTTAGCCATGGCGTTGTCAGTTTATTTTCGATTTATCAGTTTTGTCCCTCTTTTATAAAATACCAATCATGTGTCCACGCCCGGCATTTGCAGGCAAACAGCAAACATGCAACTCTTTATTTCAATTCGATTGAGCTATAATACGAACATAAAATTATCAGCAACACTAAACCTAGTGGAAAACGGGAAAGGTGGACCTAAGTTGCTACGGTCAACAGTTATTATACCCCTAAATAATGACAGAAAAAAGTAAAATCACAAATATACAAACATCCGAGGAAAATTCAAAACGGAATGTCCTTAATCAAATGGCAAAATCAAAAGCTAAATACATCAAACGAATATTTAACAATTGTCATATTCCTAAATTGGTGCAGGCATTTTCTTATGAAGGAAATGCAGGTTGGACCTTTTATTATATCTAGCTTAACCTCTCACTTGTATGACAGTCGCATAAAATTCCATTGTATTGACAACGATGTGTAAAAAAAAAATGGCACAATTATAGGTAAAAAAGTAAAAAATTTGGCTACAGCACCGGTATTTAGTAATATAGTAGCAGGCTGAGAAATGTCTCGTGTCTCTCCCTAAGACATTATGTCTAGAACAGCATGACTATATCATCATGTTCCGTAATGTGAGCAATTTCTCTTGTGCCGACGGCTGTGATTTTCAGAAAAAGCGAAAAAATATTGACAAAGTTTATTGTTCAAAACTGTATGTTTCATTCTAATTGTTTTGTTTTGGCGTTGGTATATTGTCTCCTTAAAGACAGCCCATATCTTCTCTTATTTATACTGAAATATTTTTGAAGGAGACCGGTAATCTTTTACATGATAACTTTAGGATAAATTCGTATGATCCGGTTACGTACAAAGTTCTTGCTTCACCAGCTGTGACACCATCAAATCAGATCTGATGCAATTGCATAGTCACGAATTAAGTCAGTATACTAAATCATGGGGTTCTTGGTTGTGCTGCAAATCAGTATAATTGCGAAATTCGAGTAAGATTACTATCAATTTGACTGATAGATTAATTAATTTACTATTATATGACAAAAGGAATCGTCATCAAAATAAATGTTGCGCTGACATATAATGGGTAGACTACATCTACATATTGAGTGACACAGAGTCCTTGCAAAAATGTTCATGACCGATGTTGTTACATCATAAATGAAAATGACGACTGGAAAACTATATATTTTATACGTAACAGAAACATCATTTTTATCGTTTCATTTTAATACTAAATTCATGCATGCACAAAAGAAACTTTCATACGTGTTGCAATATTATTGCCAAAACGAACGACAAAACCAATATTAAAAGATAAAAACAAAATCGCAAGCATGAAAAACAAGCTAAAGGTTAATAATGTTACAATAATACAAATGTCATTCCAATCTCCATAGATTCAACATGATAAAAATTAATCCTCTTTTATTTCAAACTTATCCCGTCAATATTCCCCACATCGTTGCTAGTAAAACATTATATACAATCAATCTTTATTTTACATCCTTTTATCGTTAACGTAACAACGACATATTTGAGCATCTAAAACCTGATTTGTTTTAGTTAATTATGCCATAAATTAGCACATTTAGACATATTTTATTACACATTTGAATTAACCAGTTGAAAAACAGCTTGTGTGCGAAAATTCATAAACAAATCACATTGGAATCAAAACTTATTGTATGATCTGAAAGAACACGAGAGACACTCTTGGAGAGTTTTAAAGGTCTGATGCGGGAAGAACTTCTGCCCCTGACAAAGAAAAAATAACACCACAAAAAAACTGAACTCCGAGGAAAATTGAAAACGGAAGGTCCCTATTCAAATTGCAAAATCAAATGAAAAACACATCAAACGAGTGGACAACAACTGTCATATTCCTGACTTGGTACAGACATTTTAAAATGTAGAAAATGGTGGATTGAGGAACAGAGCCTCATTATATGATAGAAGTATAGCAGTCTAGATTTTATGGTTGAGCGACTTTGCACAATCAACATATTAGATTTAAATTCAACTTGTGTGTGGTTTTATATACATGTAATATTTGCTGCTGGAACTTGCAAGCAATGATCACATCTGGATCATTTTCTTGTCATTGCATTGTAACTTCAATTGTGTAACTAATTGCCCAAGGCACACTAAAGTAATTTATAATACAGGAATATCGCTTTTTTATATATACAATATACAAACTCACAAATATAGCTACCTGTAAATGGGACGTGAGAAAAACATAGTTTCCTCAATGGATAAAGAACCTATTATTTAACTATTCTGTCTTTTATTTCTAAATTAACCAAGGGACCGATATCCTTGCCCTTTTTAATCACAAAGAAAAAGAGTGTATTCAACCAGTCATAAGTAAAATCACAAAAATACTGAACTCAGACGAAAATCAAATTGAAAAGTCCCCTAATCACATGGCAAAATTAAATTACAAAACACATCAAAAACGAATGGATAACAACTGTCATATTCCTGACTTTAAACAGGCATTTTCAAATGTAGAAAACGGTGGATTAAACCTGGTTTTATAGCGATTATAAACCTCTCACTTTGTTCGACAGTCTCATCAAATTCTGTTACATTTACATTAATGCGTAAACTAAACAGAAATAATAGATAAAATAGTCAAAATATGGGTACATCAGTCATCATCGTGTTACGATTTTAAAAGAAACAATTTCGCGTGTCTGACTTCAGAAAATTTATACGTCATATATTTTTGTCGTTCAATGTCTGATATCAGCGTCACTGATGAGTCTTATGTAGACGAAACGCGCGTCTGGCGTACTAAATTATAATCCTGGTACCTTTGATAACTTGTACAAACAATTTAAAAATTTTACATGGGCAATTTTAGCATACAGGGTTAAAAAAATCAAAAGTATGTAAGAATTAATTTCAGAAATAGATCGAGATTTAAAATAGTGCAAAAGTTCTATAGAATCCACAAATGGTTCATTCCACTACGTGATTAACTAATTGTGACTGTTGTGGTTCAACGTATTTTCTAATTTATAATGGAAATATTACATAATGACATAATATAGAGCAATAACATACTGACAGGATCTTTTAAAGTACCGAGTCACGTTATAAGAATCAACAAAACACAAAAAGTCGCATATACAAAACACACCAGCAAAAATGAAAGATAATACAAACACATTGACGAGATGTACAAGTACCGAGCCACGTTAAATAGATATCACAGAAAACAATCCAACAGTAAAAGAAATATTAATAATAGAACAATGACAAATGAAATACAATATAACACGCTGTTAAGATGATAAACAACGTCAGTACGCAGAATCTATACATCAAGACCAACATGTATTATTTGTGAAGTTGATACGGAATATTTATCAACAAGGTCTTGGTACCTTACCGTTTTAAAACAATACGAGATCATATGATTTTACCAAAAAATCCCGTGACACATCAAAATATTGACAATCAACAACTATAAAGCTGTTTGAAAAAAAAATTTAAATGTTATAGTGTCATAATACAGATATTTTAAGAGTTTTCTTTCATCATATAAAAAACTGAAATAAACAAACATAACGCTGCAAGAAACCACTTTTACATTTAGAGATAAGAAGCATTTAAATAGCTAATAGTGAAAGAAACTTTTTCGACAATAATAAACAAGGAAAACGTTAATCTATTTCGAAGGTCGTCCTATTCGTTGTATTTGAATATTACATATTAATTTTTCACAAAACATATGGAACTACTGTATTCCATATTGTCTTACGCATGTACTCTATTTGCAATCTCGATAGTGAAATGGTGCAACCTGTTTACAAGGAATCTGACATCACTGTTGCTAACTTCAATAAGCTTATCGTTGTTAAATGATAATTCTCGCTGTATTGTGCTGACAATTTATCATATGTCATTATGTTTTCTTAAGTAGAAAAAGCATTTGAATAAGAGATACAAATTTGGACGAGATGAAGTTAGACATAAATTACATTTTTATTCCCTTGATATTTGTATGGACATTGTCGTTCTGTTGTGCAACTGAGGAAACTGACCAGGTAAATCATACTATTTATCTTTATAATTTGTTTGTTTCATTTTCATTCCCGTAGCTATAGGAGTGAATGTTCCCTAACAAATGCATTTTTAAAAGGAAAATTGTTATAAGCACAGAATTTTTTATTCATTTTCATATTTCCCTAAGGGTGACAGCAGAGTTGAAATAAAGTCACTTTAGACTTTTTCCGACCCGAAGCATACCCCTTGTCAAATTCTTACCGTGACCGTACTTGTGCATTCCAACTTTGGGATAAAAAAATTGGACGTTACATTAGATGCCGCGTATATGGACGTCCATGGTCTAACATCTGTATACAGTGTCATTTTCAGTGTCCAGTAGTGACCTGTTGCCATACAAAATTTCTGTTCGTATCAAATGTTTCCCTCATTTACGTCTCGTACTACCTCTTTTACATGTTCTACCTATTGTGAGCGTTGTTGTTCGCTATGAAGAATCCGTATATCGTCAGATTATCGGACTTCCAATGGGGTCTAATTGTGCACCACTTATTGCGGACCTCTTCTGTATTTTTATGAATTACAAGTTATGACTAAAATCAGTAAAGACCCGTCGAAACAACATCTGATTCAAAAATTTAATAACACGTTTAGATATTTTGATTATATATTGGCTCTCAATAATGTCGACTTCAGTAAGTACATTAAAGAGATATATCCTGCTGAACAGACTTTAAACAAAGCTAATACTAACAATGAACACTGCCCTTTCCTGGATCTGATATCTATATCTTTAACGAGAAGCATAATACCAAAATTTATGATAAAAGATAAAACATTGTTTAGATGGTTGCGATCCCTTGTCACCATCTTATGGTGTTTATTTATCTCAACTTGTTCGATTCGCTCGTGTATGTAACAACGTATTTCAACGAAAGAAATCTTTGTATAATTAAAAAATTATCATACCAGGGTTTTCAATATCACTAGCTAGTCAAAACATTTACTAAATTTTATCATGGGTACAAGGACATCATTCTTAAACATATACCAAAATGCAGACACCCTATACGTTCAGGTATTTCACATCCAATATTATATGGTAATATTCTTTACAAAACACAAAAATGTCGGCATTCACCTCAAAAGCTAATATAACCTTTAAACAGACTTATTCGGAAAGGATGTAGTTACGATACTGTTGTCAAGTCATTAATAATTTTATATATTGGTATTGCCTTTGATTTACTCCTGGGGTATTTGCATCATAAATAAACACGTTTACTCTCAAACCAGTTGTTGGCATGATACGGGTAATGTTCTTCTCTGCTAGTAGTCCTTTGTTCATCTGTGTATTATTGTCATTTTGTTTGCTTTTCTTTGTTACCTTTTCTGACATTGGACTCGGACTTCTTTTGAACTGAGTGTTACTGGTCTTATTGATATGTGTTTCTTTATTCTACATTTTTGCGCCTGTGCCAAATATATATAGTTCATTAATATGGTTTGGAGTTAAGTGTGAAGTCCATTGTCACTGAACTAGTACACAATTTTATTTAGGGCCAGCTATATGTAAAGACCACCTCTAGGTGCGAAATTTTCTTGCTGCGTTGAAGACTCATTGGTGGCCTTCAACTGTTGTCTGTTCTTTGGTCTAGTTGTTGTCTCTTTGATATATTCAAAGAAAACATTTTCATTATTTATATCAATGCAATTAATTTATTCTTTTAACAATATTGAATCGTTCAATATGAACAATAGCAACATGAATACTTTAAAATAATGTGTCATTGTAGGTACTACCATGTTCTTTAGAAAAGTCTTCTTGGTTTTTCATTTTTTGTTTTCCCATAAACAAGGCAGTTGCATTGGTTATATCGTGTGAATTGTTTCATATATTGTCATGTCAGACGTTTTTTTAAGCGCTTGTCCATATTTTTACAGTAATTTTAATTGACTTTACTTTATATTTACCTTAAATAATATACAACGTATTTATACTCAAAATCAACTAACCAATTGATGATTAAATAATACTAAAATAGAAAAACTGGCAAAAAAATTATTAATCTGCATATAAGATTGATAGATCATCATTACTTGCAACAATCAACATTGACCGCCTCCCCAAATAACAAAAAAAAAAAAACAACCAAAAAACAATTGCTTCGTGATTTAAATTTTACGCTAACGAAAAAATTCCCGCAATGTGTTCATTAAATTGTACAATTCACATCAAATTACAATGTTAAGACTTTTAGCAAATACACCTAATTTCATAACTTGTGAACGTTTGATATATATTTTTTTATTATTCATGAATGAAGGTTTTATGCCTAACCTAAAACTGATGAAATTAATGATAGATATCATCTCGTTCAAGGATAAGTTACGATAAAATGTACTTATTTTTAAATGTTTTACTTTAGTGTTATAATGCGTTATTATCAGAACTTATCATATCTGTTAGATCTTTGAAGATTTCGCGGATTTCAAATTATTTCTAATAAGAATTATCAAAAACTAATTATTGCACTGATTCCGTTATATTCCAGTTATCTATAAACCTAATTCGATACCGTTTATAACACCTACATCTGTAATTCAAAAAAGATTTCGGTTAAACTCGATTTTTTATATTTTCATTTTTTATAATTTGCTTATTCATAAGCACTTCTGAACATGAAGAACAATTACATTCAATTCAATTTGTTAATACAAAATAATAGAAGATGTTCATGTAGACATACATCATGTGTACATGTGTTACGTTGTACCTCATATACTACTGTTGCTGTTATGAGAATTACAGAATACTACATGAAAAACAAGATTTCGAAACTCGGAAGGATAAGGAAAGTTAATCTAACGTTTCACAACTGGTTTCATACAATTTTACAGAAAGAGAATTTATAAATGAAAAGATTAAACATTTGTTTTTCTTTTGACTTCATCCTTTTGATTTTGAAATATCTCTTAACCCACACTTACAATATCTAAATTAGATTTCAAATATAGAGAATATACAACTTTATTTGAAAATCACTAATCACTTTAATGAATCCCTCATGCACAATACAGCACACTTTATATATAGACTTTTCAAAAATGGCATACAATTATTATAGAATTCTGGATAACTTTTCTCGTGTACCCCGTAGATTAACAACATATTGAAAGATAATCAACGTTTTATTCCTTAATTCACGTTATCCCGACATACATAGACAATTCACTGTTGTATTGTTAAAGATTCCATGAAAAGAATGGGCTAAACAATAAAAACAAATTGCAATTTATTTCTTCAGATCTTCATCATCACCAGATTGGATATTATTACAGATGTTCGATATAGGTTTTCGGAAACAATATATACTCTGACAGTGTTTAATCCTAGCCATGACAACGAGACCTACATTGTTGATATACCGTTTCCAAAAGAGGCTTTTATTTCAAACTTTACACTGTAAGTACGTGTATACCTATTACGCACTACAAGCTATACAATGTAAGTACGTGTATACCTATTACGCACTACAAGCTATACAATGTAAGAAACTGCATATACAAAACATAACGCAATTTATTTTCTTAAGCTCATTTTCGATTCAACAAAATGAAACATTATGCAATTATTCGCTAAAAGATAATATATCAGGAAATCAAACTTTTGTTTATCTTCTATATAAAACACATGGTGGTGGCACACAAACCCAGTTGTACCTTATTATAAACGTAAGTTATCTGAATAATTCTCAATCTAAACAAATTTAATATAATTTAAAGTTAAAACAATCATGTGAGACATTTTAAAGACGTCGTTTTTACAAAATAAAACTATTACGTTTTGATTGAACTGGCAAACAAAAACACATTTGAACTCAGTAACATATCAAGATTCTTTCCAACAGCACCACGAACACGGTGGGATATGTATACATTTGGGTTAAGATCAATCGATTATTGTTGTTTAAGTAGTCTTTGCCATAAGGTAGTAAACTTATTTCCCCATCCCTACATTATGGCCCGCCAAGTAAACTAACATTGGAATATCTTGATGTGTCCCGTAGTTGTCTAAATAACTGCAAATGTTTTTTTGCGGTAATTCATGACAATAGTTGGTAGATGTCCTTGTCTGATAATATAGTTTATTAAGTCTTTATACACTTATAACAAATTTATTTATAAGAAATCAGTTTTGTTTTCGTCAGTGAAGAGATATTGATATAGTTAATATCTTTTAAAAAAACAACCTACTAGCTGTTAATACTAACTCTTAATTTTATACTCCTTTGAGGAATGAAGAACTGTTGGTCACTTTAACAGTAGTTCAAGCGTTGTTTGGTTATATTACTTTTGATTTGTCATGAGCGTGTTTAAAATTGTTTCATGAATCAACGCAACACGTTCTTTCTGTTCCATAATGTTCGATTAATTTAATCTTTAATTTTAAAGAATGATATCAAGATTATTGTTTTATATTGACCGTTGAAGAGTTGTTTTAAAACACAAAAGAAATATCTTCCTTAAGGTTAACAAGTATCCCTATCTAATAATCTTATAGTTTGTTTCTTGTAGAGAAGTTGGTGACGAGATATTACTAAGTAGTATTATAGGAAAAGACAGTAAGGATATTGGTACAATTTCCTGGAACACATCAGAAAGCGAGGAACTCACGGACAGCATGTCAGAGTAAGTGATTGAAGACATCAACAGCAGTTTTATACAATGTAATGTCGAACTATGAGCTACAGTTTAAGACACACATAATACAATTGTGTACACATTTGTCCTCTAAACATTCTATTACCACTTTCACAAATTATTGTATGAATTACGACTTCATTTTAGACTTCATTTAAAAAATGAAATGAACAAGAAAAACCCCGATTCGAAACTATATAACCGGTAACTGAAAATTAGGGAGATCTTATTGGTCTTCCGTTGTATAAGCTGTTTCTCTTGAACATTGCACAAAAAAATTTTAAGTCTAATAACAAAAACTGACCTCCAAGAAAAAAAAATAGTTTCATCTCCTGATTAAACAAACTACTGAAGATTTGTTTTATCAGCTTTTTTTATGAACGCCGTAAAAGGTTTGGCTGACCGTTATGAATTATCTTTGTCGCAAATGACCACTGACATACAGTGGAGATCAGTTCTAACCTCTCATAAATTCTGTCAGAATCTGTCAGGAGAACTGTTCTAGAACAGTATGTAGAACTGTCAGCCTGACACCTTTTAGTCAGTTCTAGGTTAGAACTGTTCTAGCTAGAACTGATTTGGTCAGTTCTACCTAGAACTGATTTGGACAGTTCTAGCTAGAACTGATCCTGACAGTTCTACCCTAGAACAGTTTTAGACAGTTCTAGCTAGAACTGACCAAATATTTGGTCAGTTCTACTTCTAGAACAGTTCTACGGTTAGAATTGATTTCAAATTCTACGGCTAGAATTGATTTATAAATTCTACAGCCAGAATTAATTTATAAATTCTACGGCTAAAATTGATTTATAAATTCTACGGCTAGAATTGATTTATAAGTTTTAAGAAATATTTGTCTTAATATAAAGGCTTCGGCAAAATAGCGATTAATATTATATCGTCGCTGTTATGCAAAAACCTCGTATCTCAATTTTTTGCGGAAATCTTTTTATTGATTATTTAGAATTAAATATGTATGATCCACTGTATGTGAAAATATCTGATCTTTTAACCAATCATTAACTTGAGTTCTGACATGTGACGAAAAAGTGTAGTCGGATTGGCGAGACATTTTGTTGTGCGAAAATATCGTTTCTCAAAAGAAAAACACATGGCGTGGCAGCTGACATTATAATAGGTACAATTTTAGGTTTTCAAGGCTAATATAGCTTAGAAATAATGAAAAGCTTTGTAAAAACAACATAGCAGCAGAAATATTTGTTCATCTTGGTAATTGATTGGTTAGCATATCAGATATTGTCGCATACAGTGGAACATACATATTTAATTCTAAATAATCGATTAAAAGATTTCATTTTTTTCTGCCTGGTGTAAAATTATCAAAACCTTAGATACGCGGTTTTTGCATAACAGCGACGATATAGAGTTTTGCTATTTTGCCGGTTTTATTTAAGATTTATAATCGGCAAGAGAACATGTTTAACCCCGCCATATTCTGTATGTATGTCAGTGCCTGTTCCAAGTCAGGAGCCCGTAATTCAGTGATTTTCTTTTGTTGATGTGTAGTATAAAATATTTGTTTTTCTTTCATTTTTTGTACATAAATTAGACCGTTAATTAGTATTATTTGGGGGGGGGGGAGGGTTATTATTTGAATTGTTTTACATTTTTTATTCTGGGAGTCAGGATGGCTCGTTATCACACAACAAAATTATTCTCATTAACCAAATGTAATATCTGTTTGCGAGTAGTTTTCATACCTCGGACGGACCTGTTTAACAAAAATCTTTTGACCACATCAATCTAAACTGATCATTGCTGACTTTATTTGCTCTTCAGTCTTTCTGCAAATCTATATACTAGTAGCTGCACAGTACTTAAGTTTTAATTTGAGGTCAAGAGGGACTGTACTATACAAGTTACAGCAATATTGGAAAGGCACTGGCTACGGTTACATGGAAATGTAACAATAATAAAAATATTATTGTTACATTGGAGACTAAATGCCGGAATGCATGGTTGGGTAAGGACCTGTTTAATTACGAATGTAACAATAATTATTGAGGCTACGGTTACATTGCGTTATTGTTACATGAAAAAAGCAATGTACGATGGGACTAGTAATATATGTACTAAATAATAAAAGTTGAGGACATTTTATATTACATACATTTATAACATACAATTTATTTACTGTAATTTTTTTTTATTTTAATACAATGACAATTTCTACAAATCCAGTAAGTTGTTTTTAAAGTCCGACACATTTTTGATGAACGAAATTACGTCCTCCACGGATACGTGTACATACATAATTTCTTAGTATTTAAGTTACAGTTAGCAAACTTTGCTTTTGATTATCAATTTGCGTCAAGTTATAAAGCTGTATGAAATGTATGTCTTGATATTGTTTCAGTTTCGTTTAAAACGCATCCCAAGTTTTATTTTTTTCACCATAAACAAAATTGGTCCAAAGTATAATGACAGTAATACGAGTAGGTGTGCAGTTAAATACTTTACAAAAAGTGAAACCATTGAACTATATTTTTCGCCTTTGACAGTCACACTCCTAATCTTGACCATCAATCAAAACCATTAATACGTAGTAAAACTATTCAAGTTGTACACCATTTGTTGAATAATAATATTTTATTATTCATCAGTATTAAATTACAAGTATTGTTTAGTACATATGAAAGAATGAAGCAATACAACTATAGAAGATTGAAGTTTAATCAATCTAGCGTACATTGCTGTTTTTCGTGTAACAATACCGTAATGTAACCGTAGCCTCAGTAATTATTGTTACATTTGTAATTAATCGGTTCCTCACCCAACTTTGCATTCCGGCAATTAGTCTCCAATGTAACAATAATATTTTTATTATTGTTACATTTCCATGTAACCGTAGCCAGTGCCTATTGGAAAACAATTTTGTTCGCATCAATTTATAGTGCCAGCATGCAGGGGTAGATCCAGCCATTTATAAAAGGGGGGTTCCAACTATATGTTCAAATTCAAAAGCATTGATCGTCCAAAAAAAGGGGGTTCCAACTCCTGAACCCCCCCCCCCCCCTTTGATCAGCCAATGAGCATGTCCTCTTTTTATTCAAAATATTGAATCATAAACAAATATCAGTAGTTTTCATACTTCAGACTGCATCAACCGAATCTTACCATATTTGCTTTTTATTTATGTAAATCTAAATAGCTGCGCAGTAATTCAGTTATAATTTTAGGTCAAGAGGGACTGTAGTATATAAATAACTACAATATTGGATTTGAGAGTGACAGCATTTCCTATTTTTATTCAAAATATCGCATCAGAAACAAATATCAGTCATGTCAGTAGTTTTCATACCTCAGACTGACAGTAACATGTAATCATGTAACAAAATTATTTGTCTGCATAAATCAAAACTGACCATATTTGACCGCATCAACCAAAACTGACCATATTTGACCGCATCAACCAAAACTGACCATATTTGCTATTTTTTATGTAACTCTTATAGTCGCATAGTAAATCTGTAATATTTTTATGTAAGGATGGATTGTAAAATCATAAAAATACAAATGATAGAAATATAGGAACACAATGCTACCTAATTTCATTTGTATCAATTTAGAATGCCAGAATGTCCTCTTTTTATTCAAAATATTGCATTGATCATAAACAAATATCAGTAGTTTTCATACCTCAGACTGACTGGTATAACAAAATAATTTGTCTGCATCAACCAAAACTGACCATATTTGCACTTTATTATGAACATGATGTGAATCTTAATAGCCGCAAAGTAAATCATGTATATTTTTATATCAGGATGGATTGTTTAATAAAAATGAAAGCAACTATTGGAAAATAAAATTATGCTCACATCAGTTTATAGTGCCAGCATGTCCTCTTTTTCATCAAAATTTTGAATCGTAAACTAATTTCAGTAGTTTTAATATCTCAGACTGACTCATGAATATAACAAAATTATTTGTCGCATCAACCAAAACTGACCATATTTGACAGCATCAACCAAAACTGACCATATTTGACCGCATCAACCAAAACTGACCATATTTGCTATTTTTTATGTAACTCTTATAGTCGCATAGTAAATCTGTAATATTTTTATGTAAGGATGGATTGTAAAATCATGAAAATACAAATGATAGAAATATGGGAACACAATGCTACCTAATTTCATTTGCATCAATTTAGAATGCCAGAATGTCCTCTTTTTATTCAAAATATTGCATTGATCATAAACAAATATCAGTAGTTTTCATACCTCAGACTGACTGGTATAACAAAATAATTTGTCCGCATCAACCAAAACTGACCATATTTGTACTTTATTATGAACATGATGCGAATCTTAATAGCCGCAAAGTAAATCATGTATATTTTTATATCAGGATGGATCATTGTTTAATAAAAATGAAAGCAATATTGGAAAATAAAATTATGCTCATATCAGTTTATAGTGCCAGCATGTCCTCTTTTTCATCAAAATTTTGAATCGTAAACTAATTTCAGTAGTTTTAATATCTCAGACTGACTCATGAATATAACAAAATTATTTGTCGCATCAACCAAAACTGACCATATTTGACAGCATCAACCATACAAATAACTGACAATATGTGACAGCATCAACCAAAACTGACCATAATTACACTTTGTTATGAAAATCTTAATATATATATATAGCCGCATATTAAATCACTTATAGTAATACATATACCGGTAATGATGGATTGTATAATTCAAATGACAGCAATATCAATGAATATTGGAACACATTGGCTACAAAAAATTTCCACATCAATTTAGAATATCAGCAAGTCCTCTTTTCATTCAAAATATTGAATTGTAAACAAATTTCAGTGGTTTCGATATATCAGACTGAGTGAGAGTTGTTTTAACAAAATTATTTGACCGCATCAACCAAAACTGAACTTATTTACACTTTATCATGTAAATATACATGTATATGGCCTCATTGTAAACATGGTAAACCAATTTTATTTCTATGTGAGGACGGATCGTATGATAAAAATGACACCAATTTTGAAACACAATACACCTTATTGCTAATCCTGGCTGACCCGGCCTCTTGAACTTTTGAAGCATACAACAATGACTTTTCTATTGTGGCGTCAGATATTTTGTTTTATGACGTCAAAATTTTACGGGAACCTGTGTGATATCCAGTAATGGCAGACAAATTGCGACAAGGTGTATTTATACCATATCTAAGAATTTAGCGCGCCGTTATTTCCTCTCTGTATCCATAATAATGAATCGTCATTCAACATGCTAAAGTGACTTTTTAACATGTTTAAGTCAGTAGTTTGTGATGGGTTTTTTTTAAACAAAACTATTTAATGGCATCATCCAACACTCACATGACTGATTCATATACTTTATTTTAAAAATAAAATAAAAAGTACATGTATGGGAAGTTCTCTTCTTGGAATAGTATACTGTTAATATAGTTTGAAGAAGGCAAAGAAAAATGCATGATTTTGTTTGTAGCCGAACGTCCAGGGGCAAATGTTTCATTCATGTTCAGATCCGGTATATTTTTCTGAGACTCCCAGATATCATTTATTTATATAATCGTTATGGATAAGTTTGGCTAAGACGAGATGGTGCAAATGTATATATAGTTTTTTTTACGTTACACAACACTTTTTTCATTAATATCCCATAATTCATCCACTGTACAATTTTCGTTTGAACATTTGTCAAAACAGAATTATAAATGAATGTAAATCCAAGGCAAACAAGGTAAATTACGATTAAAATTCCATGAATTAAATGTAGAGTTTTATTTAGGGGACTGTTAAAAACGGGGAACGAAGAAACGTAAACAATGATGTTTCCGTATGCAATCTTATAAAAATATCTCCGATGAGTTGGATAACCTTCTATTCACTTCGATATTTGTACATGTAACGTAATAAAAGTCGTTTGATCAGTAAAAAATATAGAAAATCTGCTATTTAATATATGGCAAAGTAGTTGGAAGTGATTTATTTCTTCTAAATTCTAAAGTTCCCTTACTGCAGTGACGTCATTTAGAACTGTTCTACAGTCCTGACTGATTAAGTCAGTTCTGCTGACAGTTCTACGGTTAGAAGTGATTTGGACAGTTCTACCTAGACCTGATCCTGACAGTTCTACCCTAGAACTGATCCTGGCAGTTCTACCTAGAACTGATTTAGTCAGTTCTACCTAGAACTGATTCTGACAGTTCTACTTAGAACAGTTCTAGGGTAGAACTGTTCTAGGTAGAACTGTTCTAGGACAGATTAGAACAGTTCTATGACAGAATATTCTGACAGTTCTAATGAGAGGTTAGAAGTGATCTCCACTGTATGTTGTGTCTTCTTATTGTAATCCCATTCAATAAACATGCAGGGTTTCCGGTGGCGCTAAAATATTAATTGTGGCGATTAAAATTCGTCATTGGCGAAAGAATTTGGCGAAAGAAATATATATATACATAACGATATATTTTCAACCATCTTGTTTGTTTACTTTTTTTTTGGGTTTCTCGGACTTTAGCTGATCGGACAATAGTCGGAATTCACCTTGAACTCGTTAAGAGTTTGATAGAAAATCAATAATCAGCTGATTGCATTTCATCGACAACAAAGGACTAACTAATAAAGGTGTTGATTGTATTGTTTGACAAAATGATATGGTTAAACGGCGTCCGTGACAAATTACATACAGGATTTATTAACCACTTTGCAACGTCACGTGCTTGAAGCAAAATTTAGACGTCTCGGTCCTCTCCTTTTTTTAATGATAGTCTGGAAACGAAAACTGTTATCATAACGGAAAATGTTCAAAAGCAAGAAAAATCTCTGATTTAAAACTTTATCTTTTAACTTTGATATAGATAATTAATTTCAGTTGGTACCTTAAAGTCGTTTCAGTGACACACGTATTTTAAGCATAGTTTTACTTCTCAACTTAATCATTTACAATGGTCTAGTAAAGAAACTTTCTTTATGAAGAAATCTATTCAAAAGGTTTGGAAGATCTGGGAACAACCCCTCGAATATGGGTAACCCTTCAATGTAATGACTACACCTTAAATGACGGATCAATTTCTAGTGACAAAACTTTTGTTTTGTTGTAAAACCCTCTTCTTAGTACAAAAGGGCACATATTTTTATTTTGAAGAAACCTTCCCAAAGAACTGTACACCTTTCTGGTAGTATATGGTTGAAACATGTTTATTTTTAAAAGTAGGTGGCACCATTCTTTTAAAGTTGTTCAAAATATAATAAATTTCTCAGTTTTAAGTTAAAAATAAAGTTCTTCTTTTTGAATGTAGATTTTTTAGTGTTTATTCATTACAATGTAGACTCTAAGATAAGTTTAAGAGAATATTCATAGACAACAATGGGGCAAACTCATCTTATTTAAGGGGGAGGGGGGTCGGGTGGTGGTAAAAAAAGGAAAATTTAAACGAAAACTATATATTTGTTATTTGGCGAAAAAAATTATAAAGTGTCGAAAAATGAATTGTTTTGGCAAAGAGGTTGCGAAAAAAATAATTGACCCAGGAGAAACCCTCAACATGTGTAGTTATACTCGATTTTTCCATTACCAAATATGAATTACCGATATGATATATCTCTTTGTCAACAGTGACAATCTTAAATCTTATGATAACAAAATAAAGGTAACTAATTTTCCCGAATGTTTTCTTTTTCCGATTTTGAAATTTTGACTGAGTGTGTATTTGTATGGGGGATGCTGCATACATAGCAGTAGCCTCTGCCTTTGTCAAGACACCCGGGTTGCTGCTTTTCAATTGCATGTCATTCCAATAGTTTTGTATGTTGCCTTGGTTCGTCTTCTTTATGTGGGTTAAACATCGGTAAACAACTGTTGCTTTTATTTAGCGCCATATTTTAACTTCAATGAACAAAACGCAGATGCAGACTGCGGAACAGGAACTTCGTACCATTTCGGAACACTGGATTGGACATGCATTATTAGATGAAGATCTTGAATTCCATTTCTGTGTCTGTGTAATGTTTTGCTATTGTTTTATGTATTGTTCTTTGTTTTTATTTTAACCATGGTGTTTTCTTGTTCTATTGGACTCAACATTTTTCAAATATCTTCTTGGTATCTGGTTTTGTCTATTCGATATTGTAAGTATATGTATACATTATGTTTATATAAAGCTGATTGTGAAATTTTCAACATTTTAATGTTCTTAAACAAATGAACCAATATTATTTTTTTTCAGCTTTTTGGACACAAATTCGTTTGTTTTTCCCGTTGATGTCCCTCCTGAAGAAGACGTCACTATAACATTAACATACCAAGAGGTACTCCGACGACTTAAAGGCGTTTATAATATCCACATTTTTGTCGGTCATTGTGAAAACGGATACAATACAAATATCGAAGTGTCAATTAAAGAAACGAAACCTTTAGCAAAACTCGAGTTGTCTCCAATGTGGAAAAATGTACATCGAGGTACGTATTTTCTCGAACGATGTATGCAATAAATGTTAATTTTAGAACATTGAATAAACTGTTTATATGACTGACTTTAAAACAAGAAACCTTGTTTATTTTGTATTTTTAATACAAATCCTACATTATTAATTCTAAAAACCAAGACAAGGATTAAACATGTTTTCAACCAAAAATCTTGCTATCTATTTTCCAAAAAAGGACAAGGAAATACAGCTATATATTGTTATCGTTAACATATGTCATGTGCATTTGTATATGTATAATAATGACTTAAATGCACAAATCCTTATTCTCACAATTAACACTAACAAAAACCCGACAACCGTCCCTCCCAACAAAAAACAAGGTAAACACAGATAATTTGATACAGGAATGTTACGGTTTTAATTGATCGGATTAACTTTGACGTTGATAAATACATGTACATGATTCTGAACAAATCGTAATTCTGACGACTAAAGTAACTGCTATATTTGAACACATATATGACAAAAACTCATGGAAGACTTTCTGAAGTACATTGCAATCATTCCTAGCAGTTTTGTAAAGTGGGATTCAAGTTGTGTACAATCTTATTCTAATTGATTCTTCTACTGAATCGAATGTGATATTATATTTCTGAACTCGAATAATAGCCTTTCTTTTGAACACAAAATAGCCAATTGTGAGGATATACCCCAAATTGGATTACGACCAACACAGAACTCAGATGAAACAAAAAACACAATGATAATAATAAGAAAAATTGGTTGGACAATAAATAAGAACATTCAATATTTACACAGTTGGATTGTTGTCGAATCGCTACCTATTTTAAATGTGTTCTTTCATTTTTTATACAGCTGGTTTGATCTAAATTCTTTTGTTTTAGACGATCTTCATCGAAAAATGTTTCCTTACGTAATTGTTAATGTAATATTGACTATGTGATCAGGTCATTTATTATACTTTCATTTATAAAATATTCATTTTCCTGCAATCATACTTTAAAATCTAGCCAATTTTGTAGAATTGAAGTCAGATATGTCAAAGTAGACAACATCGTGATGAAAACGTATTTTAATAATTTAAATAATGAAGTTACCTCAACGATAAATGGCAAATGTAGACGGTATACATTATATAAGACGTGTTCACCAGCCTATTTTTTCTAGTCTAAAACATCTTATCTTAATACTGTGGAAACGTCTTGAAGCAGCGTCAGTTTTTTAAAATGTTTTATTTTCTATTTTTTAATCAACATACTTCTGACTTCCGCAAGCATTTTGTAGATAAAAAACTTTTATAGTAAAGAATGTCCTTGATTTAGTTATTACCGCTTTGATTTGTTAACTTCATATGCAATATAAATTCTGTTTTATTTTATCTGTTCATTTGATTGACAGTTACAAGTTAAACAAAATCAATATTTGATACTTTGGATTTATGAGGCACGTGTTACGAATATAACTTAAACGAAAAAAAAACATAAAAAGGTGAAGAAAAATTGATACTGCCCCATTTTTTTAATTTGTTTTTACAAAGTGTATATTAAATTCTGTAAGGTTTCTGTTTGTGTGGTCACGGACACCAATGTTTCTTATTGTTAGTTTGATCTGTAAAGGATCAAGAACATATAAAAAGTGAAATCACAAAAAATATTGAACTCCGCGGAAAATTCAAAACGGAAAGTTCCTAATGGAATGGCAAAATTAAATGATAAAACACATCAAACGAATGGACAGCAACTGTCATATTCCTGACTTGGTACAGGCATTTTCAAATGTAGAAAATGGTGGGTTTGAACCTGGTACCTCTCACTTGTATGACAGTTGCATCAGATTCCATTACATTTACAACGATGAAATGAACAAAACAGACACAACAGGTAAACTACTCAAAATATGGGTACAGCAGTTATCACTGTGTCACAACCTAAAAAAAGAAAAATATTTAACAAAAACTCTCAAAGAGCATCAGAATCGAATACATATACATGTACATACATTAAAATTGGTCTTCAATTTAATTGGTTTTTAATCTTAAAGCTACAGCATTATCTTTTTTATCGAATCACTAAGTAATTACATATTTTTGTATCGTACTTTTCAAACATTTAGTTCACACGTTTTTACTGTAATAGGACCTGGCAAATTGTTTTTTTTTTTTTCATAACTTAACACGAACGATTTGTAGCTTTTTTCGCTTCGGCTGTTGTTGAAGTCCGTGTCTTGTCAAATAGTCTTCTTTGTTATTTTCAAATTCAAAAGAATACTTTTTCATTTACACCTCTTTATTTCTTGTTATTAAAGAAAAGGTACAACAAGACTGTAAGTGGTTGGTTTGGTTTTGTCATGATTTAGTCAATCCAAAAAATACTAAATATATCTGTAGTATCAACTAGTGTTATTCAGATCATTAACAGCAGGGATAAGTATGTTGAAATTAAATATGCAATAAAAATAAGGAGAGTTTCTATTTACTTCAATAAAATGAAAGGCGGTATTTAATAAAACGATAACCTTGTGCAATAGTGATGCTATCAATGATATTAAGTTTGAAGAGTCTTTTGATGTTTTAAACTCCTTTACTGCATATAAAAATATAATGAATGTAAACGATTATTAAATACTGACTTGCTTGTCTTAATGGCACACTTTACTTATTTTTTTTTCTAAAGTGAAGAAAAATCAAAGACAGACAACAATATTTCTCTTTGTTTTGAAATCCCTTATTTTGCACTTTTATAAATTTGTCATGGCATTGCTTTGTAACTTTTCATCTCAAAATCATCAGATGGCGAATCAAGTACATTTGATATGGCATTACGTTTTAGAGTTATAATTGTACAATTGGCTAAGATCTCATAGATAACTAAACTAACACATCTAGGCATCTTATTTTTTAATAAAGTGCATCAAAGGAAATCGCGATAAACAGTTGAAAGATAATCAATTTTATTTCCAAAAATAATGATTTCATTGTCAGATCATAAACATACAAGTACGTATTTTGCTGTAATTAAAATGAAATATCATTTAATTCATTTACGAGATTTATCAAGCAAGTTTTAGGATGAAAAACAGCACGAAAGACATGTATTCTGCTGGTAATTTATCAAGACTAAATTTAGGTTCAAGAGATACACCTTTGTCTTTTTTACACTTCACATATCGAATTATTTTAAAGACCTTATAAATACCACTTGCAAACTGTTTTTTTTTCATTCGATAGAAAAACTTTTTTGGAGCAAAATTCGCTTAATCAGTTTTAGCCTATTCCATCTTACAATGCCAGTTACTTAAGCCATGCAGTCTGTTTTCATCAGGTGAATCATCATATATTGGAAATTCATGTGTTATTTTATTAATCTCATGTGTCCGAAATGCTTTTCTAAATAGACCTTCATTATGAACGCTCAAAGTCAAATATTTGAAAGCCAAACAAGTATAAGAACCGAAACCATTGAAGAGCTATATGACAAAAAGAACCTATACTATTAGCCACATCAATATAAGGCCAACTTTGAATGATGAGTTTCTTAAAGTATACATACCTAAATCGAATTATAAATAATTGTACACTATCTATAAAAGTCCTATATTCATATGGAGATCAGCTATTTGTTTGTTAATGCATTTTCTCTTGTAGACAACGGCAAAGACCTTCATCTGACAAGACCAAGTAACGAATCAGCAGTCATAAGATACAATGCGGTTTCGAATAAGATGAAGTGTCTAAATAAGTTACAAGTGCAATATGACGTAGAAAGAAGTCAGAATGCTGGAGAGATTCTTGTAACCTTTATGTGTTGCTTTTTTTTCTTCGAACATTACATATGTAACAATGAGAATAAATCTTGACTGAACTGAAATATCAATTTCTAGACAAATTCAAATCTGTTTTGCAAATATAGGTATCGCGAAACACTCGATTTCCAAGCATACAAATTACATTCCTATTGTATTTACATTACATTACGGGAAAAGTACTAAAATAATGTCGTTGCTACAGTACCGTCAATTATTAGGAGGAAGAAACAGAATAACATACCGTATTATTGCGGCATGGCAAAGCAATATATCAAAAATTGTAAAATAAATGGTAATTTCACAAGATTTTTGAAGATTTGTCTTCACTAGGATGGTGTATAATTTGTATGCTAATTTTACTTCAAATGTATTGCACATATAACAATTCTTCTTTTAACACAAACAAAAAGAACAATGAGTTGTATTATTTATATGAATTACGTCTTACTGATAGAGATGCATATATGCCAGGAACAGAATAATTTCCTTTCTTCTGTTTTGATTCAAGCGCCACTGCTTACTTTTAAGTAGACGAAATGCGCCTCTGGCGTGCAAAATTATAAGCTTATTAACTTCGATGAGTAACTAAAATAGTATTTCAATATGTTTTAGATTGAAGATGGATTCTTTGTACATTTTCTTGCACCGACTGGTCTTCAAGCTATTCCAAAGGATATTGTGTTTGTTCTAGACACAAGCAAATCTATGACGGGTGAACCTATTGCGGAACTCCAGAACGCTATGGTTACTATATTGGGCAAACTTGCTTGGAAGGATATGTTCAACATCGTTGTCTTCGAGTCGTCATTTGGTATGTTTGAGAGCGAACTGCAAAAAGTAACCAATCGAAGTATTACTGATGCCAAAACTATGATTTATTTCATGACACCTGGTGGAGGTACGTACATAGTTATCTAATAATTTAATATTCCAGACGAGCGTTTCTTTTACATAAGACTCATCAGTGACGCTCATATCAAAATAGTTATAAAGTACAAAGTTGGAGAGCATTGGGGACCCACATTTCCGATAAAGTAATGTTAAATACGGTTAAGGTAATCGATACGTAAACTGTTCGTTATAACTTTGTAAGAATTTCGAACGCACAGCAATTGTTTGCACGAGAAAGATGATTTATTGTCTATCACACAATCAAAGTGATATATTTACTCATTCACAATTTGGACATTAAACAACATTATTTTTTATGATATGTACATTATAAACTCTAAGATGTATAATTTCTCTGAAATGACGTTTCAAGCAAAAAGGAACATTGCTCATACATATTCCTATCAAATTCATGTGTCCAAAAGTACATCTATTATCATTAATTGGTGTATATTTACTGGATCTTTATTTCATCTCATAATATCTACTTTAAGTGTTTAATTAATACCAGTGCCGTTTATTGAGGGAAAAAAATGATTTGTTAACAAATCTTTGGCAAGGAACCAAAGAATATAACTATTTGCTCCGTGCACCTTATAAATCAACAGTATTTTTGCACTTTGTTCTTGCAGTCTGTGCATTTGCAGCAAATATTTGAAGTTAAACAATTACTAATTCTATTAATTAGAAAAAATTAGTTTATATTTTATATTATTAAACATATTGTTAATGAATATTTGGTAATAACAGAAACTATTTAAGAACTATGCTATAATAAGTAATAAATATCGAATATACTAATATTACATGACCTATCTGATTTGAAATCCGCAAAATTTAACGTATATGGTGTTTGATATATTTTACGTTGATTAATATTGATTCCCTATAACTTCTGTCGCAGTTTAGTTTTACATTTGACGTTCAAATGAAAATATAATTATCATAAATATTGTCTTTTGTTGTTTGTAAATATAAGAAATGTAAAGAAATGATTTATCATATATTTAGTTGAAATTGCTTTTTGCACGCCAAGTGTGATTGATATTGTTATTTGCTTTCATTTCAAATAATTAAAATGAAATAAAAATCAACTCCATAATCACAAAAAAACAGAATTTGTTCGCGGTAATTGGTAACACAAGGTTTTTGTTTCTTTGGCTTGTGTAATGAAATTAATTGTCAATTTATTTTCGTATTTCGATAATTTAAACGCACGAATTATTAACCAATGCAGTGAGTTGGAAGGTTTTAGCCGTTCTGACAAGTAGCCTTAAAATATTATTTTGCAAAACCGTTTAAACTGTTTACATCGACTCGAAAAATGGAATAAAGAAAAGTAGAAGCACTAAAGAACTGAACTACAAGGAAAAGTCCAATTGTCAATCATCTATCATATGTTTATATATACATTTTTTTAATTTTTTTCCCTTAACTTAGTAAATCCCAAAATACTTAAATGTGTGTCGATATATTTTGAAATTGGAATTCTTTATTTCAGGTACAAATATTCATGATGGTTTACTAGCAGGCATAAAGATTTTACATTCTATCAAAGTAGACGAAATCCGTTCACCAATTGTTATATTTCTAACCGATGGAAAGGCATCGACTGGTATTACAAACAGAAATCTAATAACAAAAAGAGTTAAAACCAGGAATGTTTTAGGAATTCCTATATTTTCCATTAGTTTAGGTAAAGGCGCAGATCAAAATCTGACGTCTAAGATAGCGTCTCAAAATTTTGGCTTTTCAAGACATATTTATAATGCAAGTACATCAAGTTCGGTCATAAACAGTGTGTACGACGATGTTGCTACTACATTAATGAAGCATATCAATATTGTATACATGGATAACGTTGTCAATGATCAAACAGTAACACAAACGAATTTCAAAACTTTATTCCAAAATTCCGAAATTGTGACGTCAGGAAAATTTCAAAACGAGACAACAAAATTTCTTAATTCTACAGTTGTTGGGCTTGGAGCTTCGGGACTGACCATTTTATCAAACGCAAGCGTCTCTGTAATTGATGATGATGGACGTAAAAATACAATTGAGGCAATATGGAAGCATAGACGATTAAAAGAAGTGATGTCGTTACAAAAAGCTATGGATGACTCTAGAATGGTTAAAGCTTTAAAAGAAACACTGTTAACAATGTCTATTCAGGTACTGTTCGTTTTAATTTTGAAATGATCTGACAATAGTCGCAAAATTTAAGAAAATCATTATAATTAAACGTTTTCAGTTACTCATTAGGATTAGGAAATCGTAAAGGATATAAGTAAAGCCAAACATCACTTTAACGTGACTCTTAAGAAATAAGAATTTAAATACTATAATGATGATAAATAACAGTGCTGACTTTTAGCACAAATCACACTTACAAACAAAATCAATGCTTATATGACTTCAACAAACCTATGAGGATCATTTCATTTTATATTATTTGTGTGGTACTTTTAACTGTTTCATTCCCTGAATGCTGATAGTGTGTCTATCAAATATTGTCACATTTAAAACGATGAACACAGGTATACCATTATGATAATTTTTAATGAAGCAAACATGTTGTTTAAGAGTGTGTTGTATCAGACTGGAATGGAAAGAATCGACATATTTTGTACTGAACTATTCTTCAAATTTATGTTGTTTAACGTTACAATATCAAAATTAAAATGAATGTATTTTATGAAAGATATACGAAATTAAATGGTTCTAAACTAGTTATCTGGACAAATAGTCATGTGTGGAAGGAAGAATATATATCTTGCATGTTATTAAAATTGAGAATGGAAATGGGGAATGTGCCAAAGAGACAACAACCCGACCATAGAGCAGACAACAGCAGAAGGTCACCAACAGGTCTTCAATGCAACGAGAAATTCTCGCACCCGGAGGCGTCCTTCAGTTGGCCCCTAAACAAATATATACTGGTTCAGTGATAATGAACACCATACTAAACTCCAAATTGTACACAAGAAACTAAAAGTTAAAATGATACAAGACTAACAAAGGCCAGAGGCTCCTGACTTGAGACAGGGGCAAAAATGCGGCGGGGTTAAACATGTTTGTGAGATCTCAACCCTCCCCCTATACCTCTAGCCAATGCAGAAAAGTAAACGCATAACAATACGCACATTAAAATACAGTTCAAGAGAAGTCCGAGTCTGATGTCAGAAGATGTAACCAAAGAAAATAAACAAAATGACAATAATACATAAATAACATCAGACTACTAGCAGTTAACTGACATGCCAGCTCCGGACCTCAATTAAACTGATTGAAAAATTATGTCTTCATAATATGAATATCAGGCACAATCCTCCCTGTGAGGGGTTTAGTATCATACCATCATAACATATATGAGAAGAACATAACCCGTGTCATGCCAACAACTGGTTTATTAAGAATAAATGTGTTTAGTTCCGATGCAAAGACCCTATTAGAATGTTTGTTGACAGTCAAGAAGATAGTTCAAAATGTTAATGTATATTTTGAGTCCGTCTTTCACAATTACAGTCCAGAAATCTTTGGTGGTATTTTTCGACACAGAGCTCGTTAAATAATTTAATTTGAATGTTGCTGATGATGGTAAATCTGAAAACGGACTTCGGACGCATGAAAGTAATAAGTGTTATATTCATTTGATTGCATTTGCTACTTTTCTATTTGTAGTATAAGTATGTTACACCACTTACTGCAGTCTTGATTGGAAGACACGGCAAATCAGACAGTAGTGGTGTCCTAGACAATGACGAAAGAGGTACTATACAAATTTTAAAACAAATTGAAACATTCTTATTGTGTTTATCTGTAGTACAAAATAATATCTTTGAAATATGAAATAAGGGTAGTACAATGATTTAATATTTACTTATTTTAGGCAGAGGGAATCCATTTTCATCATTTGAACAATTCAAGGTCCGTTTTGGTACACAATTTCTAGATAAAGACAGTCATCAATACACACACACACACACACTATTCAAATTGAAAAGCGGCGTTACTCTTGTTTATTGTTGTTTGTGGTATTGTTTAGCTTAACTGTGTTGGTTTCTTGATCAAAGATCAAAGATCAAGTATTTGTAGATTTAAAACAATCACTGACTGATGTTTATCAAGAGATTACATAAAATAGAATTCTTAATCGTAGGTGATCTTGTTTTCAAACCCGGATGAAAGCCCCCAGACAGTAGTTTTAACATTTTTGTTTTATATAATTATTATTTCATTCAAAAAAGTGCAGTAAAGAATTTATATGTCCGCCGTATGAATGGAAATTATTCTATATTCTTTGTCTGTCTATTGTCCGATAAAAAAATAGCAAACAAATAATTCACAACCTTAACTGCCTTTAAATGAAGTCGTCTCAAATTTGTTTTTCTTTGTTAATATTATGTACTAAAGGAACACATAGTGATATACGAGATGCAACTCTTGGTATAAATTTCATATGCAAAGCATAGGATAGGCATTTCAGCTAAAGTTTTAAAGTTACATTTTAAATACAAAAGTCTTCACCAAAAGCGTTCTAGATCTGCATTACCAATACATACAATGTACCAACTAATACCAAATTGTATCTCTCCTCTCCTTTATGTATACGCAAATTTAGAATATCACTACAGCTTCCATTTTTGAGAAAACCCACGTACAGCTTTATCAAGATAGATCTGAACTTAACTGCTGTTTTCAACTTATATCATTTTAAACTATAAAAACTGACCAAAAAAAATTGGAAATCAAACCATGTTAGATTCAACTAGCGTCATTATATATCTACAATACTTGTCGGAATATGAGACTTAGATTCAACATTAATCTTAATTGATGCTTTTCTGATGTGAAATTCATGGAATATGTCTTAAAAATTTAAAACCAAACATTCGCCTATTTGTAAAGATAGACTTTTTGTTTGATAGCCTACACAGTATAAGTAGAAAAAGACTCGCATGGTCACGTACGAAACCAAGCCTTTTAAAAACATATGTGTTGTAATGATCTATTTTGATCATTTACACCATGTTGAAGCAACTTACCGTGTATGTTTGATGTCGTTTTAATGTTTTAATGTCTCAGATCAATGCATGCTGAATTGTAAAACATAATTTTGGAATACATACATTATCATATGACCTCAGATGTTACTCTTGAAATTTTTATAAGCATTGATTTTTTTAAAATATTTTACAGTTGTATATGCAGCAGCTCATAAACAAAGAGACCAATTAAAGGAAAAGCAGCCGAAACGAAGAGGTACCGAATTTTCAGGTGATTCTATAGGCTTTACTTTGGTGATAAAAGATGGCAACATAAGTATACAAAGATACTTTTTCTTGTCGTTTTTTTGGAAGTCGAGTAACACGAAATACATCATAGTCATTACAAAAAACGATATTAGAAAATGCACGAGGAAAACATAACTGTTGTAACAGTGCAAAAAATGTTTTACAAACATTATCAACCAACGGATCGAGTTACAACTGTTATATTCCTGACTGGGTACAGGCATTTTCAGAAGAACAAGTAAGTTAAACTGCTTTGATAGCTAGCTAAACTTCTCACTTTTATGACGGTTATTTATTGTAAGCGCAAACTAAACAAGCTGTATATAGGGTTGCTGATCACAAGAAAGCTATTTAACCAAGATTTCCAAATTATGAAGCTAAATTACAAAATGCATTTCCTTCGTTAATTGTATGGACGCTTTCTCGAGTAGGTTGAACGTTTTGGAATATCTGTTTCACAGATGATAGCGGACATTTTACTACTGTCGTAACTGTAATACCGCCAGTTTTCACAATATAACCAACTACATAAGTTTTTTTACTGGTTTTGTACTCACATGATCATCATGACAGGTGCTCCATGTTGAGCATTATGACGCAAACAACCAAAATGTTGTACTTGATAGTAAATTGACTAAGAAGCCGATACAAATCTTGTTTGTATATTTGTAGTAGATAATATATACAGTATAATTTACCTTAGCTACTTCTTTCGTACTTTATTTGGCCTTTTTAAGATTTTTTATTCGAGCGTCACTGATGACTTTTTTGTAGACAAAACGTGCGTCTAGCGTTAATGAAAAATGTCCATTCTGGTATCTATGATAAGTTTATTATGTACTTTCTCGATGAGGTACACATTAGATAATATATAGATACAAAGATAAACAAACTGAAAAATAACAATGTAAAATCTTCTTGAGTACGGAACTCCAAATATTAAATGGCATATAGCGGGATATATAAATACTTATAAAAAAGAAAATGTGGTATGATTGCCAGATTAGTCTCGTCAAAAGACATCAATAAACAAAGATGATAGCCCATAGACATATAATCTAAAACTGTAAAATATATTAAAACAATACACAACTTCAGCACATAGAATTAATAGGTCATGACCAGTATTTTTTGTGAAAAAGACACTGAATATTTATCTATTTGGTCTTGGAATGTTTACCCTGAAATCGATTGGCGGGTCTATTGGTAATAACATTGACCGTGCCTCGTAACTGTACATTTTAACAAAAAAATTCTTCTTCTATATGAGCATATATATATCCAGGTTAACTCTATATTGTAAACTAGTTTTTCTAAGTAATGAACTGTAAAGGGCACAGTGGAGTAAGCCGCTTCGAAGGTGTTTCCAATAGCTAAATTTAAATTTCCTTATTAAATACATGTATGACATTTTAAAAACTAATAATGACTTACCAGAACAATTTGCAATGTTTGTGTTTATGCTTTCAGCAAAAGGAGATCCACATTTCAAGTTTGGAATAGAGAATATTGAATTTCCTTTTTGCTTTGATATAAAGACCGATCCCGGTTCGATCGTAAGGATACTTCAAATTCCAAAAGGTAATATGTATCCAAAAGGTTTGATTTATGTTTTAATTTCGATCTCAAAACGCCTTTATTGGAAATTGCTGAGAAAAATAAAATTAACACTTGACTATTCCACTGTACATGATTGTTTTGTCCACTTTTTATTCACTTGAAGGGACATGTATTTGCGAATGACAATTATAATATTGGGGTTTTGGAATTAATACGAATACATGTATCTATAAATACTACTTTTACACGCACATTGGTGGCACTGTTGTCGTATTCGGTTTTTGTATGAGAGATATTCCCTTTTATCTATATTAGAAAATATTTAGGGCTTTTTTTGTTGTTGATGTGTTTCCTTGTTATTTTCCTCTTTTTTTCTTCACTTCAACATCGTCCGTCGTTTAAATCTATGTGTATTTTGTTATTTCAAATTATAAATAAAGACTAAAGTGTGTATATTTTAAGTTAAATTGAAAATGTATTCAACTAGTTATGGCAGTGGGTTTTTTATGCCCCACCTACGATAGTAGAGGGACATTATGTTTTCTGGTCTGTGCGTCCGTCCGTCCGTTCGTTCGTCCGTCCGTCCGTCTTTTCGTTCGTGCGTCTGTCCCGCTTCAGGTTAAAGTTTTCGGTCAAGGTAGTTTTTTGATAAAGTTAAAGTCACATCAACTTGAAACTTAGTACACATGTTTCCTATGATATGATCTTTCTAATTTTAATTTCAAATTAAAGTTTTGACCCCAATTTCACGGTCCAATAAACATGGAAAATGAAAGTGCGAGTGGGGCATCCGTGTACTATGACATATTCTTGTTGTTTTGTATATTTGCATTGGATGAATATAAAATGGTAAGGGATTAGAGGAGTTACGTTTTTTGTTGGTATTTTGTATATAAACTTTAATTGATAAACTTGCCCTGGTCGTGATAAAAGTAAACAATATTTTATAATATCTTCATTTTCAAACAGAAATGGTAGTGAACATAGGAATTATACCGGAAACGGAAGATTTCAGAGAAGATAAGATGTACATTTCTGATATATTTGTGTCAATACATGCCCATACCCTTCTAATGAATATCGATAGTGGAATAATATATAATGGACGCAAGTTTGATTGGCCACTGCTTAATTGCACAGAAACAACTTCAGAGAAACTTATAAAGTGTAGTAACAATAAAAGTAGCATGACTGGATTTCAGCTCAATCCTAAAGTTACATTACGAGTGAAAAGAGTACTACATATTGGAAAGAAATACTTTAATTTCTATATTGATAATTTTACCAAACTTTCGAAAAGAAGCTCGGGACTATTAGGTAATTTATTTATCACACTACAACAGTCGTTTTTACGTCCCCTTCTCGATTTGATGGTCTCAAATAGTTCGCGTCTCCTATATTCATATATATATTCACCAAATACGAAACTTTGTGGTAAATTATCGGGAAGTATGAAACCAAGAACAAACCAGCCTGGATTGCTTGGGAAACCCGTGTACACTAATTACATACAAAATACTAAAATATATAGAAATCTTTCAGGTAAGGACGCTAGCACTATTCTGATTCTATTGTTGTTTTCTGATCATTCTCGCTACGTTTTTTTTAATGAGAATAAAAGCAATGGTCGTCCACACGATGCAAGTTGTTGTATAACAGTATATACAAAAAATCAGTATGCCCCCTACATAAATTATCTATATAACCGTTTAAACCCGAGTTTGCGAGAACAAAATTTTGGATAGAAAGTCTTCTTCAGAATGTGATACAAAAATAAAGAGAAACTTTTCTAAGGTCAAATCAAAGCGCTTGAACTAACTGATATGAATATACCATATAAAGTTCGAGATTTGAAAACACTAGAATTCAATAGTAAAAAAACAATTTTAGTTAAAATTTGCATAAACAGCTAAAAATTATAATATATGAGTGAATCTGTTTTAGTCGTCATTCCATCTTTGATACTTGTTAACTGTTTATACCGCTCTTTTTTGCAGGGGGAATTCTCCATGAAACAGTTTCAGTTCGAAAAGTAATAATGAGGAAAGGTAGAATAATTGGCAGCTTTACCAGCAGGTCTAATAGAACTAGACCAATCAAATACTTTTCGGGTAAACTGAAGTTAATGGAAAATTCAGAATCAAGACATCTTTGTTGGCATTTACACAAAAAGATATCTGGTATAACAGACTCGTCAAGCAAGTTTCAACTGCCAAGTTTGTTTCATTCGGATGTTTTACCAACTTAGCAGAGTGTGAGCTGTTGATATAAAACATTTAAATGAGAGATATAAATAAATGTATATATGGCAATGTTTGTGAATAAAATTTATTGCACTGTTTAATAAAAATAAATCGTAAATGTTGCTTCAATAAAATCAAAAAGATAAAAGACAGAATATTAATGACATGTGAAATCTACGGTACCAATTTTACAGCACTAGAGAAGCATTCTGTAAATTAATGTATCTTCAGTTATAATCTGACCGAAACAGTTGTTCATCCGAACTCAATGCAAACGTGGAAGAGCTGATCGTACGAACAAACATCGTGCAACAGTTAGTTTGCTTTTCTTGATAGAGGGTTGCTGCTCACAAGGAAGCTATTTAACCAAGAGTTCCAAATGGTGAAGTTGAAATCATCCCTTCGTAAATACGGACGCCATCACGAGTTGGTTGACCGTTATGGAATAACTGTTTTACAAATGATATCGGATATGTTCCTTACGTCTTAACTACAATCCCCTCCTCTTTCGTGAACGTGACCTACCGAATTAGACTATTTACCGGATTTGTTATAATATAACCAGCACGACGGGTGCCACATGTGGAGCAGGATTTGCTTATCCTTCCGGAGCACCTGAGATCACCCCTAGTTTTTAGTGGGGTTCGTAATGCTTATTGTTTAGTTTTCTAAGTTGTGGCATGTGTTCTGTTGTTTATCTGTTTGTCTTCTTTCCTTTTTAGCCAGGCGTTGTTTATTTACGATTTATGAGTTTGACTGTCCCTCTGGTATCTTTCGTCCCTCTTTTGCCTCAACCAAATATTATTTCAACAAATCACAGGTCAAGTTCGATTTGGTGAATCGTCACTTCTACCGTTATGCTCCGTAATATATGTATAAACAAATGTTGAATTTTTCGTTTCCCAACTTTAGTTTGCCGCATATAAATGTTAAAAATGAAACTTATATACAATGCTTATTACCACAAAGATCAGATCAAATTTGAATTTCGGTGGCGTCACTTTCACTGTTCTCGAGGTATGCCCCTTTATAAATGGAAAAAAAATAAACAGAGGCAACATATATGTCTAATAGACACATTCTTTATTTATTTCATATTACAAAAAATAATCAAAGATATTTACATAGATGATGTATGATTGATCACTACTCACCATGAACAAATATTGTATTAAATAGTGATTATGAATGAACACATGTGTCATCCATGTATACTGCAGTTTACCAAGAAAGTGTTGAACTAAATTCGTAAATGAACATGAAAGTTTAAAAAAAAAACATTATTGATGATTTCAGATAGTATAGATTACTAGTATAAAAAAACTAACATCAAACAGAAAACTAAAATTGAGCAAGAAAAACCACTCCGCCGCCTTTTGTGCTTAACATGAAATTAATGTTATCTTTACTTATGAAAAGTGATCATGCGCATGTAATTTTAAAGGTATGGATAAATATAATGAAGAGTTTAAAAACATGTACATTAATGTAAAATGAGTTCGCATATTTATACAGAAGTTAAATCAGAAACAAAGTACTCTTGTAAATTGTCGTTGAGAAGTCCTTTGGTTTTCTTATGTACATTCCAACACCACAACTTTTCACCACTAATAATGTCTGGCTTCTGATGCAAAATTGCTTTGAAATGAGATCTGTGTAAATTATTAAATTCACTAAAATGTCCATGTTTTCTTCCATGCTTGTCAACACTAATCCTTAGCAGGGATATCGTTTTATGTACAAACTGACCTGAAAATGAATAAGGCATATATGTTACAGATAAAACTTAAAACTTAAAACTTGAATTAGCTTATACATGCAACACATGACTGCCTGCCTGTACGAGCAATTTAAATACTCCAAAGAGATTGCATACAGTGATGGAAAATAAGAATAAGACAAGTTTAATATTACTTGATGTAAATGAAGCTTGTTCAGATATTTTAAACATATCATACAGAATATTTATACTAGCATTCTGTACATCACTTATTTTGTTGTAATTATTTGTTTAGGAACTGGTTTGAAATCATTGTTTCGTTGCAAGTCAAACTTCGGTAAATTGATATCCGGCCGTAATTAACTACTATGTGTAAGTCAAATCGTTTGATTAAACCTTTTGCCTTTTCATATAAAACAAAATACTCCTAAGGCAGTGTATCGGCAAACAAATTTAATATGTATAATATGTCAACTTTGCTGCTGAATGAAACATACTGGTAGGTACATTTATCTATATAAGAGTGTTGCATGATTTCAAAGCAGGAAGTTATAAAAACTTTGAGTAGTTTGTTACGGCGCTGTTGGCGTCTGTTTTTGTGTCTAAGTTTTTCAGATAGCCATTATTGTATGCCTTCTAATCACGAATTCAAATATCCTTTCGGTATCAGCAAGTAAATCTCCGTACTTTAGTCTAAAAGTTGGTACGTAATTGTAATTTAGGGAAACAAAACAAGATATAAGCTGAACAATACGTACCTAAAATGCCATCGGCAATGTAGGATACCCCTGTTTCTTTGTCAATGTTGAAATTAAGATAGTCAACACCCTGACTATCCGTGTCATTCATTAATCTACGAATAACGACACTTATATCATTTCCAAAATGTAAAAACAGTTTTTCTTCATGGTGGACAGTTTTGTTAATATGTATTCTAACAAGTTCGGATGCATAAGCAATATTATTCCAAGATATCGGGGAGCCATTAACTATAACTTGGTTTGGCTTTATATGGATTTGAACATAAGGCGTCATTACAAAAATTTCTCCAATAAAAGTTTTATATTTTCCGAATCTATTTCTCCTCCTAGAACCAATAATACCAGCATTGATTGTCATACCTGAAATAAGGTTGACGTTTAAATACAAGATTTGAAGAATTTGAGAGTGTACAACCAGTTGTACTTGCTTATTGAAAATTAAGCTCAATAAATCATTTAAGACAGCAGGTACGATCAGGTTTTTCTTCCCACCTTTGCTAATCTTTGTGATTTATTTGATTGATATGACTTTAGTTCATGTACTTTCGAATTAATTATGTTTCATACTTTCATATTATTATGCTTTTTTTATGTCAATTGCTTTGCACTTTTATGTCAATTGTTTTATGTTTGTTTTTTCTTTTTGCAGTTTATTATTTGTCATTTTAGTTTTCGTATCATATAAGAAAACAACCTTAGGCTGTGGCTTGTATATACATTAGCTTATTTAAGGTATCTATCTGTCATGCTTAAATAACGTTTAGTCAGCTACAACTCTTATCGAAACAATTCAATATTCAAATTTGAACGGAGAAATACATCATTGCACTAGGTTCAGTGGTGGAACCTATTTTTTCCCGAGGTTTCTGTCACTTTAGTTTCTTTTTACCCAATGAGTTGGAAAAATGATGTGTTGTTTTTATGTGACGAAAAAAAGAGGCGAAATAAATCATTGGAACCCGCTACATTTGTATGCACCTGTTCTCAGTCAAGAGACCGTTGTGGAGTATTTCGAGTGTGTTGCATAGATTAGACCGTTTGTTTTTTTTCTGTTATACTTGTTTTACACTAGTCATGTTGTGTCCCTTTATTTCTGCTGTTCGGTGTGTGTCAATGTTCCGTGTTGAAGGCCATACTTTGACCTATACTTGTTACTTATTAAACATTGTGACTTGAATCGAGGGTTGTCTCATTTGGACAAATACCATTTCTTCTTATTTCTATATAAATATTTCACCATTTTAACCTGATAAAGGATCTTTCAAAATCTTAATCACATCTCCCTCGACTGCATCCACGTCAAAACATATTGGATACTCGATGCCTTTAATTCTCAGCATGAAATGGGGGTCACCTCCTCCTGTAATATGTGTATTTAAATATATATTGATTTTATCGTTGTTCCAATCAAATACAACAATGACGAACACCTGTTACAGTTTACATGTATGTTGCTTTTTCGCTTATAATGGAGTATGTTTTAATCGCATGCAAATCTACTTCATATACGGTATTGAGCAGCATTTACACTGAATTATGTTTCAGGGTTAATCAAATATCTACACTGTATTTGTCTTCGTTTATTTTATTTAATTTTTTTTTTGGACCATTTCTGAAAACTTTGCTATTGAGCAGCATTTACACGGCATTATCTTTCAGAGTTAATCAAATATCTACACCGTATTTGTCTTCGTTTATTTTATTATTTTTTTTTTTTTGGACCATTTCTGAAAACTTTGCTAGACTCAATCGCTCAGTCGCGATCATAAAGGGATGCATATTTTATTGTAACAGTTATATTTTTTGTGATAGAATAACAACACAAAACCTTTAATGTAGACCTATTCATAACCTCAACTTAATACAACGAAGATCTCAAATAGATTTATATCTATCAAAATTGTACATTTTTAGTCTGCTAGACCGAAAAGTGAACAGTTAATATATACATGAAAATCCCATGAGAACAAACCTCCTCCTTCGGTACTACTACCGTCAGCTTTGCGTTTAATTCCTTTCGGAACACTTTCTTTTCTTTTCTCTGACTGATGCAAAGCTAGGGCAACTGTGTGGGAAAATTAATAAAAATTGATTAGTATGCACTATAAAATACTTCTTATTAAATCATATCACATTTTCTTTTTCATATACACTGAACGAATCAGTTTGATCTATGACATAATATACTTACAATATTATTAAAACAAAAAGACGAGGCCATATTGTTTACCATCGATTGATTCAGTTCTGGCAAGACACTTCGCTGCCTTAAACAATCAAAACCGATCGGTGCCGAAATGGGAAAGACTTTTAAACAAAGAAAAGTTAAATTTCACTTTCTCTGGCATACTAGTCTTTTTATCATTCAAGTAATCTTATAATATGATGGATACAAATAAGTTAGAGAAAAGATTGGAGAATGGGGAAAATAACGCACATGAATAGAAATTGAAAATTAAAAAAAGTCTTGCATATTCTATTTCATCTAAAACAAATAATACAAGAGGGGCGAAAAATACCAGAGGGACAGAAAAACTCATAGATGGAAAATAAACTGACAACGCCATAGCTTACAAAAAGACAAAAGACAATTAATAGTACACCAGACACAACGGAGAAAAGTTTAAGCAACACGAATTTCAGACAATATATAATTAATCAAAAGTATTACATTCCTTCACAAACGCATATAAATAAAGGCAACAGTAGTATACCGCTGTTCAAAACTCGTAAATCTATGGACAAAAAACAAAATCGGGGTAACAAACCAAAACTGAGCGAAACGCATTAAATATAAGAGGAGAACAACGACACAACATTAAAATGACTGTCACATAATCACAAAATGATAATTCTTATCAGTGGGAATCATTATGTCATAATATATATTTAGTAGGTTTTGTTTTCAAAGTCTTCTTTATCTTGAGGCAATGAGTTCTTTACAAACACAATTAAAATACTGAATTACTAGCTTAAGAATAAAAAAAACTAAATTCTGACGGCTTAGTTGTAAATCAAATAGAATACATGTTAATTAAGACTCGATCTGTTTTCGATGGTTTCTAGCGAAAATCATTGTCCTTATATCAATAATAATACAGAAGTAATTAAATATCAAAATATTTGTATTCTAATAAAATAGGTTTTGACATACGTAAAGCATCTTCATTTTCTTCCAATAAGCCGTGGTGCCGTTTCTCTGGTAATGTTACAACGACAGTCGTCAATGGTGTCACAAACTTATACTGAAAAAAACATAGATGAGCTAGTATATTAAATACGAAATAGTAAAACTTCAAAGCACTTATACTCTTTCAACATATATCTGATAAATTCCGGCTATTAAAGAACTATTTCAGAGAATGAAATGTTTCTTTCACAAATAGATACCTCGATACATATATCCTCTGTTTTGATTCGACCGCTACTGATAAGCCTTGTGTAGATTAATCTTAATGCGGAGATGGCGAATTGATTATATTAAGTTTTAGCTACGATAACTCGATAACTTGTTCGCCGAATTCTGCACGGTGTTGTGCCTTGTTTCTGTTTACGAAATGTTGTAGCATGTTGACAAAACGGTGTTTTTTTTATCGTTTTATCATAAGTATTTACACGTCTAAGAAGTGTATGGACGTATTGAAGTACAGTAACAGTTATCAATAAATAAAGTGAGATGTCATATGTCGACAAGATAGCATTAATAAAAAATTGAAATAGATAACCTTCAAAGACAACTGTTTAACCATATGATTTAACTTCATCTTTTCTGCTGAATTATTTTCACCAATGGCTTTTTCAAAAAGTTGCTTGATTGTAAGATACGCCCATATTCTCTCAGTTATTTTGTCGTTGTCAGATGGTTTGGCCGTATAATGAATTTGATTTTGAAGGTCAATCTCTAGAGCTAATTCTAAAGGTCTGTCTACTCCGAGGCCAGAAATTAAAACATCTATTATATCTCCATCGACACTAAATAACTTTCCAGCGGTTATTATTTCCTGGTCGTTATAAAACGTGCCAAAGTTCAATTTTGTTGCTTTTTCTACTTTATCCGTGTTCTTCTGCAGATATTTGAACGTGACATTTCGTAGCGAAGGTGACGAAACTTCATCAAAGAATTGTTTGATTTGCAAAGAAGCATCATGGCCTTTAAAAATCTTTCTAGCTAACCCATTAGTTTTTACAGCAACTTTCTGAACTAATTCATAATCCGCTTCATCTCCAAATGCAAGACTGAAAATAGGTATGCGTTCAGTATTTTTCTCATCAATGTTACTGATAATTTTACTTCTATCTTGTTCTCCTTTAGAGGCTTGACCATCAGTAAGAAACACTAACATTTTCATACGGTTATCATGTTTCGAAATATTGTTTAGAAACTCTAATCCTTTCAGAATTGCAATATTTATATCAGAATCTGTAAAAAATTAAATTCTGCAGTTTAAAGGTAGAAGTAAGATGTCAATAGGGATAATAATGCAATTAAGTGAGTATTGCATTAATACAAACTCGCTTCATGATATCTGATACATATATGTGTATGTAGATTTTCTGAAAATCTGGATAATTAATCTTGTAATTTTGACCTGTCTTCAAAAACCACAATATTAACAAAAACAAATTTGCTAAACAGTTTATATATTGAATATATTGAATTGAATTTTGATTTTAATAATAAGATGGTAGATTGATATTTACTCACTTTTTACGGTAAACAATCGCGAAAAGTGTTATAGTGCTAAGCAAGATGGGGAAAAAACATTTACAAGGACATAGATATCATCAACACAAATTGAACTTGTTTTTAAACGATAAAATGTGTTTTGATTGTCTTATTAATTTATGGTTCAGACTTTCATACAAATATTCGAATGTGGTTCAGATTTTGTCTCATGCTGTCGACGTCCTTCGCTGCTATGACAAAATGTATTGTGTTACTTAAAATATGAATCGTCGAATTTCTCTACACAAGATACGCATTTCGACAATAAACGTATCTTTAATGCATGTACCGGACAAAAAAATGGAAAATCAAAAGATATTTAAGAAATGCAGAGCTTATAAAACCAAAAATGGACAAAAAGGGACACGATGTAAAGCCTATGACGGTCACGGATTCAGAGCATTGCTTGATGGACATACATTCCTCAATTTGAAACAACTAATATTAACTCACATCCATTTGCTTGCATCTCTTTGAGATACTGACGTGCTTTTAGTTTATTTTTATTTCTTGCATTCAAAATCCTTTGCTGCCATAATGTAGCGTTTGTGCTGAATTCCATTATATTGAATCTGTCAAAATTGTCAAAGTCTTGTATAATTGTATCAATGGCGTTACTTTGTTGTCGTATTTCAGTTCCATACATAGATGAACTAACATCTAGGATGAACAGAACGTCCTTTGGAATTGGCTTCAGGCTTTCAGGGGAAAATTGATGCATAAAATATCCATCAGATATCTAGAATTATAAAATAAATAAGTTGTAACACAAAACAAAATGTGGTTTTTTTATATATTGCTTCGAATCTTATCCTTGATGTGTTGATGTTCCAATTAAGCATCTGGGGCTCATTCCATAAAAAAAAATTACAACATAGATTGGTCGTGGTATACGAATATTTCTTCTCGTAAGATTTTCTTAAAAAAAGAAAAAGCGAAAAGGTTAATGATCGACTTGATCCAATAGTTGCCGAATGTATTAGTCAAAGTTGCATTTCTTAAGACCTTTGATAACGAAAGAGAATATTCCTTGGAAATTCTTCAAATATGTGAACTATTGTTTACGATCGTGTTACAGATATTCAAATGTATTTTTATATTATATACAGAATAATATTTAACGTTAGAATTTACAAAATGGCTGTTGTTACCATTTATACCACAGAACTATGATTGGGGTCCGATTTGGTGACTTTTGTATAAGCATCCAAACACAGGATTTTTACTTTCAAATAATTCAAAAAGAAAGAAAAACAAGAGAAAAAAATATCAGAACTTCCAAACATTTGTGTACCACCTATCGTTTGTATAAAAACAAATAATAATAAAAAAAAATTACAGATTATTTTTTTTTTCACCGTAAGCGATTTTGAGTTGATTGAAATTATTAGTTACCATGTTTACCATCTGAATTTAACAAATACAATAACTAGCTCAACCAACTAACAGTAAATTTGCTATTACCATGACTTCACCGGCGTCAAATTTTCTCTGGACATCATATTCGACAACAAACAATCCTGATATTCCCTGGTCAGACATCTGTTTCTGGTCATCGGCGGTCGGGGCAAAATGAATTGTGGCAGACTTCGATGTTGGTCGGTCAATAACAGCTAATGTGTTTAACTCTTCTGCATAAAGTAATGAAAGATTAACATATGATAATGCCTTTTCATGGGGTTCTTATCACCAACACATAGAACTAGTTTTCCATAATGTAAAATTACGTTTTACTTGCATTTGTATAATTTTAAAGAGGCATTTCATTTCTATATCCAGAAAACAGTAAGTGATTAAACATGTTTCTCATTTATTTATCTCTCAATTATCACGAAAATATAAGAAATCCGAACTTTTCATCATACCAAAATGCGAAATCATTTACATGTCCGATAAGTCAAATTCTTAAGTGAAGTATTAAAGAGTTGCTTCGGGTTATTCACGATCTTAGTATTTCCACGTTTTTTCTAATTACAGAAAGCAGAATAATTAAAATTTTGTAAGCGTACAAACCATCTTTATTAGATAGGGTGTTGTTTCGTAGTCGTGGCACTAAAAGTTTGGTAATATTTCTTGATTCAGAAATTACAATATCAACCGTTAAATCCTCCACAATCTGTCCTGGATCGACATATATTTTGTGTTGATATCTACCATTGACTCGCTGTAATAGTTCTTGATAAGTCAGATTGAAAGTCACTCGACTCTTAGCTGGTACGTTTATATCAAAACTAAATCTGCTAGTATATCTGAATCTGTGAATGACGTAGTTATGATTGAAATTAATAAAATGACTGCTTATAAACAAGAGTAAAATCAAGAAAAGAACTCCGAGGAAAATTCAAAACGAAAAGTAAGATAAAAAAAAACCAAAGCTCAAACACATCAAACGAATTGATAAGAACTGTCATATTCCGGACTTGGTATTGGATTAAACCTGGTTTTATAGCTAGCCAAACCTCCCACTTTGATGACGGTCGCAGAATATTACAGTAAATTGACAATGATGTGTGAATATAAAGACCAATTGACCCAACAAATAATTTAAATCGGAAGTAAACTATGTTTTATCTTTCAAGTACATGTGCACTGAACGAAAATTTAAAAAGAGTGACATTTGATATTTAATATCTAAATTATCTCTTTCACCATGCATTGCTGTTATTATGTGTAATAACATAGTTTGATTTTAGAAATACAAGAGATACATGTTATTTGTTGATGAAGTTTATAAAAAAATATCCATATTAAATTCCAATTAAATAATTTTACTTACTTTTCTGTCAATTGTTGTGCATTTTGCCAACTCTTTTTTCCACTTTCATATTTTTCTTTCACTCTCCCCTTTTTCTTGAATTCTCCGGGATACACTTGATCATTTATTTCGCTGAATGGACAATAAAGAGTATAACAGATTGATTTAAGTATAATGTACAATTTATTTCATAAAATGATGGTGAAATTCTCTAAGGATTAGCTGGTTCACTGAAAATTTATATTTGGAGTTGGACACTCATTCAAACAGAAAATGATTTGATTTATCAACCAACAGTATATGCAGTTTTCTTTTGCGTGGATTGGTTGATTGTTGATTGCTGACCGTCCCGTGGCAAATATTTCATCATTGTTCAAGATGAGAACAAGTTTTACAATGAATACATTAAGAAAGTCCTGCGGGAATATCATCGGAACATAAGGATTTATTGGGATGGGACCAAAACTAAGCCTTGCAACATACCACCTACGAACCCTTCAAAGATTTGTTGAAATGGTTCTAAACGTGTAGTGACCGTGACTGTTTCTACATAAGGCATCGGTGTAACATCCCAATTCTGATCTGACGTGGCTGTGTATTTATACATCCAGTACAACCAAACAAACGCCCTATTTAGGCAAAGGTTTGGATGCCGGTCGAAGAAGACAAAGATCATATAACTATTCCCCAGAAACGTTAGGAGTTATTTTGCAAAGAAGAGTATAGTAAAATATGTATGCATGTATATATAAAAGTGATAATTTCTTGTTATGCTAACATATATATAAAATGAATAAACACAAACAACAACATAAAATATGTACTGTTTAACCGCTCTCCCAGATGAAGAGAGAATTAGGATCCCATTTACATTTTTAACCCAGGCACATTCTGTATATATGTACAAAAAACGAAGATGTGGTATGATTGCCAATGAGACAACTCTCCACATGAGACCAAAATGACACAGAAATTAACAACTAGAGGTCACCATATACGGCCTTCAACAATGAACAAAGCTCATACCTCTCCCAAATCTGGAGCCTATCATTCAGTGGTTGTCGTTGGTTTCTTTGTAACAAATTTGTTTTTCGTTCATTTTTTGTACATAAATTGGGCCGTAAGTTTTCACGTTTGAATGTTTTACATTTGTCATTTCATGGTCTTTTATAGATGGCAATGTGGTATGGACATTGCTCATTGTTGCAGGTCGATCTGTGACTTATAGTTGTTAATTTATGTGTCATTTGGTCTCTTGTGAAGAGTTGTCTCATTGACAGTCATACCACATCTTTTTTTTGTTTATGAAGGTGTGCATGGCCATATCTATAATAATAAGTGCTCATGTACAAACAAATGCAATGAGCAACCTTTACTTTAACGCTTATTAGAACAGAAAGGATATTGATAACAAATTGTCACCTTTCCTTCAAAGGTTCTGGTCGTTAATATTAAAAGAAGAATAGTATCTTCCAAGCACACAAAGCAGGATCAAGATAATATAGGACAAGATATATATTTATGTCACAGAAAAAGTAAGAATAGAATTTAAGGGTGATGTCATATTAAACGAAATTTACTTTACTGACATAAATATTTAGGAAAGTGATACAGCTCTTATTTGAACACCCGAGATTTATTAGTGCAAATAAGATAACTGTCCGACTTCCCTTTTAGACTTTCAGTAGTAAAATGATATTCTTGATATACAATGTGGAATGTATTTATTGGTGTCAGTGTTTATTTAGCTTTATGTTTTATCTAATGTAAATTTTTAATTGGTGTCAGTGTTAAACTTTATTTAGCTTTATTTTTTATTTAAGGTAAATTGTTAAGTAAATAATATAGGGGATTGGAAATTAATAGGCACACTTTAAAATTCATATGCACTGGATTAATGTAAGGGTTGAAATTTGTGGGGTAGATATGTCCAAGACACGCATACAATTATCTTTGTGTTTTGGTCCAAACTTGTCAAAAACAACCTTAAGACCAACCAAGTCTAAAAAGGAGAATACAAATAAAACAAAATGAAATGAAATGTCCAGTAAGTTATAGTTTAATATGTGGTGTGCGGTATGGGCTTTGCTCATTGTTGAAGGCCGTACGATAACATATAGTTGTTAATGTCTGTGTCATTTGGTCTCTTTTGGGGAGTTGTCTCATTGGCAATCATACCAAATCTTCTTTTTTATATCATGTCAAAGTACGCACAAAGAGGATTAAGTAAGTTTACTAAGTAAGAATAGATTTGGTAAAAAATCATAAATAAAGAATACAGAAACGAAAACCCGACCCAGGCCCTCATATACATATGTCTACGACAATACATACATTAGGAATTCCGTGATGAAAGCAGAATCTGGTATCACAACATGGAAACTTGACTCTACTGGTGTCTCTACACTACTAACAACTTTGCTGGAAACTAAAGTTGTAGCAAATCGGTGTGTTATGTCTGATTTAATATGCATAGACTGTATTGAAGGATTCTGAAAGAAAATAAATAAAATTGGTTGAAACAATAAAGTTTGATAAAAGTTGATATAAACTCAGTTATGTTATATACAGTCCATATATTATTTGCATATTATATGATCTTTTAAAGGGTCACATCGGTTGCATTCATAATTTAAATTATCTAAATTAACAAAGACATGCAGCTCACGTTGAACAAAATAGTCTTACTTTATAAGAATGTGTTGATTTTTATGTTTCATCTCGTAACGTCCCATTTCCATGCTTATATAAGTTATATATTGACGATAGTAAAGACACATTATGTATTGTAAGATTGATTAAGTACTAACTTTTATTTATTTTTGCTTTATCGAAAAGCTATATGTTATTCATTATTATTTCTTTGATTGAAAACATCAAAAGAAATACGACTTGATCCTGTCTGGGTTTTTTCTTTGTATTGCGTCAACTTATATTTTTAAACCTATCAGCAGGCAGAACAAGCATTCTTGATCATACTTTCAATTTGTCTAGCAAACTAATTTTAAATCGATCGTTTTGTTCTAATGATTTGACAAATTAATGATTTAAGACAACTTCCGTTCAGATGGACCCTTAACAAATCAACAAATCATCATTTCAACGGTGTTTGTTTTCTATGTAAGATCATTGAATCCTACCAAAAAGCAGATACAATACCAAGAGGCGATTACTTTAGACCAAAATGGGATTTTCCTAACGAAAGATGTCCTTATTGCGCAGTTCAAATTAGTATTGAATGTCATGATACATTGGACTAGGAGAATATACCTTCCTAAATATAGTATCTATTTACGTATATACAGAAATCAATACATCTTCTTGTGTAGTTTTTCTTTTCTTTGTTGTAACAAATCTGGTAACATTAATTATAAAGTTCACTGAAACTGTTACAATTTGAGATTGATGAATACATGGTCTACATGGTAAAAAATAAATTCAGATTTTTTTGTGCCAATGTATAACCTATGTTAACGCAATTTTTTTTACCCCATTTAGCGTAAAGTTATAGATAAGCAATGCCTATTTTAGCGAAAGGTGAAATTTTCAATGTCCCATTTAGCGACAGATATCATAATTAATAGATTTCTATAGATTAAAAAAAAACACACTTTAAAAAATATATCATTTCAATTATACAACACTAAAAGTCTGAAAGGTTTTAACTCAAATATTACATGTCCGTTCTAGTCTGAAAATATGTTAGAGAACGTAGTACGTAAAGGGCTTGATATACCCCCTGTGCAGTACTGTTCACGAAATTGGAGTAGGAACTGTACCTTTTCTTTATTCTGTCAAGATTGGGGTGCATATTCAATACACTTCTCATTTTGAAAAATGGTGTTGTTTTCAATTTGATGATAGTAAAAAACGTATAACGTAATTTCCATGATTAACCAAACTGTAAATGCAGGCAACTTGACCATTAAGTCAGCATAATTTACTGTTCGTGGACCATTTAAGTTTGTGCTAATATAGAATAACGAAAATACAGTTAAACGGATTAAGCTTGTGCTAAAATGTCCCCATGCAGTATAAAATGGCCTGCGCTCTTTGCAATGGAGCTAAAACTGCGCAGTCTAATTCATGACATGAATTGAATTACTGAATCGATCAATTGATTCAATAGACATTCGCAATCCCCAGTAGTTAAGACGGCAACAAAAAATGAAAGAAAAAAAACCACCTTAATAAGCTGTGGTTCCGAATGATTAAATAAACACAACGGGATGAAATGTGCATCGGTGTGACAGTTCAAAGTTAAACATTCGTACATGGTTATGTCAAGTCTAAATGTCCTACAAATACTAACAAGACTTTCATGTTATGTAAAGAGTAACAATACCATATCTAGTGATTTTAGAAATATGGTAGGCGTAATCTTAAACACAAAGTTAAAGCGCAGTAATGTGTTTTACAACTTTTGCTTTTATTCTTTTGAACCCACTCATTTAATATACTGAAAACCAAATCATTTAGTCACGTGACATGTAACAGTAAGTACAATGTTGTTGAATCTAACTTTCATAGAATACAACAGGTTAACTTCTCTCCTAAATTTGTTTTTTTTTTATTCTCAAATCACTTAAGTCTTATATAGTTGAACATTAGACTAAGACAAACTGCATTTAATTTCTCTTCTTTTTTTTTTATTTTATGTCAAAAAAGGATATAAGGGACTTCAGGATTCAAAAATACAAAAATTGCTAAATAGAGTAAAATTTGAAATTCTTATTATTCATGTTGTCTTGCTAAAAAATACATCCAAGACTACATTTTGAAACAAGTAATATGCGCTCATATATCTAAGTACGTCGGTCAATGAACTTATCCAATTATGACCATACAGCCCAAAAATAATCGGAGACCACAAGTACTTAGCTAGACAGATTAAACATTGCTTGTTCTAAAGTAGCAACCTCTTGTAAATTCCATTTTATTATTAGAAACATAATACTGATAATCGGTTATTTTTGTACCGGATGTATGATTATCCACAAAAACTCTTAATATGGTAGATAAAATTTTTGTTTATCAAATATATATACTGTTCAAATATTTTATTGGAAAAGGCACATATTATGGTTTTAAAACTACCTAGTATATCTATTTTATAAAACAACACTCTGAAAAAATACCTTTCTTTTGGTTTCAAAAATAGTGATTTCGTTTGATATGTTTTATCATTTGATTTTGCCATTTCATTAGGAACTTTGAATCTTCCTCGGAGTTAAGTATTTTTGTTATTTTACTTTTTAATGGTACAAAAAAGCAGGAATTACAAAAGGGGGGTTACAAGTCAATAACAGTGACATAGGCAACAGAACACAGATTTTATTTTTCATATTGCATTTTTTGGTATAGTATGAGTATGAATAATAGATTTTAGTGGTTCCCTTTACAAACTTAAATTGCAAATTTTGTCCAGTCATTATATTGCAACATTAAAAGAAAACGTTATCTAATCATTCATTTTGATTGAACTTGTAATTTTCTAATTTTGTAGTGGCATATCAAATAACCATTGGCCTTGTTGGGCTGTTTTTGCATTAAATTGTTTATTTGTTCTCGTCCTACAAATGTATGCAGCAAACCTAATTATAAGTGCTTTTGGGAATCTTGCTATTTTGTCTGAATAACATTGACCCTCTATAATATATCATAACATTCATATTGTAAAGAAAATCAAATGTGCATTTCCTCTCTTAATTTAGTGGATCACGTTTCTTATTATGCTGTTTATAGGGTGTTAGAGGAGGGCATGGTTGTAAATGGTGTGTAGATCCTTTTCTATTATTGGTGCATGTAAATATTCTTTTTAATGCCGTGAACGAGTTTCAATGACACTCCTGATTTTCTGGCATTTAATTCCATTTTCAATGTTTGATAATCTATAGGACTATATTTATACCGATCAGACTTTTAAGATTATAATTTCCCAAGTAAAAGTAAGGGCAAACGATAAATAGATAAAACCATCCTATTTTTCTCCCTCTTTTTAATATCCCCGAAATAGACCTCATCCCCGAAATAGACATCTAATCAAACTATAATTGTAAATTGTACAACAGATTTGTCTTATGGTGAGAGGTTTAATTTGTTAAAGCTATTGCATATCATCTTGTAAACGAAAACTAATTTTCACGTCTAATGAGTTAATTGACCATTCTCCTTTTTATCTAAATTATCAGTGCATTGTAAACATATTTTCATACTAAAAGTATAGAATGCTTAAGAGAAGAAAATTGAGGTTTTACATAACTAAATAGACGCATTTGAATATAAACCGTTCCCAAATAAAATAAAACGAAATTGCTCTCCAAAGTACAAAAATATGAAGAAATATTTATTTTCATGGATTAGGTAGTCTGATTTTACTGTGTACTAACTAAATTGTAAAAACTGTGGTGTAATTATTTAAATCCGACATATTGTATTTAAAAAAAAAGAACAACAATCAAGTCATCAATATAGGTAAGGCTATGAGAAATAGTCATAAAATTAATTAATAGTCGTCGTGTGAAATATTGTTTTGTAAGGATAGTGGAAAATGAACACAACCTGCCTCATATAGTCCTACTCGTTAACAAGAAATGCGGGATGATGCCTATATACGATAATTTGTTCCCACTGTATAAATGTACAATAATTTGATTTTAATTGACATGAGAGAGTTTCAAAAGAATGAGAATAGCAAAACATGAAATATTTGTTATTTTGTCAAAACTTTTGCATTTCATTTTTTTTTTAACTTGAATAGCCTCATATGGATTTTCAAACATGACTTTTTTTATGAATGTGTTTAATAAATTAAGTATTTACCTGAGTTTGTACATAGACAATCTGCATAAACAAGAAGACAAGTATCAACATACTGTAGTGTAGTTCTTGATACGCCATGTCCTGTCCGCTTGAAGTTCAAATCCAAAATAACCTGTTTATCTGCAATTTACGTTAAACACTACTGTGATCAGTTGAACTAAATATATGAAACTTTGTTAAATGTACAATGTACGCTGTTTTTAAAGTGTATCAGATCGTTCTGTCCCTATTATATTTAAAAGATAATAGGGTGTACATGTATATCAGGTTAGAGTCATACTGGACGCTTAATGTCAAATCTAGAGATATACTACCTGTATCGTATAAACCATGATAGTGCTATGTGGAAAAATGTTTTCAAGACCGCGTCATCCCTATATACAATGGCATGGCTTAAATGGGGATAAATTTTGACGAAGTAGAATCCTGACTGTTGTAGAATTTATATATTGAAACTAGGTTTTCCTTTTATTTTCTTAATTAAAAACCCTTTTGATACGCAGAAATGTATCGCCTGCGTAGTTTTACTATTGATACATGGAGCGATACACGTAATGGTTGATATATTTCCATCATTATTATAAAAGGGGAAAAGTTTAAACGTCTTGTACTAAGTTTATTTATAACCAAAAGAAAATCATGAGTCTTTTTTTTTTTTTTTTTTTTTTTTTTTGCTGCAATGACAGGCAGTGTGTAGATATTCCATAATAATTTCAGTTGATTTTGACCTATTTCGTTTTCATTATTCCTTCTTTTTTTTCATAACAAAAAGAAAACGTTTTCATAACTGTAAGACCCCGTAGTAGTTCGAGGTTCATGAAGGTATAAAGTCGTTGTTGGAAAGACTGTCAATGGGAACAATAGGTTAAACAACATATGGTGTCATATAAAAGATTGATATTTCCATTATTAATTTTAAATCTGGTAGCTTTTCTGAAAGGACGCCTCCGGGTGCGAGAATTTCTCGTTGCATTGAAGACCTGTTGGTGACCTTCTGCTGTTGTCTGCTCTATGGTCGGGTTGTTGTCTCTTTGACACATTTCCCATTTCCATTCTTAATTTTATTTCAACATTACATTTTATTTTAAATATAAGATTCTTTATTTTAGGAAGAAAATACATTGACACCGATGCTGTGGTTTTTGAAACAGACAAAGTTCAGGACCGAACTTTTTCGTCCGTACTCGTATTAATGATATTACATGAAGGGACAATTAAATGTTGCTTATCAAAAACTAAATTGAATACCAGATCAATTTAAACATATAGTTTATAGGGTGTAGACAAAGGTTAAAAATTGAAAGAAATGGACAATCATTATGCTTTGAAAATGCTGAATTGTTGAATCGTTAAATATCGAAAATCAAAATAAAGTTTATAATCCCCACTAGTAATCCCTCACCAAATCTAATTTTTATTCAATAGGCTATTTGCCAATTCCCGTAATTGACCCTGTAATAATAGAGATCCCTTTTTGTTGTCTCCCTTTATGAGGGACATTAATTATTATTTACAATGGAGAGCTAGCAGAAAGAGCAAATTAACCTGAGCGTAATGTGAGTAATCTATGAGGTTTTCAATCTTTTAATTACATTAATATGTTGTTTAGCTAAATACGTTTGACATCAGAAATTATTTTTCACGAAAAATTAGTTAAACTGCCGATACATCAATTTCAATTCATCATGCCTTGCGTTGGCAAAAGCCAGTTTTGTCCGGTATGGAACCAGTCTACGATTGACAAAGGGAAGTAATATGTTTAAAAAGTGTGTAATAACAGAATCAAATCGGTAATTGGCAAAAATGGACTATTGAAATGCATTGTTTTCTATTTTATTTACTTTCGATAAGAATTAATGTCAGTTACCCAAAAGGAATAATCTTTTGATAACAACAAAGGTGCCGTTGTTTTTGTTAGGACACCATTCAGTAAATATAAAACGTAAGACGTGGAGGCATGCAATCATATTTAATAAACAGACCAAATCCCTAAAATATCAATTGCATGTATAAGTATCCATTCTGAACATTTATCTTTTAAGTATTAAAAAAAATCGTTTAAATGTTTGCATGGCAAATTTGAAATGTATTTTACTTCATTTGTGTAGCTAAAGACCGATGAAAATATTGATCAAATACTTACATTTTGTATTATTTCATTTTTAATAACTGTTGTCAGTTTGTTCTTTCCAATTCCAATTTCCTCTAGACTTCATCGTATCGAACTATTTGTGAACAAATTTTTAAGTATAGCCACATATGCATATGAGCTAAATAATATTGTTCTGGTTTTGTTTTGGTTGAATTTGTAATTAATATGTTCACCTGAATGAATTCATATGTAGGTTTATACCTACATATAAGTAAATGATGTAACCTTGTTCTTCACTTCATAGGGTTTAATAGTTTTTGCATGTGTTCATTAAATATATGAGATGTCATTTTGTATACTACATTAAGTTTGTTTGCGTATGATACATATAACGTGGAAAAGATTTATTCATATTTTCATTACATAATCATATTAAAATTTAAATGAAGGTGGATCAAACACCTTGACAAAAATTAATTTGTCTAGTTTTAACATAAAATATTGACAAAATATCTACTTTGACCCTTTGACAAAAATATAACAAATGTAACAATCTATCGGAAATTTTTCGTTTGATATATAGTTGACAAACATTTTTTTTTTATCATTGAGAAGAAGAATATTCTTTAACAAATCAGCTGATGTTTTAATTACACAGTTATCTCCCTGTAATGTTAAGTACATTGTACCACTTTAAAATAGAAAATATACTATTAAGTTTACTTAAAAGTCAAAAATACACCTTTATCTGAAAAATCTACAAATTTCATTTTGGATAAGTCCTATGTTTTGGAATCAAAATTCATAAGTTTGTTTTCCATTTTAATAGCATTTTACTCCCGATGCCACAATTAATGATCATTGATTAGTTCTGTATGTATACACACTCCTTCATCAAAACAATCTGATTAGAATTTGACATAACATTGTATTAACAAATAATATATATAATATATGTGTATAAAATTATGCTCGGAAACGGGCCCTTTGGTTTGATTTAATAAAAATTCTTATTCTTAAATAAACATAACTACAGATGTATAGGGTACAATTTTTACATAAATGTGTAAATAATGGGGAATGTGTCAAAGAGTCATCAACCCGACCAAAGTGCAGAATACAACCGAAGGCCACCAACGGGTCTTCACAGTGAGAAAATCCTGCACCCGGAGGCCGGCTTCAGCTGTCCCCTAAACAAAAACGTGTACTAGTTCAGTGAAAATGGACGTCATACTAAACTCCATAACATGTAAATAAGCTCAAATTAAAATTCACACAAGAATAAGAATGGCCGAAGGCTTCTTACTTGTGACAGACACAAAAATGCGGCAGGGTTAAATATGTTTTAAATTAGGTAGATCTAAACATTCCCTCTATACCTTTAGCCAGTGTAGAAAAAAACAAAACAAACGCACAGCAATAAACACTTTAGAACTCGGTATAAAAGAAGTCTGAGTGAACATTACAATGAAATTAACTTGGAGGACCGACTTTCACATTTTGTTTTCCAATATTGCAATATTTGGGGAGTTAAAAGATTAATCAAATTTATAGATTTCAGGGATTGATCAACAGTAATGTGGTAAAAATTTGACGTCTTTCTTTCTAAATCAAATTTTCTACACAATTTTTAAGGGTCTCGTCATCAATGTAATTTGAATCACATAGACAGTAGACAACGTCTTCTTTCTGTAAACCCTGCCACCTTCTGGACTCAATCAGCTGATAGTGACTATCACATATATATTAAGCACAATGCATAGATTAAATTATAAGGTTAAAAAAATTAAAAATTTATCAAATTGTTTCAGTAAATTCTTTTAAAAAACATACGATAACATACCTTTTTCTTCTTTCTTTTTCTACTTTTAGGCGAGTCTGAATTAAAAACAAAGCATTCTTGTTGAAACTTGACGTCTTTGAGTTTTTACTTGAGTTCAATACTTTATGACACCCGTTTTTTGCATATTGTGCATTCCATGTACTATAATTATTTGACATAAATCTTAAATCAAAACTATTTTTTTCATGTACGATATCCGCTTTATTTATGTTCCGTTTTCGTTTTAATATTAAAATAAAAAGTGTGTTTATATAAAAGACAATACAAATTGTACCTTCTTTTCAATGAAGAAGTCTTTTCCAGAAATTTTTAATTCGCAACTTCATAGACACAGTAATAACATATAAGCCAAGATCTGCATTCACGATTAAATTTGGAGTAGACTGTTTCATATGTAATGTGTTGACACAGTTATAAGGTGTATGACCTTACTACACTTAAAACTTTAATGAGACAAATTGTTACCAACCGACTGTTTAACTTACAAATTTTCTAAAAAAAAGAACAAAAAACAAAAAACTTGTATGTTAATATGTAAAGGAAATAAGCCGATAACAGTTCATCCTGTCAGATATTGGTCACTGGTATATCATATAGATAAAGTAATTATTATATATCAGTGACCGCTGTGAATAGTAAACTTGTAATTGATAGTAAATAGCAAATTTATACGAGTCATTCTGGTACAATTATGTTCATATGATACAGAATCAACCAAATAACGGTAAAAAGGGGAGGGCTAAAATAAATTGTCCTATCCACTAGAGCCTATGGTTATACAAGAGTGCAATTAACTTAACATATTTGACAGTAAGTTGTTCACCGGAATTTTCGCATGTCATATTTTAATTATATGTTTTCTGTCAACAAAATGTTCTTTTCGAATGGTCATAACCCTCCTCTTCTTTTAATTTCGATTGCACCCTTTTTTTAGTTTGTCGGTTAAAATAATATATTGATAAAATTTCGGGTTTATATATTATGTTAACTACATGTAGTTGTAACGTTTCCATTTTTCAGCTTTAAAAAGGTAAAGCCAATTTACTGTGTGTTTAGTTCCCACAGGAAGCAATGAAGTTAATAACACAAACTAATAGAATTTGAATATTTAAGAGTCTTAATGATATACCTTAAGATTTAACCACTATCTTTAAATGTTAATTGATCCAGTAGTTTACTGTAAAAGGTTTGGTACAGTTTTGAAGTGTTCTACTTTATATGTTTTTGTAAATTTCAACTAAACAGTTTTCTTTGTGTATAAATACAAAGAGTTAGTTTTATAATCAGAAACATATAAATCACAAAATAGGCAACTTCAGCGAACGGTCGTGGCCCGCGTGACTTTTTGATATTTTTTTTTTAAAGTTTTACCTACTTTGATGAAATTTGCATTTCATTTTTTTTTTATAGCTGTCGGTCGTTTTGATTTTGGATATTTATAAATACAGATCTCTGTACTTAAGTTCCTGGATAAAAGTTGTTCATCTTCGGAGAATGACTTATCACATGAATTACTTTTAAAGTCACACATGCTTAGTCCTAAGAGTTTGAATGTTTATATAACAAAATATTTCACCCACTTTGATATAATTTACAATAAAAATAGCCGTATTATAGCTATCGGCGATGTCGCATTGGTTATTTATATTGACAGATCCCTGTACTTAAGTTCCTTGGTTAATAAATGTTCTTCATCAGAGAATGATTGTACTAAACACCTGAATTTCTAAAGTAAGTCACATAGGCCTAGCCTACACAATATGAATTTTTAAATATTTCACCCACTTTGACGTAATTTATAATACTAAAAACAAGTTAGAATTAAGGCTGGCCTTGTTGATTTGGTCATATTACAATTAAACAGAACCCTGTTCTGAAGTTTTTGCTTCAAACTTAAGTTTAGTCTCATATATTTATTATACACAAGAAAATATTGTTTCATATGTCGCAAAACAATACTTCATGGAAATATTGTTCGCATACAATATTTGATATTGGTATACTGGATATACAGTCTACTTAATATAAATTATAATCTTTTTTATTTCAAAGTTTAAACTCAAAATAATTTAACATTAAAAATCATAACCTATTCTCGGAATAAATGGTGGTTCTTTAAATCAAAATGTCACCACTTCAGAGTTTAACTGTATTTTGTCACCTGGCAGAAAAAAATAGAGTACATATACTAAGGTTACCGGTAGTATATACATTTGTATATACATGTACAATGGATGGATGCTCGTAGCGTTATCATTTGTTCAGACTTACTTATCCAATAATTGTTTCTGCGACTACATCTAGTGTACAACTCGTGTTACAATAACATTTGATAAATTGCGTGCCTTTAAGGAATTCTTTAGATTAACCTTCATCAGGAATTGGTGTGTTGGTGTTTGGATTGTGTATGCGTCTAGTGTGAGTTGGAGCCATATGCTCTTATACCACCGCTGGCTAGCCTGCTTTGCAGTTGAAAAGAAAGCTTTTTTGCCAGTACGTAGCTTCTACACTATTCAAGACTACTTCAATGATCCTCGCGCCAGCACACGGTAACTAGGGTCATGTATCCTAGGCGTAATTGTAGATCTTGGAGCAGCGATGCAGTGTGTAGGCCCATCGGCGTGTGGATACGTCCTTGCACTCATCAACCTTGCACCAGCTATGGGAAAATAGCTGGATAGATGAGAGCCGTAAGACAAGAAAAGCAACCCATCTAGGAGAAGGAACAACTCCAAAATCAAACCGGTTAGATAAGGCTCGTAAGTCATGGCAGACATCTTATCTAGAGGAAGGATACATCGAGAACAAAATTCCTAGCCCTCCAGGTTTGGGGGTTGAGCGCAAGACCAACTATCTCGCCTTGTAAAAAAAAATCACAGTTACAGAAACATTGACAAACAGAAATACATTTACCGACTTGGTAGAGAGGGTCTCTTCAACAACAAGAGACATGACGCATTGCAGGGAAAGCAGGAACGAAGCTGCAAAGCTGATTAGCCTTCTTACACCTAAGTCAACCTCCATACTTGGGACCTGGAATGTAAGAACCATGTACCAAAGTGGCAAAGTAGCAATCATTGCCAATGAAATGAAGAAGTACAGAATAGAAATACTGGGGTTGAGCGAGACTCTATGGATTTCAACTGGTAAGACAATGCTTGCTACTGGTGAGACTATTTTATATTCTAGAAACCAAGAGGATGGTAGTCCACATACAGAAGGAGTTGCAATGATGATGTCAAAGGATGCCAATAGGGCACTTATATCTTGGGAACCTATAAGTTCAAGAATAATGACAGCAACATTTCGAACAAAGCATAAGCGAATAAGAGCAAACTTTATACAGTGCTATGCACCAACAAATAATGCCGATGAAAATGACAAGGACAATTTTTATAACACCTTAAATGGAATTCTAAAAAAAAAAAGACAAAGATCAAACAGTACTGATGGGAGATTTCAATGTCAAAATATAGGAAACAGCAATATGGGGTATGAACAATCAATGGACTTGGTCAAATGAATGAAAATGGAGAAAGATTTGCAGAATTAATTGCCAACAATAAAGAGCTAGAGCCATTTTCCCGTGAATTCTTTTCATTCGATAAGATAGGTAAATCATTGTTTTAAATAGCCCGATAGATGCTAATTGTAGTAAAAATGTACATGAAAATTCGTCACATCATTTATTTTCATACCTTGAACAAGTATTCCTACAAAACCAAGGCCAAAATTAAACCAAACTTGGCCACAATCATCTTTGGGGTATCTAGTTTAAAAAATGTGTGGCGTGACCCGGCCAACCAACCAAGATGGCCGTCATGGCTAAAAATAGAACATAGGGGTAAAATGCAGTTTTTGGTTTATAACTCAAAAACCAAAGCATTTAGAGCAAATCTGACATGGGGGTAAAATTTTTTATCAGGTCAAGATCTTTCTGCCCTCAAATTTTCAGATGAATCCGACAACCCGTTGTTGGGTTGCTGCCCTGAATTAGTAATTTTAGGGAATTTTTGCAGTTTTTGGTTATTATCTTGAATATTATTATAGATAGAGATAAACTGTAAACAGCAATAATGTTCAGCAAAGTTAAATTTACAAATAAGTCAACATGACCAAAATGGTCAGTTGACCCCTTTAGGAGTTATTGACCTTTATAGTCAATTTTTAACCATTTTTAGTAAATCTTAGAAATCTTTTACAAAAATCTTCTCCTATGAAACTACTGGGCCAAATTAATCCAAACTTGGCCACAATCATCTTTGGGGTATATAGTTTTAAAAATGTGTTGGCGTGACCCGGCCAACCAACCAAGATGGCCGCCATGGCTAAAAATAGAACATAGGGGTAAAATGCAGTTTTTGGCTTATAACTCAAAAACCAAAGCATTTAGAGCAAATCTGACATAGGTAAAAGTGTTTATAAGGTCAAGATCTATCTGTCCTGAAATTTTCAGATGAATCGGACAACCTGTTGTTGGGTTGCTGCCCCTGAATTGGTATTTTTAAGGAAATTTTGCTGTTTTTGGTTATTATCTTGAATATAATTATAGATAGAGATAAACTGTAAACAGCAATAATGTTCAGCTAAGTAAGATTTACAAATACGTCAAAACGAACGAATGGTCAGTTGACCCCTTTAGGAGTTATTGCTCTTTATAGTCAAATTTTAACCATTTTTTCGTAAATCTTAGTAATCTTTTACAAAAATCTTCTCCTCTGAAACTACTGGGCCAAATTAAACCAAACTTGGCCACAATCATCATTGGGGTATCTAGTTTAAAAAATGTGTGACGTGATCCGGCCAACCAACCAAGATGGCCGCCATGGCCAAACATAGAACATAGGGGTAAATGCAGTTTTTGGCTTATAACTCAAAAACCAAAGCATTTAGAGCAAATCTGACAGGGGTTAAATTGTTTATCAGGTCAAGATCTTTCTGCCCTCAAATTTTCAAATGAATCCGACAACCCGTTGTTGGGTTGCTGCCCCTGAATTGGTAATTGTGGGAATTTTTTTCTGTTTTTGGTAATTATCTTGAATATTATTATAGATAGAGATAAACTGTAAACAGCAATAATGTTCAACAAAGTTAAATTTACAAATAAGTCAACATGACCAAAATGGTCAGTTGACCCCTTTAGGAGTTATTGACCTTTATAGTTAATTTTAACCATTTTTCGTAAATCTTAGAAATCTTTTACAAAAATCTTCTCCTCTGAAACTACTGCGCCAAATTAATCCAAACTTGGTCACAATCATCTTTGGGGTATATAATTTAAAAAAAAAAAATGTGTCCGGTGACCCGGCCATCCAACCAAAATGACCGCCACGGCTAAAAATAGAACATAGGGGTAAAATGCAGTTTTTGGTTTATAACTCAGAAACCAAAGCATTTAGAGCAAATCTGACATGGGCTAAAATTGTTTATCAGGTCAAGATATTTCTGCCCTCAAATTTTCAGATGAATCCGACAACCCGTTGTTGGGTTGCTGCCCCTGAATTGGTAATTTTAGGGAATTTTTGCTGTTTTTGGTTATTATCTTGAATATTATTATAGATAGAGATAAACTGTAAACAGCAATAATGTTCAACAAAGTTAAATTTACAAATAAGTCAACATGACCAAAATGGTCAGTTGACCCCTTTAGGAGTTATTGACCTTTATAGTCAATTTTTAACCATTTTTCGTTAATCTTAGAAATCTTTTACAAAAATTTTCTCCTCTGAAACTACTGGGCCAAATTAATCCAAACTTGGCCACAATCATCTTTGGGGTATATAATTTTAAAAAATGTGTCCGGTGACCCGGCCATCCAACCAAAATGGCTGCCACGGCTAAAAATAGAACATAGGGGTAAAATGCAGTTTTTGGCTTATAACTCAAAAACCGAAGCATTCGAGAAAATCTGACATCATTAAATTGTCTATCAGGTCAAGATCTATCTGCCCTGATATTTTCACGTATATTGGACAACCCGTTGTTAGGTTACTGCCCTGAATTGGTAATTTTAAGGAAATTTTGCCGTTTTTTGTTATTATCTTGAATATTATTATAGATAAAGATAAACTGTAAACAGCAATAATGTTCAGCAAAACAAGATCTACAAATAAGTTTCATGACCAAAATAGTCAATTGACCCCTTAAGGAGTTATTGCCCTTTCCAGTTAATTTTCAGCATTAATTTTTTTAAATTTTTAGAAAATATTTTCCACTGTAATTACTGGGCCAAGTTCATTATAGATAGAGATAATTGTAGCAACAAGAATGTTCAGTAAAGTAAGATCTACAAACACATCACCATCACCAAAACATATGTCCTGAATTTATCTGTGTCCATTGATTAATATGTACATAGACCAAGGTGAGCGACACAGGCTCTTGAGAGCCTCTAGTTGGTTATGTACATGTACCTACATCAGTTTGACGACAGGTGTTCCTTGCATATATGTAATAAATGTAAACACATGAATAAAAAGTAAGTCAAGAGTATGGACAGTCATATGAATGCACACAATAAGCGATACATTATTTAGTTATTTAATAAAATGATATACTGGTATACTACATAGACAAAAAGAACCAGAATGATTCTATGAATTTAGCAAACATCCGAAAAAATATGATAGAAACATTAAAATTTAAAATATAACAACACAAAAACAAATTACAAAAAGTATGAACCAGATTCGAACCCTATCTCCAAAACAATCTTTTTGTTTTAGTTCAATGCTCTACTGATGTAGCCACGGCGATGCTTGGCTCTAGAACTCTTATTAAGGAACTATATCGGTACAATTTAGCGATGTTACATTTTTTTCATTAAAAAGTTGTTTTTTGTGTAATAAGTACACACTAAACAAATTTTATTTTTGAGGGAAAGAGTAGCATAAATTACAACAGTCACAAAAAAACATATGGGGGGGGGGAGAGAGAGAGATTCCCTCTTTTTCACCTAAACACACCCTAAATTCCGCATATTGGACTTTCAACCTTTTTGAGGTTTGAATTAACTATTTATCACACATATCATAATACATATAAATCGAGATATTGATCAAAAAGCATTTCTATTTTTTGTTTTAATAGTAAATTTAATTATGTCGGCACTTTTTTGAAATTGTCCCTTCTGTGAAAACAAATCAGGGCAAATTGGCCCTACCTCTTTGTCATTGGAGGCAGTATATTTCCACACAAACACATCCACAAGCCAACATGGTTATCACCAGACTATATCATAGAAAACCGAATTGACAATTTCTGCATCAACAAAAAATTTAGGAGATCACTTCAAGATGATTGTGTAAAGAGGGGAGCAAATGCTGCATCAGACCATCACCTCCTGATTGTAAAAGTAAGATTGAAGCTAAGGAAAGTATACACCATGAAAAACTCGTCAAGGGTGAAATACAATGTCAACTTTTTGAAAGAAAAGACAGAGAAAGAACAATTCAACATAACACTTTCAAACAAATTCCAGCTGCTAGAAGAACTTGATAAAATCGAAGACCAGTGGAGTCAGATGAAAGAGGTAATAAACAGCACATGTGAAGAAACTTTTGGTAGAAAAACACACACCCAAAAAGAATGGATTACACCAGCCACTCTTAGAAAAGTAAATGAGGGAAAAAGACAAATTAAATAAAAACAAAACCAGAAAATCTAAAGCTGATGCCCAAACTGACTACACCAAAACTCACAAGGAAGTTAGACAATGTGTACGAAAAGATAAAAGAGCATATATTGAAAATCTTGCCTCACAAGCTGAAGAAGCTGCAAAAATGAGAAACATGAAAGATCTGTACGATACCACCAAAACACTTGCTGGCAAATTTAGACAAACAGGTCAACAAGTTAAAGACAAAAATGGGAAGGGTCTTACCACTATTGGAAAACAGATTTCTAGATGGGCCGAAAACTTCTAAATAAACCACCTCCAGCTAATACACCAGTTGTCAACAAAGCAGATGAAGAGCTGCACATAAACCTTAACCTACCAACAAAAGTAGAAATTTAACAAGCTGTAAAAAAGTTGAAGTCAGGAAAGGCAGCAAGTCCGGACACCATTCCACCAGAAGCCCTTAAGACCAGCTAAGACCTAACAGCTAACCTCTTACATATGCTATTCAGTGATATATGGCAGCACGAAAAAATGCCTCAAGAATGGAATGAGGGCCACCTAATAAAACTACCAAAGAAAGGCAACCTTAAAGAATGCAACAATTACAGAGGAAATGCATTACTTTCAGTGGCAGCAAATGTACTATATAGAATTCTCATAATACGACTTCTAAAGGCTACAGACGAAAAACTCAGAGAACAGCAAGCAGGATTAAGAAAGACAGATCATGCATAGACCAGATTGCAACACTACGCATAATAAAAGAACAGTCATTAGAGTGGAACACCTCGTTACTGATTGACTTTGTTGTCTTCGGAAAGGCATTTGACAGCTTGGACAGAGAAACCTTTTGGAACATTATGGCTCATTATGGAATACCAAAACCATTCAGAAACTCTTATATCAACATGAAATACAGAGTTATACATGAAGGCAAGCTCATCGAGAGTTTTGATGTCAAAACTGGAGTAAAACAATTCTGTCTGCTATCACCTTTTCTTTTCCTCTTTGCAATAGACTACATCATGAAAGAAGCAACCGAAGAGAAAAGAAATGGAATCAAATGGACAATGTGGCAACAACTAGAAGACCTGGATTTTGCGGAGGATATAGCCCTTATATCCAGTATACAACAACAAATGCAATAAAAAACATCCTTTCTCTCTTCAACATCTATAAAGCTTGGACTCAAACCAAACAAAGAAAAGACAAAAGTAATGAAGATCAATACCAAAAGTAAACAACCAATAAATATGAACAACACCAACATAGAAGAACTAGAGGAGTTTACTTATCTAGGAAGCATTGTCAACATAGAAGGAGGTACAGACGCTGCTGGAAAGGCAAGAATCAACAAAGCCAGAGTCATCTTTAACATTCTAGGGAAAGTATGGAGTGCCAAGAACATCTCAAGAAGCACAAAAATGAAAATTTTCAATTCCAACGTAAAATCAGTGCTCTTGTATGGATCAGAGACATGGAGAACAACCAAAACAATGTTGACTCCAGAAGTTCATCAACTACTGCCTAAGCAGAATCATGAACATTAGATGGTTCGACAAAGTAAGAAATAAAGAACTATGGAAAAGAGTTGAACAAGAACCTATTAAACATCCAAATCAAGAAAAGAAAATGGGTATGGATAGGCCACAGTACTGCGAAAACCAACAAGCAGCATTAAAAGGCAGGCACTTAAGTGGAACCCTCAAGGAAAAAGAAACAGAGGACGACAATAAAGCAGCAAGGACACAACTGGAACACTTTAGAAAAAAAAAAAAAAAAAAAAAAAAAAAAAAAAAAAAAAAAAAAAAAAAAAAAAAAAGATCTGCGCATGTGTGGAGAAAACATGTCGACCAATTTTCTATCCCGAAAAAAAGACAATAACTAGAAGTTAACAATTATTGTGAAAGTTATTTTATGTGGAATTTATTACCCAAATAGTGTATCAACTACATGAATCGTAAAAAGGATGGCAAGAAAGGTCAGAAAAGAAGGAATTCAAAACCTGAAAACGATAGCTCGGAGAAACCAAGTAAGAAACAACAAAGTAGTACTCACGATTCAAAACATGAGAATGTAAACAAACCGAAAAAAAGTTTAAAAAATAAAACTGTCGATAAATTACAGACTGTAAATATGTCAACGTACATACCAAATATTGATTCCCCTATCCTACCTGGAAGATCCAACATACCACAGTATACAACACAACAAATGTCAACTCCAAACTTAACTTCACCAACGGGCTACTATCCTTATGGACCCCAACCTATTCCAAATATTCAACCAGTTATGCATTCAACAATGAATATGGGACACGACACAAACATCAAAATTGACAATCTTGACAAAATTATCTATGCTTGACTCTTTTGGTGAAAAAATTGACAAATTTGAAAGAAGTATGCAAACATTTTCAAGCAATGTAGGAAAAATTACAGATAGAGTAGGAGATATAGAAAAAAGTTTGGACTTTATAAACTCTCAGTTTGAAGGAAACAGAAGTGATCTATCCGAAATGAAATCTGAAGTTACTGCTATTAGATCTGAAAACAATAAAGTGGCCGAAAACATGCAAAAGGTACAGAATAATCTTGATGAACTACAAGAAAAACACCTAGATCTTCAGATTCGTTCGATGCGTGAAAACCTAGTCTTCACAGGAATTCCTATGACGACAGAAAATGAAGAAAGTGATACAACGGAAGGAATTTTGAAATTATTCATGAAAGAAGACATGAAAATGGAAACAGAGATTGATTTCCACAGAGCTCACCGATTCGGACAGCTGAATGAGAGAAAAAATCGAGACGGAACAACATTTAAAACTAAACCAATTGTATGCAGATTCAAGAGCTTTAAGGACAGAGAAATAGTACGGAAGTCTGCAACTAATCTTAAGGGGACGACCTTTGGTGTTTCAGAACAATTCCCTAAAGAAATCAACGAAAGAAGAAAATTATTGTGGCCTTATTATAAGGAAGCTCGAAAACAAAACAAAAAAGCTCTTATCAAACGAGACAGACTTTTTATCGATGGAAAAGAAATTAAGCCTCTACAATCAGATATAGCCGAAAATACTACACGACGGGAATTTCAATCACAAGGAGCACGTCCAAAAACTAGACGACGAAACAGACGAGATGATATCACTTCGGATGAAACCGCAAGTAACGGAAGATAGGTGAACCATGGAGGGCAAGAGGGCAAACAAACTCAGTGAACAGTGACAATTCTAACAATTCGGATGACTTTCACGGATCAACTGGCCATACTGTGAACAAAAACTCAGATATTAAAATATTATCTCTAAATGTATGCGGTGTCAAGCATCGATTATTTTATCCCGAATTCCAATGTTTAATAAATAAATTTGATATTGTTTGTTTTCAAGAAACAAAGCTTGATGATATAGACATTATTGATTGTGAAAACTTTATTTTCAAGTATAAAAATAGAAAGAAAATTTCAAACTACAAATCTGGTGGTATTGCTATAGGTTACAAAAAATATTTAGAACATTACATTACTGTAATAGAATCAGAATGCCCTTTTGTTTTCTGGTTTTCTGTTAAAAAAGAAATTTTTGATTTCCAAGAAAATGTTATATTTGGTATAACTTATATACCCCCAGAAAATACAAATTATGCGTCAGATGAAGCCTTTTCGGAAATTGAATTTGAGTTTCAAAATTTTAGTAAGAATAGTGATTACATGTGTTTACTTGGCGATTTCAATAGTCGAACTGCAACACTAAAAGATTTCCATGAAATAGAAGATACTGATGATACTCAATTTAATGATATAGCAGATATAAATGTATTTTCAGATATATGTATTCTTGATGATATGAACATATCAAGGTGTAGAAAAAATCCAGACACTATTGTAAATAAGTATGGTAGAAAACTTATTGAATTTTGTAAAAATAATAATATGTTTATCCTAAATGGTAGATTTGGGAAAGATAGTACTGGTAGAATGACTTGTAAAAATAAAAGTGTAGTTGATTATATAATATGTACATGTAATGTTCTCGAGAATATACTCGACTTTGAAGTACAAGAGTTTTGTAGACTTTTTTCAGATGTTCACTCACCTCTCTCACTTACTTTGAGCTGTAAAAATAAGAAGCATTCAGATTTGGAGACAAATAATTTTACACCGAAAATTGGTAAATGGAAATGTGAAAAAACTTTGGATTTTAGAGATAATTTAGATGGAGAAATGATTGAGAAATTATTTTTTAAGATACAAACTTTACATAATGCAAAAGAAAACGCACAAAAACCGGAAGTAGATGAAGTAGTTTTTTGATCTTTGTAATATTTTATTGAAATCGGCAGAAACTACTTTCGGTCTCACAAGTAACAAAGCACACAGACATTCAAAAAAGCAATGGTTTGATCTGAAATGTTTGAAAGCAAAAAAAGAATTCAGAAAATCAAAAAGACTGTGTAAAAAATATGGTTCAAATATATTTAAAGAAAGATTAAGGGTGAGTGAACTTTCCTATAAGAAAACTATGGATAATGCTATTGTGAGATTTAATACAGATTTTCGAAACAAAATGAAAAACATGAGAACAAAAAATCCCAAAGAATTTTGGAAACTTTTTCATGGTAATAGGCAAAGAGATATTTCTAAAATTCCTTTGCAAACTTTGGTTGACTTTTTTAAAGATTTAAATACAAACAAAGATCATTCAGACGATTTTGTTATTACAAACGAGATAAATTCAGACGAAGTAAATGAGATGATTAACAAGGAAATAACTGCAGATGAAATAAGAAAAGCAGTAAAAAAAGCGAAAAATAACAAGTCTCCAGGTGATGATTTAATTATTAATGAATACATTTCATCTTCATTGGATTCTATGATTGACATTTATGTTTATTTATTCAATTTGATTTTTGATACAGGTATTGTACCAGAGTCCTGGCTTTTTGGTAATGTTTTACCTATTTTTAAGAATAAAGGGAGTAAAATGGAACCAAAAAATTATAGACCTATAACACTGTTATCTTGCATTGGGAAGATATTCACATCTATTTTGAATGATAGATTAAGTACATTTTTCGATCATTATAAGATTTTACATGAGAATCAAGCTGGATTCAGATCCGGATATTCTACTAACGACCATATTTTTTCTCTGTATGTATTGTTTCAATTATTGTTTTTAAAAAGAAAGAAACTTTACTGTGCGTTTGTAGATTTTGAAAAAGCCTTTGATTTTGTACATAGAAACTCTTTATTTTTCAAACTTCTACAGAACCACATAAATGGTAATTTTTTTAGAATTGTACAAAATATGTATCAAGATACGAAATCCTGTATAGTACATAATAATGAAAAGTCTGACTTCTTTGCTTGTGATATAGGAGTTAGACAAGGGGAGAATCTCTCTCCTATATTGTTTTCTTTATATCTAAATGACTTGCAAGACTTTCTAGAAACTACAAATGTTAAAGGTTTAGAAACTATTAGTAAAGATATAGAAAATGAACTGATGGTTTATTTCAAAATGTTTATTTTACTGTATGCTGACGATACAATTTTGATGTCAGAATCAAATGAAGACTTACAATTGATGCTTAATGAATTTTGTGATTATTGTAAACGATGGAAACTGAAAGTAAATGTGCAGAAAACAAAAGTTATGGTATTCTCAAAAGGTCGACTGTCAAAGAATTTAAAATTTTATATTGAAGATTATGAAATCGAGATAGTAAATGAATATAAATATCTTGGAATTATTTTTTCAAAAAGTGGCTCTTTTTTGAAGACAAGAAAATATTTATATGGAAAAGCTACAAAAGCAATGTATGGATTGTTACAAAAATGTAGAAAGAACAATTTGTCTATTGAATGTCAATTAGATATGTTTGACAAAACTATTTTACCGATACTTTTGTATGGATGTGAAATTTGGGGGTTTGAAAATTTAGAGTTACTCGAAAAAGTACATTTGCGATTTTGCAAACTTATATTACATTTGAAACAATCTACTCCAAATTTTATGATTTACGGAGAGCTGGGAAGATATCCCATTTCATTTCACGCAAGAGTTCGTATGGTAAAGTTTTGGTGTCGTCTTTTACATGGAGAAGAATGTAAAGTCTCTTCACTTTTATATAAGCTATTATTCGTCTATTCTAATAATTATGGTTTGGAGAGTAAATGGTTATGTTTTATAAAAAGCACACTAGACAATTGTGGAATGTCAAATATTTGGAATCAGCAGGGTACTTTTTCTGCTCTGTGGATTTCTAAATGTGTAGAACAAAAACTGAAGGACCAATTTATACAGGAATGGTATGAAAATATGAATTCTACCTCAAAAGGTATATGTTATAGAATATTTAAAAAAGAATTTAAATTTGAAAAATATCTATCTATTTTACCATTGAATTGTATGTATATGTTTTGTAAATTTAGATGTGGTAGCCATCGTCTACCAGTTGAGACAGGGAGATGGCACAATCTGTCGAGAAATCATAGATTGTGTCGTATCTGTGGCTCGGCTGAAATTGGTGACGAGTATCATTATATTTTGTCTTGTAAATCTTTCGTTAATGAAAGACAAAAATATTTACCGAAATTTTGTTGGAAAAATCCAAACACCTTGAAATTATGTAATCTGTTTTCCTCAAATAATATTACTGTTTTAGAAAAATTATGTCGATATATTAAAGCTGTTAATGTGAAAGTCTCTCCTCCTGGTTAACGTATATCATTTTCCTCATACATGCACTGTATATTATATTGTTGTATATACTTATTGTCTCTATAACTATGTCATTAGTTGATGAGAATAAAATTCATTCATTCATTCAGAAAAGCTGGCGCTAAATCGAGTTAGATGGAGGGAGTTCGTCAATGGCCTATGCTCCCAAAGGAGCCAAGGGCATAAGTGAGTTAGTAAGTCATCAGGGATGTAATTCAAAAAAGGATATTCAAAATTGCCAAACTCATCTAAGGTTAACTTTTCCCGAGGGAGTTCAGCTTCTTCACAACTAAACAAATATTTAGATGACTTTTAAATTCAGCCTTACTGTAAATGTACCGGGTGAAATAAATCTGCTTCTTTGAAATTTTTACCAAGTTGAAATGGGGGATCCATCTTATAAAAGAGGAAGACCGAGTCTGAATACGGGTGCCGTTAACGTTACTTTTTCATGCTGTCATACACTAGTACATCTATTCATTGTAAATTCTATTTTTATCAGGTTTAATGTATGTGCCTGTCCCAAGTCAGGAGCCTGAAATTCAGTGGTTGTCGTTTGTTTATGTGTTACATATTTGTTTTTCGTTCATACTAATAGACAGAGAAAAAATTGCATTCTAGACATTATGCAGTTGCTTCTGCTTCATTTTACCTAAGTATGAGACAAAACGGTCGATTTTATGTTGATACATCGATTTTTCTTCCTATTGTGTTATCTTATCATATTAACTATTTCTGTCGTTTTCTTATGGGTTACATATTTGTTTTTCGTTAATTTTTTTACATAAATAAGGCCGTTAGTTTTCTCGTTTGAATTGTTTTACATTGTCTTATCGGGGCCTTTTATAGCTGACTATGCGGTATGGGCTTTGCTCATTGTTGAAGGCCGTACGGTGACCTATAGTTGTTAATGTCTGTGTCATTTTGGTCTTTTGTGGATAGTTGTCTCATTGGCAATCATACCACCTCTTCTTATTTATAATTAATGTTAGTTATAATCGGAAGTATCACTACTGAATTTATGAACGTCTAGTGTTGAACTTGTATGTATATTGGTGTCAGACCACCAATTAAAAATCCCTATCTGTTCAACCAAATTTTGCAATTTTCACAGCTTTCTAAATATTTTACCTTAAGTTTAACTTCATAGAAACCAGGTATATCCTTAATTGTAATTGTATCAGCTAACTACAATTTTCACCATACCTTTAAAGCCTTCTAACAAAATAACTGACCTTCAAACAGAGGTACTCCAAAAAAAAAAACAAAAAAAACTGGTTTTCTGGAAATCTAAAATTAGTATACTCTGGAGCGCATTAATCCTCAATTTTTAATGCAAACTCATAGACAAGTAAATTTTGGCTCAAAATGATCTAGATATATTTCTCTTTCACGAAAAGTTTCATTTCTGCAAATTTGTTGGTTAGTTTAGGTAAACAAGGACATCAAAAGCACTATTTTGTGTCAGAGTAGGGCTACTCTTACTACGTTCTAAATTGGAAGGAGTAATTGGTGGTCTGACACCTATTTGTGTTGCCAATGGTATCATTTTTTGTATAGACTATGCTTTTGTACGGTACACTTTCAGTTTATAATTTTTAGACATTTTATTTATCATGCATATACATTTTGTACATGTACTTTGTATTTCTTGCCTTATTCAAATGTTTAGATATGCTTCATAAACTCTGTCAAGTTGCTAAAACCTGTCTTTGAATACACATATTCCACCATTATTTTATATTCTACTTAGTCACTGCATCCATGCCAATTACATGTACCAGTGTGGTGTATCCAACCTCGTCTGTTTAACTTTAAGAAGGTGCGAACTTATTATGATCATATATGAAAATATTTTATTAATTTCACCAATTTCGTATCATGTACTAACCTTTCTTTCAACTGTTCTTCAGCTTTTTAATATAGTAGTAACACGACTACAGAAATCATCAATATAAATCTGAGTTATGCCGCTTTCTCCGACGAATATCACTCACTGACAAAAAATGGAAATTCACACAATGTTCTCAACCGCGCCTCAACATTTCATTACAAACAATCAGACTGTGAGAACTTAATACAGAATATTCTTCTAACGGTGCTTCTCTTTGAGAGTTTGAAATTAATTCTCAAAATTTCGACCATGGATTCTTTAAAAGGTTGTTTCCATTCGCTAATCAACATGTATATATTTTTATTAGTGAGTTGAACAAATGTCGGTTATTTGTGTCTTTTGTCTTCTTTTTGTTATTTGTTGTGCTTAGTACCGTTCTGATAAGTTAATCACTTCCTTATTGATTTTTTAAGTCTGTTCTTATGTTGTGATGTTTCACCACAGTCATAGGAAAGTAGGAGTGTTGATCGATCAAAGATAATTTATGACGAACCCCGACACGTTATTTCTATACCTGTTCAAAATCCAGTGGTTTTCGTTGGCGACTGTCTGCTTTAATTGCATTTTTTATATTGCTTCAACATAAATCGGGTCGTTAGTTTTCTCGTTTGTATTGTTTCACCTTTTGTCTTCTTGTAAATTTTTATAGCTAAATTTAAGTACCAGTTTGGCCATTGTTGAAGAGCGTTATGTGATTGATTACTTTTCTCATGTGTGTCTTTTGGTCTTAAATGCGTAGTTGACTCATTGACAATGATACCACATCTTCTTTGATTAAATTTATATGCCTCGTTGTCCAATCGTTGCAGGGGGCCCATAATCATGTTCATAATATTTGAAGGAGGATTCAGTTGTGTACAGAAGAAAAAAAAATATAATTCATATAAAAAAAGTTTTAATGAGAAAAATAATCTGAATAATAGTATATACATAAAATTTGAAATAAAAGTTTTCATAGTCTCTCACGAAATTGTATGAATTCCGGATAAGTGTTTTGAATGCTTTTTTTTTTTTTTTTCTCTCTTAAATATATATTTCAAATATATATTATAATAGTTTAACAGTGTGTTTTATATTATCATGCCTTTTACTTGTTTGGATACATTCAATATTAATTTTAATTATTATTTGAAATAAATAATTAATCATCAATTTCTTGTAAAATTCAGAAACAGCTAAATTACTAGTATCTTCGTTATGATGAACAAACCTGAAAGGTCAAACGATATCATAATCAAAGTTTGAGGGCATTGTCATGCCATTTTCATTGTATTCCGCATGCGTCAAATAATGAAACTATTTTTCTTTAAGCGGAAGTAATATCTGAAACAAAGTAATCGCTCAAATGACCATCAAGCAGTCCTGCGATTCTCCTGTGGACATTCCAACACCACACCATTTCATTGGTAATAACATCTGGCTGCTGATGTAAAATTGCTTTAAAATGTGTTTTATGTCCGTTTTCAATCTCTCTGAAATAACCACGTTTTCTTCCTTGACTGTCAATTGTGATCTTCTTAAGCGTTGTCCTTTTGTGTACAAATTTACCTAGATTATATAAAAGGTGGACTTGTTAGTTTAGTACGGAAGCGTATTAGCGCCACACATTTTTTTTTTTATTTATTTTTCTTCCTATGTTTGCGTTATAACGCAAACCTTTGCGTTATAACGCAAACCTTTGCGATATAACGCAAACCTTTGCGTTATAACGCAAACCAAATGCGTTATAACGCAAACCAAATGCGTTAAAACGCAAACCTTTGCGTTAAACGCAAACCTTTGCGTTATAACGCAAACCTTTTCGATATAACGCAAACCTTTGCGATATAACGCAAACCTTTGCGTTATAACGCAAACCTTTGCGATATAACGCAAACCTTTGCGTTATAACGCAAACCTTTTGCGTTGTAACGCAAACCTTTGCGTTATAACGCAAACCTTTGATATAACGCAAACATTTGTTTTATCTTATTTCTTATTTAAGATTCAAAGGAAACAGTAGTTATTAATGGAGGAGGCTGTATATAGTAAAATTTATCACCTTTGTAGTAATTGCAAAGTAAACTGCTTGAATAATTAGATCATATCAATAACTAATAATGAGCAGAATAATATAAGAAGATGTGGTATGAGTGCCAATAAGAAAACTCTCCATCTAAGTCACTATTCGTAAAAGTAAACCATCATAGGCCAAATTACGGTCTTCAACACGGAGCATTGGCTCACACTAAACAACAAACTATAGAGGTCCCCAAAAACGATATCCAAGTTACTACTAGTATATATATTACAAAGAAAATTGAGGAAATTGAGGTTATACCTAAGAAAAAAATCAACCCTGCTAATATAGCTATAACCGAATATAAATATACTTCCAAAGTAAGCTCTCGTTTGAGAACTGTGTAAAGTAGGTTACATTCAAACAAGCTACCCTTTGGCAATAAATGTATAGAATGAAGATGTTTTATTAATAAAATTATGTTCTCTCTATTCAAATTGCTACCCAAGCATCTTAAAAATACTTCATTATATTGAAATGAAGATTCAATGACTTTCTATCAAAGAATCTTGACCATATTCTGAGATTTAAAAAAAATGTTTCCTTATTAATAATTCATTTTAAAGCAGAAAGATCATTTTGTCTATTTGACTTGGAGGTTTCACAATTGTATGACATTATTTTTGATCTTTCAATTTTAATATGACTATATACTAAACTATATCTATTTTCTTGTTAAATTATATACTTTTCTGATGCACAAATCAGTCTTAATTTATGTATAATTGCACTTCAATTATTCCATTATTCCTATGCATATTTATTATAATGATTTGGCCTTGTATGTATGTTTCTTTTTTTATCTACTAGTAAATCACATCCGAAATGAATGACAGACGGACATATATACAAAACTTAATGAATAATTGAAATAAAGATATTTGCGTTATAACGCAAAGGTTTGCGTTATAACGCAAAGGTTTGCGTTATATCGCAAAGGTTTGCGTTATAACGCAAAGGTTTCCGTTATAACGCAAAAGGTTTGCGTTAGAACGCAAATGTTTGCGTTACAACGCAAAGGTTTGCGTTTAACGCAAAGGTTTGCGTTACAACGCAAAGGTTTGCGTTATAACGCAAAGGTTTGTGTTATATCGCAAAGGTTTGCGTTATAACGCAACGCAAACATAGGAAGAAAAATAAAAAAAAAAAATGTGTGGCGCTAATACGCTTCCGTAGTTTAGTTCTGAGAAGTGTTCTCATTTATATCTGATCAGTATCATAACCTTCTATATTTCTGATTAATTGTAATATATAAGCTACATGTACTTGATTTTGAGATTCATGTCAATACAAGCAACAAATAATGTGTACTTCAATAACTTTATATTAAATGAAAAACTTGCATGACAAATATATATATATATATATATATATATATATATATGTTTATATTTGTCATGCAGATATATACTTTAAATTAGTCTATCTCAATCAAGACCCATTTATAATTATTTTAGTCCATGCTAAAATATTTACATATTTACAATATTTTGACTTTTTATTCAAATAATCTATAACACATAAGTACTCATTTCTGGTGAATATCTTCAGAAAGTTTAACTTCACCATTACGTACACAAACATCAGTGCAAATATATAAGCATGAATTTGAAGGAACGAGCCCATACTTTCTTTTAATCATTTTGAAATGGAGTGGATTTTCACCTTGCATAAAATAGTTTCCTTTGATTAGCTAAGTTCCGGGTTGATAAGACACCCCCCAACTATCTGTTTCACGACTCGTTAACTGATAAGTTTCAGTTTGAGCTTTTAATAGATAATAATCAAAATCATCATCATCATCACAAAGAAACGCAAATATTGTGGATTTAGATATTAGTTCATTAATTGGGACTTCGATTTCATTCTCGTCAGTTTGGTCTTCTCCAACCGTTCCGATTTCCGGGACAATTGGTACCGGAGAAAAACTTCCTAGTATGTTTGTGTTTTCGCATTCGTTAATGTTACCTTCTAAACAATTATTGCAAGTGTAACATAATAAAGATTTTATTAAAAGATGGTCATTGTTAACAACTACCTGATGCACGCTGCGAATTCCTGTTATTGGTTTATAAAACATTGGGAAATTTCTATTGATGTTTTCAGTATATTTAAATAAACGACGTTTACAATGACTTGATTTCGGAATTTCGGAACAGATAGATTGCTTTTAGCAAATTCAAATAAATCACGATCATTTTGTATAGTTGCTCTTCCTCGAACGATTGCTAAGTCTGCCTGATTTTTTACGAGTCCTCCTGCGGCATCTTGTGGGACTTTCGCATGAGACGTTTCGAAAAAGTTCTGAATAAGATTAACATAACCTAGTTCATCTAATGTTTTTCGAAGATGACCTAAGCAATGTCTGCTCTTGTACTGGCAACTGCATCCATCGCAAAACTCGTGCATTGTATGCACATGACATGATATTGATGACAAACATTCAGATATATATTTTTGAACTTGAAAGGTGAAATATTGATCATGTTTTTCATCTTCTGATATTACAAAAAAGTTTTCTGTTACTATATAAGGGTCTTCAAGGGTGCTTTCGACACCGTCAACTTCTAATATTGCATGTCTGTATAACAGAGAAACGTGTAAAGACGCTTTTGTTTTTTGAAAATAGCTTGATTGCAGTTCGTCTCTCTCTTTCCATTTATAATTTTCAGAATAGTCATGCACAGATATCATGTGATTTTGCGGTAAATTTGTAACCAAATGTTTTAATTGATTGTTTTGCCATTTTGCTCTAAAATTATGCGCCGGAAATGTTCCAAGTAATTTTTGTAGGTACTGAACCATTAAGCCAGGATTTGTGTTTTTTTTTTCACAAGCATAAGTTTCTTTTTCGGTCCGTGTTTTGTATTTTGATTGGTATATTCAAAACATTCCTAATTAATATTTTCACTGGAGTCATCAGTTCTTAGTTCTTCATTGCATGGAGAAATTGAGAAGTTTCACTCCACAATTCGGACAATTTCTATCTAGACATTTCTTGTCATGAAACCCGCTTTCATTAGGATTACATATAGGATTACACATATCAGTCACAGAAGCATAAACGGGAAATTGTCTGTCACTTGGCAGATTTTGGTTACAATTTTTACGATTGTTCATGACAGCTTTAAAAACATGTTTCATTTCTAAATGATATCTACAACAACACGTTACACGATCTTTCGTGCTAGCAGCACGAACAAAATAAAAATAAGGTTTACAGCGTTCAAACAAACTTTGACAAACTTTAACAGACGGGTATTTATTTTTAAAGTTTTTATAAACTTCAGGTTGAGTCTTTTCTAATATTTGGACATGGTGACTCGAATATTTTTTGGGTCCAATACGCACTCTTTTCACGTCATTTTTATTTCCGGTCGGATGGGAATTTTCCGAAGAACACCAAAAGTCATGAATTAAGTTTTTATTTGCATCCGAAAGAGCATCTGTTCTTACTTTTCTTTTTGTATATACATAAGACGATGATAAAGTTATAGAAATTTTATTCCGGAATGTAAATCCGGAGCTTATACACCTTGCAGGTACACCCAATTTTTTGGCTAATGACAGTTTTGATCGTAATTGTTTTACGCAGTTGCCGCTTACTGACGCGCTTAAAACATTCATGGATAATCGAGCCTGGTCTGTTCTTTTAAGTTTTGTCTCTGAAATTGCTATTTTCATATCTTCAAGAACAGCAAGACCTAGTTGGTTTTCATTATTTTCCTCTGGTGAGTATATGATGTTGGAGCTTTGCAGTGTTTTTATTGTTGGTGATTTCTAAGATAAGCTGCTAGTGTAGAAATGCGCGTTCCTGGTGAGTCTTTATTGCTCTGTGTTTTCTCATTTTGTTAGAGAAAGGTGGGATTTTCTCAGGTTTTGTTGTTGTAATAAAAGAGCTTGCCTTTTTCCTTCTTTGATATTCGCGCTTCTTTTCAAGGCAACTCTGCCGCTTTTCACATTCTAATTTATTTTACTCCCTCTCATTTCTTTTTCTGTTCTTACAATTTTCTTTTATTATAAATTCTTTCACTCTTTGTTTTCTTTTGCGAATGGCGCTAGCAGATACAGATTTTAAACCTACAAAATCGAGTCGTTTTTAATATACTATGTACCTACATGTATAAATGCATAATATTGTTTATATATTTACATGCACGCGATTTATAATGGAAAAGTTGTATATTGTTTATTTGTGTATTTTCGTTCTTTGCCTATATAATATCATTGACAATAACTTATATATGTAGGGATAATCGACCTAGGGTAGTAGCCCCTTTAGAAGCCAAAATGTGTAACAGTTAATAAAAATAATTACTGTACGTGCACGCACTATATAATGTACTAGATATATGTACAAAAAAAATGTATATATATATATATATACAAATATATTAGTAAATGGTTCTTCAACTAAATAATTATGTTAAATTTTTAAAGTTCTTTGGTTTTTGTGTGTAATAAAAAGTACCGGCTTTTGAAAAGACAGATTTATTTTTTTTCATGGTGCAACATACATGCAGGCACGCTTGCTACGTGTAGGACCAAATTAAAGGCAAAAGCGGCACATATTATTTTCGAGTGCAGTTACATTAAAAGAGAAATAACAGTATTTAAATTATATTGTTTCACCTTTGAGCAAAGATCTTTTCTCTTTCTTTGATTGTAACAGTTTGTTTTTTATTTTTTTCGAACCACTCTCTTTTCTGCTGTTTTCTTTTATCTGCTTTTGAAAGTTTCTGGATAACATTATCAATTGAAGCGTTTATTTCATCACCTGTATCAAAGGTTAAGTATCAATTGTTGAAAGCAAACTCAGAATTACAGTCTACTCTAAATAATTTAATATAAATTGCCAACTGCAAATAAAAGGAAATTTAATGTCAAGTATGAACACTTACACGGATACAAATCATAGTTTTACATGAAATAAGTAGACAAAAGAGTTGCGACGTTAAGGACTCTACATGTTAAAATATATGTAAAAGAACGTATATAACGTAAAAACAAGTAAAAAAAGGACGGTGTGACATTATGACTAGACAAAAGTATGCGCTGATTGTGTCGTTAATATATTCGACAAATAGTCGAAAATAGGTTCAAATGAATCCTTTAAAATTAAATTTTTATGTTATGTTGTTTGTTGTGCGCTATACTTTCAAATTATTTTCCCCCACTAAAACAGCTATATTTGACCTATCATACAATTACTTAAATGTAAAAAAAAATCGCGTTTTGTGACATTTTGACTAGACACAAACAAAAAAATCGCGTTTTTTTTTTCTTTATTATATTTTCCCTTGCAACTTTTCCGTATTTTTTTCTTACACTTTAAGAAACATCTTTACACTTTTATATAAAATCAAGGATCGTAAAAACGACCGTAAAATGGCTATTGTTTTTGATATAGCACTAAATTAATACGTCGAAAACTTCAAAACGGCAAGTGTGACATTTCATCGGAGTTTATAAATCTAGCAGTATAGGACATAACTTAAATTATATTTACTACTGAAATACATAGACAGTTATATATTTATTGTGCAATTTTGACACATGAACGATGGAAACAATAAAATGTGATTTATGTATGCAGAATTCGTTCGAATTTTTAACAGCACCTTATAAAATGAGAAATTTGTGTTTTGTGACAAAAATCAAATTTTCAAATATTCGTAAATTCTGAAACCATCTTTTGTAAATGTAGTAAAAACTCAACAATAACCGTAAAAAAAAAAACAAACACTGACCACCAAAGGAGCTAGGCCTACTAAAAAATTGTCAAACCGTCTAGAAAAAGTAAATATCGTCGCAATATGTATATTGGGTTCTACAACGGTTGAAAAAGCACAGATGGACGGAAACATAAAAACGTTTACTGAATTCAGATACTCGTACAGCAGATTTCATTGAATGTGTAGGCAAAAGTAATATCTTTAGTAAGCTTGCTTGCTAGCTGAATCGTGAAGTCATTGTTAGGTAAGGTAAAACACCCTCCTTTAAGAGATACTATAGACTAGTCCGACAGATAACCAATATATCGACAACTTCTGCCTCAAGTACAGTGAAAAATAAAAAAAAAAAAAAAAACTAATAAGTATGCTGATATTTTTTTTTTTAATCTAACAGTTTATGTAATTTCTACATTCCTTTTTTCAATTCAATATAACGATTACGGTTTTCAATAAAAATGTTTGTGCATATTGAATTTTGTTCAGACTAATTATTTAGAAGTCGGAAACTGGGGTCGAATGTCATTTCTTGGTCTTCATTGAAGTTTTACTTTCTCAGGCACATGACAATTCAAGATGAAGACACGCTCACATATGTAGACAAAGAGTAGGAAACCATTATTACATAATCATTTGCACGTTTGTTTATCTTAACAAAACTAGAAAACTGAAGCTTTCCAGTTAGACAATTTGACCTTTAAAGCTTCATTAAAAACTAGTTGTGTAACATTTTCAAGCGTCTAAATGTTTTGGTTGGTATTCATATCCTCGTAAACAGCCAGATCAACTGTCATATTACATCAGTGATCTGGCTTCAATAACATGAATCTATTATATATGGAAAAAAAATATGTATTTATGCGTGATAACTGAAGCAAAGTAACTTAAACAATCAAGTTACACATTTTACATGTTTGATCATCATGCATTTAGAGGTAAATTACATATAATCAGTTTCGGTTTCTGCGTGAGAAAGGTCGAGGAGACAATTTTTGACACATGTTTGTACTTCAGTACATTGTCAAATATATATTTCATTTCATTGAAAATAGGACATATTTATATAGGAAACAAATCTAGGAGGGAGATAGTGGTAGTGGTGGGGTAGTTACCAGAAAGAACTAGAGTGACCGAATGAACCTTTGCACATGTTGCAATGAGGTTTTAATGTCAAAACTTCAAGACATATTTGCTGATTTAAATCAAGGGGAAGGGATGTTTTTAATTGTCTTTGTGTTTTGTGTTTTGTTTGTTGTTTTTTTTTTTTTTTTTTTGGGGGGGGGGGGGGGGAAGAGGGTGCATTTCTCTGTATTCTTTAATTTATATCCATGTTTGTTTATTATCTTAATTTTTATGCAAATTATTTTCTTTTCTGTAAATCCTTTCCAAACCCTTCTATATTATATACATATCATATTCAAATTATTATTTTAGCTTTGGTTATTCTTTACAAAAACAACTATTCATCTATGATGTTATGCATATAAACTACAAAGATATACTATAAGTTATAAGCAAACATAGTATGTTTGATGATTTATTAATTGAAAAAAAAAACAGCAATTGTGATATCGTGGTTAAATTATATGCTCGAAAAAATGAAAAATATTAAAGAATCCTTTCAAATTTACACCAAATTTCATGTTTGTGTTAACAAATAAAGCGCTTGCATTATACGTAATTTATGATTTGTTACACATATTTTAAAACACCTTCATGTCGATATTGAATTATCATTATGTAATCTTCCGACAATCGCTCTTCAGCTATCGTACTATATCTTGTAAAAAGTAAACATATATTTACCTGTGTTTGTGAACATCCTTCTTGTATTCATCCTTCTTGTAAAACACAAGAAAATAACATTAAGACAATAAAAAGTGCTGACACAATTCTCTCCATGATAATTTTCAGATTGCCACTGAATTCAAGTGAGAAACGTCTTTAGTGCAAACAAACCAAAATTTTAACTGGAAAAACTAGCTTCTGCATGTCAATAACCTCTTACCAGGTTGAAGTAATTGAGCCTAGTATATTTAGACGAGGTGGAGCTAGAGAGCATATTGCGTAACTGTAAATATCTGCTTGTTATCTGTTTTGTGTAATAAAATGTCCAAAACAGTTAGAAAAACACCCCCATCCATTTAATCAAACACACCTTTTAAAGCCCTTTTCTTTATATCAACATCCACATGGTGTGTGTCCGAACTGGTGAAATATTCACAAATTGAATTTAAAACTTTTTGTTTTGCAACAAATATCTAAAATAAATCTTGAAGTTAAGAAGTCCAGTCGGAGTCCCCTGAGAATATTATACCATATAAAAATTATTGAACTTTTTAAAGGAACATATTAATGCATTGCCTGTTCATATGGACATGGCTATCGCCAAGTTTCTCCTGTGTGGGCCCAATGTTAGATGACCGTAGGATAATAGCCGAGATGGTATGAAAAAGCCATGTATTTTACTTATATCTGGTTTATATCATTTTTTAACGAAACCACGATCCTGGCAAATGGAACACCAAACTTATACATGTAGTCATTTTTTTTCAGTGTGACAACAGAAACAATATAGAAACGAATAACGTGTTTCAACATATACTTTTTTAATAAGTACAATTAAAATATCGAACTCCAAGGCATATTCAAAAAGAAAAAGTAAAAAATCTACTAAATCAAACGTCATCAAGTAATATTGTTTCTTTTTCACAAAATAGACGCCATTTGCTTCTCATTTGAAACCTGAACTAAAAATAAAATAACTCGGTTTATGTACAGAATATGTCGAAAACGTCATTTGACAAACGGTAACGACCCTAATGGTTGTCTTGTAACTACCTAATTAGGTCTTTCCAATTTTTGTGGAAAGACTTTTTGTTTTTATCGCAATTTCATTTTTTCTTTCTTCGTGAATACAATTCTTAGTTATAATGTTAAAGTTTAAATTCCCATGGCTTGGATTTCAGTTTAAAAAAAAACCCAATAATTCCCTTTTGAATCATTGCCATTTTAATTTCTTGACAGTTGCAGATCCAGAAATTTTCTTAAGGGGTAGCCACTGACTGCTTAAGAGCGGCCATGTCAGGCTTCAGTGGTTCATGATATGTTATACCCCAGTTTCTAAAGCAGGAGGTTTATAGTACATGTATTTGCTTTTTCCTTTATTCTTCCTTACGTAAACCTTATGTTAAATTTCGCAAAATCTTTCTCTCATCATGGACTTTTGATTTCTTTTCTTTTTTTGATTGATTTTGTATGTTTTCCTTAGCAAGGGTCGGTGTTACTTAAGTGGGACCTTTGTTCAATTTACCCTAGTTTTAGTAAACAAGTAAACATGTTCCTTTTAAATAAAATTCTACAACAAATGTGTTTTTAGTTGTTTTTGTATTTATTTCATGGTCTAGGACCAGTTAAACACAACAGGTACTGTTTGACGATGGAAGTTTTCAACAACCTTGACTAACTATACAGCCCTTGCACAGTGAAGGTCGTTAAAAACTTCCATTGTTAAAGAGTACTTACATGTTGAGTTTAACTGGTCCTAAACCGTAAAAGAACAAATACAAAAACAAGTACTGTTTTTAATTAGTAAAACACCTCGTACTTTATTGATTGGTAACCACTATTTAATAGTATAGTACTCTTTAATGTTTCATGCTTATGAACAAAGATTTACAGGCTCTAAAACAGACGCAAAACTTTTGAAAGTTATACAAGGATGTACAAGTAGCACCAATTATCAAAGCTAACTTTGAAATAAAAGTATCACTATCACACATGAAAAAAAAGGGTGAATATCCTTAAACTACGCCTTCATTAATGGGTACCACAGACATGACTGGTTACGGTTTTCCCCGACAAAACTAAAGAAAGGAATTCCCAATTTTACATACCAGTCTCATTAAGTGCATGGTGCATTTGTTCTTTATCATTTAATTAATTAAAACCAGTTTTAACCAGTTTGTTCAAATGTCTTAATTGATAAACCACATATTTTCATATAATTTCCCTCATTACACATATGGAATAGTGCGCTCGTATATTTCTTTGAATATTATAATTCGAGAAACATATTTTACTGTTATCCCATTGTTTACCCACTCTTAAAAGTTCAATGAAATTTATCGGACTAAAATCTGTATACCTTTTGCGATGTGGTAAAATATATTTATTGTAATTTGTAGTACATATGTTATATATTTTCAATATAAACGTAAACGACTTTGCCATAAATGCACTGGTATATGCCGAGTCTCGCATCCTAATTAGTACAGAGAGAGCCGTGATGTAATGGTTAGTGCATCGGACTACTAACACAACGGTTTCTGGTTCGATTCCCGCTTCGGGGAGAAAATTTCAGCTGGACTTAATATTCGGCTCTCACTTGACACCATTTGCGAGTATGGTCTTGAGGAACGATGCTAGTCCGTCGGAAGGGGACGATAAATGGGTGAACCGTGTTAAGAGAGAGCCATATCTCTTGCACATAAAAGACAACCTTGTAGATTTCGAAAAAGAGCAGGCTAATGCCGCTAAAAGAGCAGGCTAATGCCGCTACAAGGCAGCACTCGCACCTGCAAAGTGGAAAGGGATTAATATACATTGTAAGTTGCAACAACACTATAAATAAATATGTTTAAACTAAACTAATTAGTATATAATTTGAACTCGGGTTACTTCCTTCATTTGTTTTTATGTTCCCAGTCTAGGATTTAAAAAGTTGCGCCCGTCAACACGTTTGTCACATATTTCGGTCATACTTTCTTAATCAGGTACTGACTAAATCAATTTTTGGCCAGCTGCTTCACAGTGATTATATACTACGCAAAAAAAAGAAACGTTACATTGGTTTTTAGTTTGAAAATATCACATATATTATATTAAGTTCAAATATTTTTATGATTAAAACTAGTAACCTGAATGATTTATCTATCAAATTTACTCATGTATAAAAATTGGAAATGACGTGACGTTATTTTCTGATTTCAAACAAATAACCATATTTTCAAAAATTTACCTGTATAGAGACGGAATCGAGTTGTCCTTTTGGTCATTAATTGTGTCGAACACGATTGTTAACAAAAGGTCGCATTAAAAAATTGAAAAAGTTTCCCCGTAAGTCAATGTCCCGTCTACGTCAAAATGAGAGAGAACGAGCTATTGGGATGTTGGCAGCAGGAATGACTCAAGTGCAGGTTGCAAATCGTTTCAATGTCTCAAGAATAACTATTGCCAGACTTAAGACTCGTCTTAGAGATACATGCACAACACATGATCGCCCCCGTAGTGGCAGGGCACGTGAAACGACGTGACGTCAAGACAGGCACATCTGCATCTCCGGAATTGATTTGTAAACGCGTTACAAACTGAATGACATACACGCGGAAGACATAACAACAGAATATCTGTTCAAACAGTTCGTAACCGATTTCGTCAAGTTGGTCTAAGAGCTCGTCGTCCATTGAAGGGACCTATCCTTACGCAGCGTCCAAGGATGGCGCGACTTTAATGGACTCCGGTAGGCAAACATGGTGATAGGTTCCTTTTACCGATGAATCTAAATTCAACTTGAAATTTAGCGACGGCAGAGCCAGGGTCTACCGGAGGCGCAATGAAGGAATGTTTGGTGCGTGCGTGCAGGAAACAGATCGCTTTGGTGATGGTGGAATCATGGTATGGGTCGGAATAACCTATAGTGCGGTGACTGAAGGCAGATTTTTTAAAATTTAATCTCCCCACCGAACACACACCTACATAATATATCATTGGAAAGAGGAAATCGTGTACTATAATAATATGCCTGTCGTCAGGACTTGATATGGTCACATTTTTTTTTAATTGAGGTTAAAGGTCATATGTAAAAATCTGTGAAAATTTGGGAGGGTTTCAATTTTGACATTTTTTTCTATTTCTAAACTCTACCTAAATACAAATGATACTGTTTTGGCTTTAGTAATGTTTATTATTATACATAAACTTTAATCATTGAGATTTTTTTATCAAAAAACATTATAGACGTACACACTATCTTGAATTTGCTCAATTTCATGGTTGGCAACACATCAGATAGCGTCATACTTTACTTTAAGAAGCATAAAATCCATTGGCATTCAATGTTTCAACAAGGTGTTTTGAACCAAACTCATGGTACATTAAATTTGTAAAGCCAATCCTAAATGAAAAGGAGTAAAACAAAAACGATTGCCTCAACAATTGCTTAAAGCATTTCCACAATTTCTCTGGTGCTATTTCCTGACAATAGTCTTGGCTGTATGCAGTTTCATTGAGTAACCATAGAACGCATTGCAATAAATACGAAGGACATTGACTGAATTAAGAAGGAAGAGACAATTCATCCGAAGTTGGGTAGTCTTCTATTGAGTTTCGATGTCTTTTCTAAGTAAACTTGCAGCGGAATGAAATATCTGTCCGTTATTTGTGTCTATTACAGTTGACATTGAGATTTTGAGGTCAGTTTTCAATTGACTAGAAGCTTATATGGCATCTTAAATAGTTATTTTGCTACTAATTATTATGTTATATTTGCCTTGAACTTGTTGAAGTTGTTTGACAACTGAATTTCTATAGAAATAAATGAGTTTAGACTGCATTTTACATGTAGAATATTTTAAATTAGAATCAGCCGGAAGAAATGATCTATATTTATCAAGTAACGGTGTCGTGAGGAATGACCATTAAATCGTTGTCAATAACCAAAATAAAATTAGTAAAAGCAGTATCGTGTTCTGAGATGTCTGCTTCCACGGGTTTGGATTTTTTTTTATCGTTTTTAGCAAATAATTTGTAATGCAACCAAAATGACAGAGTGCTTGAAGTTTAAAAGATGGACTGGAAACTATTTCAACTTTAACTTTATCTGACACGGATAAAACATTTTTAATACGCTTATCTGATTCAAATTTGAGTAATTTTTGATCTTTCTAAAATGTTTTGTTGCAACAAAATATACAAGCGCTCCAGTTGAACGACTGATTTCTAGAACGTGTACAAATACCCGAAACTGAGGGACAACAGTCAGATAATTGTATGTCGTCATTAAATATCAGACTAGAAGCTTCCTTGCTCTAAAAGGGGGAACAGATATGTTTACTAAGTTTTGTAGCATGAACGATGATAAACTGCCTGCACGGAGTTCTTCAAATTAACAGCTGTCGCATGAAACATCTTGATGTACACCTCATCCAATCTTTTATGCAATGCAGATACAAAAATCGACTTCCCTAAATGGTAAATTGACTCAAACTTTCAATCGAGTTTTTTTTTGTGCATATTATGCACTGCATAAAATTTAACGACTTTTCTCTTCTTTGGAGCAAGTTGCAAAGGACTTGGCATATCACGGAATATTTACTGAAACTATCCGTCAATTATTTTGATTTTACAATAAGAGTTTATTTGATGTTTTATAACGAAAAAACATAGAATATAAACATATACAAACAAAGTATGTGGCATATATCAGTGCACTTTTATTGAAAATATATATATATAATAGCGAAAAAGGTAGTAATTTCATATATCATTTGAGAGCAAATTATTGACTAATACACAAAATGTGACGGAAGGCAAGTGATTGAGTTCCGTGTTGAAATTGAAGATTTTTACTCCATTTTTTTTCCATTGATTTCTTAAGGTTTTTTTCATATTTTGGTTCCGAAAATTTTATCACTTATTGGTTTTATTAAATACTATATGCTTAAAATATTATGGGATAAATGTTATCACTACTATGAAGAAGAAACTAAAGTTTGAGTCTGAATTTGCAATTAAAATTACCTCAATTTTAAATAGTCTAAACTTCGCAAATTTTATAGGTTAGAAGAAAAGAAAATACTGAATAGAATATTTTGACATATAAAAATAGCTTCAGGAAAAACTATTTCAATTAAATGTAAGCAAACATATACATTTTTTTCATTTTGAAAAAGGGGGGTTGAAACTCTCCAATATACTACCAGTCATTAAAACGACTTTTTAGAAAAAAGTGACCGTACGAAATTCTGACGACAGGGCAAAAATTAAAGAAGACGTATTTGTCTTTAAAAGTTAAAACCATTTTTAGCCGTGTGTTATTTGGGGAGATTAAACTCGCGATCTAGACGACTTTTTACACTTCTGTCACCGCACTACTAGCAGGAACGCATCGAGCTCAAAATCATCGTTAGTAACCTTAATGCAACAAGGTATAGGGATCAAATTCTTGCTCCAGCTGTTCTCCTGTTTCTCCGAAGAAATCGTTTTAACCACGTTTTTCAGCAGAACAACGCCCGTTGTCACGTGGCACACATTTCGATGACCTTTTTGGAGAATAAACATATTCGTGTGTTGCCTTGGCCAGCAATGTCTCCAGATTTATTTCCAATTGAAAATCTTTTGGACGAATTTGGACGACGTATCAGAAATAGTCAAAATTCTTCCAGAAACGCTCGCCCAGCTCCGAACTGTCCGAACAGCACTTTTGAGGGAATGAAACAACATCTCTCAAGACTTTATTCGACGTCTTGTTGATTCCATGCGACGGAGGTGTCAGGCGGTCATAAATGCAAGCGTTGGTCATACAAGGTATTGACATGTTAACCTGAATTCTGTACTCGTCCTGTTAAAATTGTCAGAAAACGTGCAATATTGTTTTCAATAGAGAAAACTTGTTTAACTTATTGTTCTCTTCAAAATTATGTTAGCTAACTACCCCATTAAATTATTGCTATCAATTTTTTGTTATAAAAAATTTCAATGATCTTACAAGCATGTAACGTTTCTTTTTATGCCCCACCTACGATAGTAGAGGGGCATTATGTTTTCTGGTCTGTGCCTCCGTTCGTCCGTCCGCTTCAGGTTAAAGTTTTTGGTCAAGGTAGTTTTTGAAGAAGTTGAAGTCCAATCAACTTGAAACTTAGTACACTTGTTCCCCATGATGATCTTTCTAATTTTAATGCCAAATTATAGTTTTGACCCCAATTTCATGGTCCACTGAACATAGAAAATGATAGTGCGAAGTTCAGGTTAAAGTTTTTGGTCAAGGTAGTTTTTGATGAAGTTAAAGTTACATCAACTTGAAACTTAGTACACATGTTCCCTATGATAATATGATATGATTTTTCTAATTTTAATTCCAAATTAAAGTTTTGACCCCAATTTCACGGTCCACTGAACATAGGAAATGATAGTGCGAGTGGAGCATTCGTGTACTATGGACACATTCTTGTTTTGCCTAGTATATATTATAGATGTACAGTCTGTAACGTGTTATATATATATAGCCGTTTTTTTTATATCAAATATTTGATTAATTCACTGCCGAAAAATATACCCAAGGAATATCACTAACTGTGATTTTCTAGATTAAGTTATCTCAATTCACACGGGAATATCTACAAACAAATTTACGACAAAAGATACGATTTTTTTTTACCTATAATTTATTTCCTGTTTTTGGCACGGATGCTTCTAACTCGTTTGGTATGCACGCGTCTGTAGCGGTGTTATAGATTTCAATGACCGCAATATATGTATCACTGGTTATAAGTAAACAAACAAAAATACTGAACTCCGAGGAAAACTCAAAAAGGGAATTCCATAATCAAATGTCAAAATCAAAAGTTCAAACACATCAAACGAAAGGATAACAATTGTCATATTCCTGGCTTTGAACAGGCATTTTCTTTGTAGATAATGGGTTTTATAGCTAGCTGAAGTAGTAACAACCAATGTAAACTGATCGATTCTATAGATAAACGTACCCCGAAAAGTTATAAACAGAGCACTGTAATAACATATTTGAATATTGTTTTATCGTAGGTGGGGCATAACATTTAATCATTACAAAATAAGTATTGATATGCCAGCTTGAGTCTGGTATTGGAATTGTAATGATTGACATTTTGTCTTGGATTCAAGTTTTTTCGTTAGTTGTAGTTGGCTAAAGTTGAACTAGATTTCTAAATCTGCAAATTTGAACTCTATGTAATCAGTTCTTTCTTTCTTTCTGCCTGTCTTCATTATTTAGTTTTGTTCGAACTGATCGTTACAGTTTGTTCTTATGTTGTGCCGTTATACTATTTCCCAGTTTAAGACAATAACAATAAAAACCATGGAGAAAATAAAGACTCAAAAAACCATAGGACATTTACATCAACAGTTATAAATAATGAATAAGAAACAACACGAACTCCACTTAAAACCGGGAGTGAAATCAGGTGCTCCGGAAGGGTAAGCATTTCCTGCACCATATATACGGCACCCGTCGTGTTATTCCTTTGTTCAGTTCGGTAATGATGGAAGGTTATCATGACTGAGGAAGAATTTCAGATATGATTTCTGACACACTTTTGTCATAATGGCCAATCAGCTCATGATGGCGACCGTAATTTTTTTTTAAATAGGCAGGGGATCAAACATGTGTATTCCCGTCACATGTTACATGTGCTTGTCCTAGGTCAGGAGTTGAAGACATTAGTTTTCCTCTTCCCTGTTTGTGGCTTTATATCAAAGATGTTTTATCGTTTGTTGTGTTAAATTGTATGGCCGTTCGTTTTTTGTTGAATTGTTTTAATTTCTCATGTTATCACTTTTTATAGCTGTCTAAGCCGGTAAGGATGTTCTCGTTGTTTAACTCTTACGATACCTATACATTGTAGTTGTTAACATAAGTTTCTATTATTTCACCACCATGTCTTCTATCTTCTACTTTTTTTGTTTAATTGCCCACTTTTTATTTTCATTCCTGCTCCTCTTATTAATAAAAATAAAATTGAGAATGGAAATGGGGAAAGTGTCAAAGAGACATTAACCCGACCAAAGAGTACAAAACAGCAGAGAGCCATCGCGATGGACACAGCGATAAATACCGCTCCCGGAAGTGGTACCTAAACAAAAATGTTTACTGTTGCAGTGATAATGGACGTCACACTAAACTCCAAAATATATGAATGAACTAAAATTAAAATTATAGAAGACTAACAAAGGCCAGAAGCTCATGATTTTGGGACAGTCGCAAACATGCAGCGTTATGTGAGATATTAACCCTCCCCGATATCTCTATTCAATGAAAAGGAAAACAAACTCACAGCTGAACTCAGTTTAAAAGAAGTTCCAGTCCGATGTCAAAATATGACGTAACAAAAGAAACTAAGCATAATCACAAGGATACATAAATTAACGAAGTACTATACCAGCAGTTACTGACATACCAGCTCCAGACATTAAAATATAAATTAATACATTTAAGCTTACATTGGTATATTGATGTATTTTTGTCTTTAATGTACATTTTGAAATTCCCTGCCATAGTAAAAATTTTGCAAATCACATGGGCACGTTGAGCACATTTTGCAAATTCTGAATATGTATAAACAGATGTACAAATTACAATATTACTGGATATCGTGTCAATGGTTACAACGCAAGATGTCGAAATCTATACACATTGTATTTTGATAATGTTTATTCGTAAATTTCATTTATAAAAGTTTATTAAAGTGAAGTGATGATTCGATATCATAAAAATATACAAATATATAAAATAGCATATGAAATTAAAGTCGACATCAAACTATGATAAGATTATAATTATCATTGTTGCCATCTATTATAGAAAATAGAGGTGAATGCCTGCCTTTTGTAAAAGATCAGTCTTTTTCGGAAATTGGTGCCCCTTTAAGTTGATCATCAAGAGTTTTACAGGACTCGCAATGATTGTTCTTAGATATTTGTTGGTACACCGCAGTTTTAGAGATAACAATTTCGCCCATTAGACAGTCATTATTAACACGTCCTTTTAGCTGAAACTTAAAAACAGATTTCTCTTATCTCCCCTACTCGAAAAAAAATAAAAAAATAATGTTCCTCGGAAATAAACATACGTTGGTTAATGAAGGGATTGTGTTGATAAAATATAAAGGACCTTACTATAAAGGGTTCCCTTAAATGTTGGTGTAAATAAAGAGTCAATATTTGATTCATGACCGAAACGTTCAGCGATGATTATGAATGACATAGTCATTAAATTCATATCCCTTCAAAAATAAATTGATGGAAGTTAGTATGTATATAATAAAAATGGTTATTATAGTTATGTAGAATCAATATCAGAAATGAAATAATCTTTCAGATCACCAGCTAGAAGTCCTTCAGTTTTCTTATACACATTCCAACACCAGACCATTTCGCCAGTAATTATATCTGGCTTCATGTGAAGAACGGCATTAAAATGAGTTTTATTTGTATTTTCTGTCTCTCTAAAGTGTCCATGTTGTCTTCCCCTTTTGTCAAGACCAATCTTAAAGAGAGTTGTCTTTTTATGAACAAACTGACCTGAAATATAAACAAAATATAATAATTAAAAACAAAATCTTAAAATAGGCTTCACCGACACTGTTATCAGTGACAATTCTATTTACGAAAAGTTCAAAAGCGTTTCTGATTTTAAATTGTTAATATCGTCATATGACAGCATCTTTAAGGTTAAAATATCTTTAGCCATTCGGCTGTATAAAATTTTAAATATGATATTCATTTAGCTCTTCATATGTACAGGTACACCTAAGAACGTTTCTAAAACTTTTTGAGGTGGACTGTTAAAAGATATATCATTTGACCATTTTTCGACCATTGAATTAAACAAGAGGCTCTCAAGAGCCTGAATCGCTCACCTGGTAAACAATGCCTTATTGAACATATTGAACCATGCCAGGCAAACATGTACAGCTAACAATTCTTCAATATTACAAATATATATGACTTACTGTTTATAAATAAAGAAAATGAGACCAAAACACAAACACTTAAAACTTAGCAATGGACTGTGAAAATGAGGTCAAGTTCAAATAAAACCTGCGTAACCGACATATAGATCATAAAATATTTTCATACACCAAATATAGTTGACCTAATGCATAAAGTATTTAAAAAATAGACCAAAACTAAAAAAGTTAACTTTGACCACTGAATTATGAAAATGAGGTCAAGGTTAGATGACACCTGTCAGCTAGACATGTACACCTTACAATCATTCTATATTCTATTTAAAGTAAGGGCGGCCATGTTTTTTGAAGGATCAAAAATCGAAGAACACACTTTGTGCAGGTTAATCTAAGGAACTATCATGCTAAGTTTCATCCAAATCTATTCAGTAGTTTCAGAGGAGAAGATTTTTTAAAGTTAGCAAATATGATGAACAAATTGTGAAAAATTGTCATTAAAGGACATTTACCCCTTAAGGGGTCAATTGACAATTTTGGTCATATTAACCTATTTGTAGATCTTACTTTGCTGATCATTTTTGCTGTTTACAGTTTATCTTTATCTATAATGATATTCAAGATAATGACCAAAAACTGCAAAATTTCCTTAAAATTACCAATTAAGTGGCAGCAACCCAACAATGGTTTGTTTGATTCGTCTGAAAATTTCAGGGCTGATAGATCTTGACCTAATGAACATTTTTACCCCCCATGTCAGATTTGCTCTAAATGCTTTCGTTTTTGAGATATAAGCCAAAAACTGCATTTGACCCCTATGTTCTATTTAAAGTAATGGCGGCCATGTTTTTTGACGGATCAAAAATCGAAGCACACACTTTGTGCAGGATAATCTAAGGAACTATCATGCTAAGTTTCATCCAAATCCATTCAGTAGTTTCAGAGGAGAAGATTTTTTAAAGTTAGCAAATATGATGAACAAATTGTGAAAAATTGTCATTAAAGGACATTTACCCCTTAAGGGGTCAATTGACAATTTTAGTCATATCATGGAAGTATTATATTGACTATAATACTTCCATGGTCATATTAACCTATTTGTAGATCTTACTTTGCTGATCATTTTTGCTGTTTACAGTTTATCTTCATCTATAATAATATTCAAGATAATGACCAAAAACTGCAAAATTTCCTTAAAATTACCAATTAAGTGGCAGCAACCCAACACTGGTTTGTTTGATTCATCTGAAAATTTATGGGCTGATAGATCTTGACCTAATGAACATTTTTACCCCTGTCAGATTTGCTCTAAATGCTTCCGTTTTTGAGATATAAGCCAAAAACTGCATTTGACCCCTATGTTCTATTTTAAGTAACGGCGGCCATGTTTTTTGACGGATCAAAAATCGAAGCACACACTTTGTGCAGGATAATCTAAGAAACAATCATTTTAAGTTTCATTCAAATCCATTCAGTAGTTTCAGAGGAGAAGATGTTTGAAAAATTGTTAACGACGACAGACGACGACGACGACGGACGCCAAGTGATGAGAAAAGCTCACATGGCCTTTTAGGCCAGGTGAGCTAATAAGAAAGTTATGATTGATTGAAATTTGATCGTTCCTCATCGGCAAAAATAGTGCAATTTTTGCCGAATGGTAAAGAGTTAAAAAAAAAAAACAAACAAAGGGCTAACTCTTGCACAAAACTGTAACAGATTATCAAAGACTGTCTAGTAAGTACAATTTTAACCCAAGCCCCTGCTCTTTTAAGCACCGTCTTATCAACGGCTTGGCCGATTGGAAGTGTTCGGTGCAGAGACTGTAGACTTGAGACAATGACATGGAGGTAAGTATGTATAAGAACAACGTTTTCAAGCATATAGGCAGATTCGAGCTGGGGCTTTAGTCGGAAAAATTTGTTAGCTTAAACATACGGGATTCACTGAAGCAGGACTGGAGCGAGCTCTCCTAATCTCAGTCAGCGCCCACCCCCTCCTAATGTAAAATTCTGGATCGGCCTCTGAATATTGGTTTTAACAGTGCGATGGAAGTCTTCAAATGAATAATAATAAAAAAAAAAATAATGAAAGTCTTTGTGCTAGTTATTTACATACGGGAACGAAAATTTAACTTCAAATTGTGAAAAAAAAGTGAGGGGTAAGATTCATTTAAAAAAATATCGTCTAAATATTATGAATTCTGATCTTCTAAAACCTTATAGTGTTAAGTTTTGAAAGAAAAAAAATTGATTGATGGAGGCGGACAATAAATGTTCGCGCTCAAACAAGAAAACCATACCAAAACCCTTTGAAGTTCAAGGATTAACTTACTTCTTTGTTGATGGATTGTTTCCTGGCTTTCTTTGGTAGAGTATTGTTGTATGTTTCACACTCAAGTAATATATATACGCATGTGTTGTACATGAAATATGAAGACACCGGTGTACTACTATAGTACTTGACTCAGTGGCGGATCAAATAAAATTTTCATAAGAGGGGGCCCACTGACTGCCTAAAGAGGGGGGGGGGGGCGATTCCGTCACGCTTCAGTGATTCCCTATATAACCAACCAATTTTTTTTTCTGAAAAAGCCCCCCCCCCCCCCCTAAATCCGACTCTGTAACTTGTAATAGTGTGAGCATGTATGAGACAAATAGAGTGAGCTACCATACACGGTAAAAATTCATATAAGGGAACTTTGTTACCCTTGAATCTGTTTCTGAGTTGTGAAGAACTAACATACAACTAACAGTGGGACGGTTATTCAAGAAAATTACTACAATAAAATTGAGTCTAATGTTAAACTGTTAAATAAGTTAAGACTCTTAATGTCTTGCAAATTTTCGACTGTAGATAAACTATTATTAAGAATAAAATAAGATATAAATAGTAAATTCAAATCGCAAGAATAATATTATGAATAATATTGGCGAACAAAAAAAGTATCACATTATGTCGTCAGACAATTGTAAGATGCTATAAGACAGACTAAAAATGTATCGAAAATATAGCACAAGGGAAATCATGAAATAACTCAGTGCAATCCCAATTTAAGATGCAAACACATCAAAAGAAAAACAAAATAACACCATATCTCAACATGACACAAAACAAAAAACCAACTGCAATCAGCAAATAAGACGCAGAGTCACAAGAAATTAAAAAAAAATCCATTCGCGGGCAACTACCGACTTATTATACTGTGTGATCGAACACAAACATAGCCAAAATATGACACTCAAGAAATAAGACGCAAACTACATTACAAGAATTGTAAGATCAATAAATGATGTATAAAAAATAATTCCGAACGACAATTGGTTAACACAAACAAAAGGAATACAACGATATAAATCTATGCTATCCGAAAAACTCAACTTCACAATGGTCAACCAATCCGGGTTACTGTATAACTAAGGTGTAACAAAATGTGTAACAAAACTTTTTTAAATAATACAGAAATTATGACTGTCGGTGTAATTGTAATTGTTTAAGAAAAAAACATGTCAAGCATGCAAATATTATTTTTAAAAAATAGTTTTAATCACTTAAAAGTCATGTGATGTTACATATATAGGACGGGTGTGTTCGATGCGTAAATTAATTAACAAAACCCGTCATATAACATCCAACTTTGAAGTTGCGTCCAAATGTCAAATTTAGGTGTGCCACTTTGGGAATGGTCTTAAACGATTGACAATTCATTTTGAAATTTTTGTAATTTTTCCCAGATTTTTCTATGTCGAGCAAAAAAAAGTAGCAGTTTATAAGGAGACCCCCTTAAATGACGTAACAGCTTGACTTATGGTCGTTTTAAAAAGTTTTAACGATTGCTTGCAAGTTGCATTGTGAACAATTGTACAATATGAAAATTAAACAACGTGAATGCAAATATTTATAATGACTTTACGGAAAGAAACTTTTGTGACATCTTGACAACTGTATACAAAGTTCGATACACTTTTCTACCTTCTAAACACAAGAGGTCGAATTCTTTTGTTCTATTTAAACCGCATATCGGACTGTATACCAATCAATAAACTTTGATTATTCACGTCTCGTAATATCTTCCAATCAGGTAGCAAGAAAAATTCACGCACTAGCTGTCCATCGTTCAATTCTTAATATCGATAATAAAACAGGAATGCTATTTGTTACTGAGCACTTCTTTGATTTTATTGAATGTCCGCACAAAAATTTTGACACCATAACAGAAGCACATAAAAAAACGACACTCGTTATTATGGCCATATATGATTGTAATATAAATATGTTAATGGAGAACTACTAGTATTTTTTTAATGTGAATTCTTTTCGTTGTTGTTATTGGAGTTCTAATTGTTCTCATATACAAGCTTGTCTATAGTTTGGGGATTTCTATTATTCTTGCTAACAAATGTATGTTTTTCCATATCCCATGTTAGGATCAATGTCAGAGGTTGAAAATTTAATATCTGAATATTTTTCGTTTTCTGGAAACATTTCTTTTGACGGTGGATCTTGATTATTTTCTGTGGGACTCCTTTCTCCTGTATATGGATCACTAACGTGGTAAAAATTTGAAATTGTCGAAACTTATTGAATTTTTATGTCTAGCATAGTCCGAATTATAAAAAGGAATACAAGTGCGACAAGGATTATACTATATGCACTAATACTAACACCTATTACAAATTTATCTAAAGAGCTTAAATGGTTAAATTTCAAATCTAAAATTTCATATCATAAACTTATTCTTGTTCATAAAATTGTCGACGATAAAGCACCTGGCTACTAGTACTTAAAGGAACTCTGTTGTCCAATTGTTAACCTGCATAGTAGAAATCTAAGATCATTTTGCAAATAATAATTCAGCTGTTGTACGAACGAATACAAATTCAATGAAGAAATCTTTCGCATATAGCTCATTAATACTTTGGAATAAACTACCAAATGAATCAAAAAGGTGTGAAAATCTGGACACTTTTCAACAAAAATGTGCAGATTTCTTCACTGTAAATGACTTATAACAACTCACTCATATATTCTAATGATTTAGCATTTTATGTATATAAATATATGAATTTATTTTTCTCTTGTTCTACAGACAATGTATAGTTAGCTAAGCATGAAAAATGTGCATACATCTATCTTTATTCTCGTAAACCAAAGAACAATGGCACAGAGACATATACACATAAATTAATATAGTATAAATTTTAAATCCAAATGTAAAGTAGAGACATAAAGTGGTTACCCAGGAGATTCTAGGCATTTAATAATAATTCTAATAAATTTTCACAGTTTGTTTAGTTCAGACGGGTTGCTACAATTCATTAGACCTTGAAATTTTAAAATATTTGGTCTGTTTACAAAATTATGCTTTAGTAGCAATTGTCTTCTATAGTCTATTAGCGAACATTCTAAAATATAATGGAACCAGTCGCCAATATCACCGGAATTACGATTTTCTCTCTTAATGTTTTGCCATGTACCAATTTCGATAGGATTTTTTGTGTTCAAGTTCTAAATCTACAAAAAGAAGCAATATTTTTGTCATCTAAAATATCAAAGTAGGTTTCGAAATTTATACATGATGATATTGCATCTACATAATATGTTTAAAATTGTAAGCTTTGTAATACTTGTACTGTTTGTTCTTAGTGAGGGCCTTAAGGTAGATTAGAGAATGTTTATTGAGTCACCCTCTTTAAATAATGTCATTACTTACTTACTTACTTACATACTTACTTACTTACTTACTTACTTACTTACTTACTTACTTACTTATAGAATTGGACTAAGATCTGTTTTGACGGTTACATTTATGATTTGAAGAATCTTACCTAAGATACCACCAGCCATATTCGATACTCCTTTTTCGTTATCGATGTACATGTTAAGGTAGCTAACATCACGTTCAGTATCGTCTTTCAAAGGTCGGCGGATTTCAATACTAACGTTATTCTCAAAACCAATATATACTGATCTTTCATGAAGTGCATTTCCATAAATGTGGATTTTACTTCCTTCAATTTCAAAGAGGCTTTCATTATTCCAGGATTTTACATCTCCGTTAAATGTTATTTTGTCTGGTTTTATATGAATTCGTGAAGCGGGTGCCAGTATAACAATTTCTCCAATGTATGTTTTAAACTCTCCATCTTTCTTTTTCATTGTTGATCTTACAATGCCAGCGTTAATGGTAATACCTGTTTAAAAAACGAAGACAAAGAGAAATAACGGACTGGAAGCGAGGGAATATTTTTTTCATGTAAATCAACGTGATGTGTCGACCAAAAAAATCTTAATGCTGTGGTGACCATGAAACCAAATGATGTGTCGACCATTAAACCAAATAATCATTATGTGTCGACCAAGAAACCAAAGTATTTGTCAACTAAAACACTAAATGGTGTCGACCAAAAAACCACATGATATGTCGACCAATAAACCGCATGATGTGTCGACCAAAACAGCAATTGGTGTGTCGACCAAGAAAGTAAAAGATCTGTCTATCTGCAAAGGCAGAGAAAAGATTAAATTTACATACATGTACATATACTTCACCCCTGCAAATTTCATTTCTCTTTTTCCTCACAGCCCAATTCGTCAATCCACCATCTAAAATGATTATAAATGTATTATAGATGTTCGTTAGCAATTAAAATGTGTGTGCATTGAGAAAAAGTGTAATATGGTTGTTGATTTGTTTATCCTGCACCTTATCAAAACACTTTAAGTAATTGCCGCCGATTGACAATGCATACCTGCGATTGGATCTTTCAACATCCGGATAACATCTCCGTCACGTGTATCGACATCAAAGCATACCGGGAATTTTATACCATTAATCCTCAGCATAAAATGTGGATCTCCACCACCTGAAAATTAGGTTTTATATCAATCAAAATTTAACTAGAATCTACAAATTTCAAAGTAAGACACAGGTACGGTCTACTTCCCATCTTGCATTACACCTGGAAATTGATTATGAATGTCGCTAGAAAATCATAACTTTATGATAAAAAAACCCGAACTTTCCGTATTTATTAAGAAATATTTAAGAGGTACATTGTCTGATTCAATTCAATAATTGAAAGTTTCTGATTTATCAAAAGTTTGTTACCTACGTCGAAACTTGTTGTCTTCATGCATGCCAGACATATACTTTGTGCGACAGTAATACTGCATTTGTATTAATAATTGCTATCTGATTTATAAATGCTTGTTCAAAACATGTACTGCCTTTATCGGTTTGTATGTTGGTTCATATTTTCACTGTGAACCATTATTACATTTTCTGCTTCTGATTAAAATTCAATCAAGACATAAAACAAATGAACTTCATATAGAAAAAAAAACCATCCATGTTCCAAAAGAGGGAGTAAACTGTCTTATCCATATCTGTCTGTCCGCATTTTTGTCCGTCCAATTTGATTTTCGTTGCATTTTCTCTAAATGCTAAAAATTGTCATTTAATTGCTGTCTCTTTGAAGATAAGGTCAAATCTCCTTTAGGCCACATCAATTTAATTTCTTGTTCTACGGATTTTTGGACTTCGAAAATTGGGGCGAGCGAGCGATTTGAAAATTTTAATAAAAAAATATTTAATTTGCAAATTTTTTAGGCGAAGCTAGAAAAGTAAAGGCGAGCGATTATAATTTTTTGTAAACATAAAATAGTAGTTTTTGACAATATTAAAACTTGATTTATCACTTGTACTTTGACATTTCTTTAGTTTATGAAGTATTTTATTCGTGTTCACCAAGAAATAATTGTATAATTAAGTCTGGTCTATGTATGTGTGACTGACAATGAGACTATTCTCCATCTAAGTGACATACTCAGGTTGGCATAATGATATAAATATCCTATTTAAGAGGTGTCAATATAAGTTATATAATATTTCTTTGTAAAAAAAAAACACTTTTTAGTACAAAAGGGCTCATATTTTCCCAAAGAACTATATATCTATTTGGTATTAAATGGTCAAAACATGGTCAATAATTTTGTAATATTCCTGCACTTAAACGATGTTAACACATTTACTTAACAGTTTAATATTATTCATAATAAGTGGACCCCTCTTTTAGAAAAGTAGTTTAAAATATGATGTATTTTTCCTCTTTATTTAATTTTGAGTAAAAAAAATTAAAGTTTTCAAAGTTTTTGTATAGTAGCACTATACAAATCCTTGGTATCTCTATTTCCTTTTCTACAACAGTAAAATGACCCCTTTTCTGAGGGGGTTTGTTCCCAACCTGATAATAACAAACACAGGTCAAAGTACGGCCTATACACATGACTTTGATCCAGACCAAACAGCAAGCTATAAGGGACCTCAAAATTATTAGTGTTCACAATTCGAACAGTAAAACCAACTATCTAATTTATATAACCAAATGGGAGAATACCAATGACCCACATCAACAAACGATAATTGCTGAACGACAGGCCCCTGAATCAATCAAGACAGGTCCATAAACATGTAGCGGCTATGGATAGTTTTGTTTCGCCAACATACAATATAATTGCAGTTGAAGGCACATCCTTCAGAAGTTCTTTGTACTTTAGTCTAACAACGAATATTTTTTGATAGGGAATATAAGTAAGGAGAAAGAAACCAATGTTTTGTTCTGTATAGATATTTCCGCTGTTATATATTTATATCGGAGCACTCCCACGTGGGATAAATTGCTTTCATACTAAAAACAAATATTCTCACAGATATTTGCACAGTGTGATGGGGTGCTTATAGGTTTAAAACCGTTATATACAGGTTAGACTGTGATTTTAACAAAACAAATGTTGATATCTTTATCTCATATTCTAAAACTAGAGGCTCTCAAGAGCCTGTATCGCTCACCTGACTTTACTTGGGTTTTTAAAATCATATAAAAAAAGATAAAATTTGGCTACAAAGTAACAACACATGGCCAGCACCTCAAAACGAACATTCAAGCTATGTTTGGTTTCATTCCATTCAGTGGTTCTCTAAAACAAGTATTTGTATGCATTCCCATAGGGTCCTATGTTAAACTAAGTCCCCCGCTGACGTCCATTTTGGATGATGGATCGGCTACAAAGTAACAACTCTTGATCAGCATCTCCTAAGGAACATTCATGCTATGTTTGGTTTCATTCCATTCAGTGGTTCTCTAAAAGAAGTCATTTGTATGCATTCCCATAGGGCCCTATGTTAAACTAAGTCCCCCCGCTGGCGTCCATCTTGGATGATGGATCGGCTACAAAGTAACAACACTTGATCAGAACCTCAAATGGAACATTCATGCTATGTTTGATTTCATTCCATTCAGTGGTTCTCTAAAAGAAGTCATTTGTATGCATTTCCCATAGGGTCCTATGTTAAACTAAGTCCCCTGTTGACGTCCATCTTGGATGATGGATTGACTACACAGTAACACCACTTGATCAGCTCCTCATAAGGAACATTCATGCTATATTTGGTTTCATTCCATTAAGTGGTTCTCTAGAAAAAGTCATTTGTATGCATTTCCCTAAGGGTCCTATGTTAAACTAAGTCCCCTGCTGGCGGCGATCTTGGATTATTGATCGGCTTCAAAGTTACAACACTTGGTCAGAACCTCAAATGGAACATTCATGCTATGTTTGATTTCATTCCATTCAGTGGTTCTCTAAAAGAAGTCATTTGTATGCATTTCCCATAGGCTCCTATGTTAAACTAAGTCCCCCCGCTGGCGGCCATCTTTGATGATGGATCGGCTACGAAGTAACAACACTTGATCAGCTCCTCATAAGGAACATTCATGCTATGTTTGGTTTCATTCAAATAAGTGGCTCTTTAGAAGAAGTCATTTGTATGCATTTCCTGAGGGTCCTATGTTAAACTAAGTCCCCTCCTGGCGGCCATCTAGGATTATTGATCGGCTTCAAAGTTGCAACACTTGGTCAGCACCTCATAAGGAACATTCATGCTATGTTTGGTTTCATTCCATTCAGTGGTTCTCTAAAATAAGTCATTTGTATGCATTTCCCATAGGGTCCTATGTTAAACTAAGTCCTCTGTTGACGGCCATCTTGGATGATTGATTGGCTACAAAGTAACAACACTTGATCAGCCTCTCATAAGGAACATTCATGCCATGTTCGGTTTCATTCCATTCAGTGGTTCTCTAGAAGAAGTTCAAAATGTTAACGACGACGACAGACGACGACGGACGACGAACGTCAAGTGATGGGAATAGCTCACTTGGCCCTTCGGGCCAATTGAGCTAAAAACGGTGCGGGAAATAGACATGATTACATTTCCGGATGCGGGAAGCGAGAATATAAAAAAAAATAAAAAAAAAACTGTTTTGAAAAAAATAGGTGCGCGTGGGTCCGTCGAACAAGGAGATAAATTGGTGTGGCCTTGTCTATATAATAAAAAAAATCTAGAACTGTCAATACAGTAAAATTTGGAACGTACTCCTTCGAATTAGATCAAATGTTTAAGTCTACCATCAAATATAAGATGGATCGTACTCCATCATTGTTTTAATGCACTTACTATATTTAAAACATAGGAAGTTATTGTTTGTGATGAAAAAAATAATGAAAAAAATACTTTAATTGCTAAAAGAGGAAGGCAATTCACACTACCCGTATATAGAAATTGTAACGACACTACATCCCCTCAACAGTAAATTTGTTTTCCGCCTCAAACCACATTTTATTTCAGAACCATGCTACATGCAGCTTTACACAGTTCTTTCAACTTTTTCCCTTTCAATTGTAAACATACAGAGAAATCATAAAACATTGGCAACATAATTTATCGATTCACGTGACAGTTAAATATTTAGTTTGTAAGCAATGGTAATAAACTTTCCACTTCACATCATACAAACCTCCTCCTCCAGAACTATAACCTCTGCCTCCACCTCCACCTCCACCTCCTTTTCGTATTGGACTGGTTCGTTTCTTATTTGTCGACGCAGAGCTCGTTTGCTTCGTACTAGATACCTTACTAAGAGCAACTATTAAAAAAAATATAGACTTTAAATGTTTATGTGTTAAAACTAACTTACGGTCGTTTCCATTCTATCGTGGAGACATCTTTTATGAATTTTGTTTTTAAACTGATTCAGAGTAATTTTGAAAATTCAGAGATCCCTTGTATCATATGAATGGAATCAAATGTTGTTACCCCCAAAATATGAAATAGCTAACAACAAAAAACCTCAAAGAAAATGTAATACATCTATTTTCATTAAAATAGGTTCTGATTTTGCACAAACAGAATGTGGTGGGGTTAAACATTAAGCGGGATCCAAACCTCTCCTAACCTGTGAAAGTGGTATAACAGTACAACATAAGAACGAACTATAAAAATCAGTTTAAAAAGACAACTTGAAATAGGAGGTTTGTCTGGCTATTAAACCAGGTTTAACCCACCATTTTTGGAAAATACATTTTTGGTAAAAATACGTTTTTGATTCTATACCCAGTCAATAAAGACTATAACAATGTATTCCTGTCGTTCGTTTGTTGATAAAATAAAATTTTAAAACCAGACAGATAATATCTAAATTTCGGGTAGATGACTATAACATAAACTGAAAAGAAACAAAAATATACACATAGACCAAATTTAAGTTCATGTAAATTTTCAAATAAACTTGATGATGATTTTTTTTCTTGATTGTTAACTTTACTCAACTTTAAGAGATGGTTATATTCAAAAATCAATAATATAAAACCTGGTTATGCAAATTCATAACCACTATACAAGCTAAGACATGTTTTGAAACCGGAAACGTTTGACAGCAGTTTATGACTGTATAAAGCAACTTTGAAGTTGTGAAAACGAGATCGATGTCTATCAAAAGTTAGGATTATCTTATCTATGTTTTATGTTTGAATTTGAAATTGTTGATTATTGTGATTAAAGGGGTTCTAGATACGAGATATATATATAAAAAAAAAATAAAAAATATCTTGTTCAATCATTAATGAAAGTGAAATAGTGAAATAATATATCGCTTTTAGCCAGTGGTTCAATTAAAAAAAAAGCTAGGAAACATTGACAATGAATTATTCACTTGCCAGTGAACAATTTGACATCATTGCATCCGTATTCATGTGAACTTCAATTTAACACCTAAGTAAGGGATAGATAATACATGTATGGTGCGTGCTCAGTTATTTAAAGGAAACGAATGTCAACATTGTAAGTGAAATATAGATTCCTACACTGCAACAAGTGTATTACGATATTTCTCCAATTGAGACAGTTTAATTTTATTATTTAAGGCGCGCAAGGCTTGCCGAGCTTTTTAAATATTTAAATCTTAACTGTCGAGAGTGGAGAAATATCGTAATACACGAGCTATAGTGTTGAAACCTGTTTCTCTGATGATTTATATCCTTCTTTTTCAAAGATATTCAGAAACTTGTGTTCTTTATATGCGACGTCATCAGGCATGGTCACCTTTTTCATGACGTCATAATAGGAAAATTCAGAAGAAAACAAAACAGTTTGACGTTATAATCAAATTTCGACTAATCATTTGCTGAGAACAGATATTTCAGTAGTGTATTTTCTCACACCGATCAAGAAATATGAAAATAGCACAAAAATTAGAGAAATAAAGGTAATTCATTTGATTGCCTGATTTGATCCCCGAAAAAATCATTCTTATAAGGGGAAAACGATGCTTAACATATGTTTTTAATCTATAAAATGAAATTAAAAAGACCTATCAAAAATAAATTGCACCTGTTCTATTTCAATCTATATTTAAGTTTGTTCTCGGAGATCTTCGGAGGTGTACTCGATATTATTTGATTGCATCTAAACTAAAATACACACGAAATGAAGCTATAGATTATCGAGCCCATACCTTTTAAATGGTTTATTGTAGACTGTTTATGATTTGGATGAATGTTTTTCATTGTTATAAATCAAATATGAGAATTTGAGTCAAATAAGGGACTGTGCAATATTTATCTGAAGGTGGGGCCGGGGCAAATACTTTTTTCATGCAATTAATGAGCGGGACGCAAAGTTTTTTTTTAACAAATATTTGGCGGGACACACACATTTTAAAAACCTTCATGTGTGCATAAAAAATTAACAGATTAAAACTATCTGAATGCAACATGTTTAAAGGTCTAAATATTCTTATCAAAACATATATTTGTGATTTCTTTAGGAAAAAGTAACTTGATAGAAAAAAAGCACGATTGAATCTAAATCAAAATAACTTAATACAGTGCTTCAGTATATTTTTATGTGTTTATGCTTTAAATAATCATTTAAAAAAAATGACATTCTGATCAACAGAATGTATAAAATATATATGTACATTGTACGTACAAAGAATTGTGAAATTAAATGAAGAAAAATAAATGTTTAGCACTTTTTAGTTTAGTACACTATTATTAAGCATTGTCTATATAAATAAAATATCTGGAAAACTAAACAATGCTTTGTAATTTAAACATATGACATAACATATGGTAAATAAATGCTTAAACATAAAACAACTTCAATTGTATTTTAAATAAATCTTCAACATAATAAAATTAAATTCTTAAACATTAAAAGTATTACAACTTAATCTATGAAAAAGCTGAAGTATGTCCCTTGGGAGTATTAATTTCAAACAAAAGTCCTTGCAAACAGTAGAAAATGAAAAATTATATATGCCTGATATAATAAAAGATAGAGACTACAAAATCAAGCAATATTGAAATATTGTATGCATGAATTGCCAAGAATGTGAATAATTCTTTACACAGGAGATATAAATTCTATCTAAATTTGGCCTCAAGTGGGCCTCTTTTTTTCTTAGATGGACAATTGTAACACTGAAAATGCTTCTAGTATGACTTAATATTGCCTTATTCCATAAACAGGTCAAACTTAACCAGAACATTTCCCATTTTAATAGATTATAGCTAGAGAAATACCCAAGTGATACATTTAGGGAATTACACAGCAAAGAAGTAAATATCTCAGTTAAAAACATTTGTCGCGACTTGAATTCTGGTGTTTCCAATTAAACTCTATATTGCGAAAGATGAAAAGAAATACAAAAGAACTATGGTTTGGTGTATTTTATACAATATAGTTAATATTGAACTCCTAACATGAAGTTTTATATAAGTACCCATCAATTTGACTTAAAATGATGAATCAGCACTTTTCTCAACACAATATTGTTTTCAGTGAATATTTTTCATTCTTTGTGATAAAAATCAAACGTTTTAATTAACAGCTTCAAAATAGCAGTTTCAAACATAATTGAAGTCTGATGCCCACTATCATTTCACACCAAATTTATGAAATTTCGGAAGTCTTTTCAAATAATTCTCAAGAAAATATTTTTATAGGTTTGGTTTCAAAGTTTATATTGTACATATACACACTGCAGTTATTCATAGATAAATACACAAAAATATATTGTACCCTTACATTCAATCACAGCGCTCCTAAGTTGACTTCCTTCACAAAAATAAAATCTTAATAATATTGAATTATATGCATTTGAGTTGAAATATCATTTATATTTCCATATATGTGTTTCATTTTTTCCAGCGGGACAAGGAATTTTTTTCATTAATTGAAGCGAGGCAAGAACTTTTTTATAATAAATATTGGCGGGGCGTAATTTTTTTTTAAATATATTTGTTGTACACCGGCCCCACCCTCAGATAAATATTGCACAATCCCTTAGTGAACTTAAATTTGACAGCTAGTGCCTCTTTAATACTGTGTTCTATTTTATGTTTTTTGCTTGACCCTTATGGCTATATTTTGCGAATTAAATTATATAACCGAATATACATCGGAGTTCTATATTTTTGTTCATTATTCTCGATTCTTCATTTTTTTTTTTTTTGTTGCTCATTTAATTTTTTCTCTCTAATTCTTTGGCCCTTTATTCTGTATTTTTACCCATTATTTTCTATTCTGTAAACCCCTTCAAGAGCTCATATATAAGATAAACATACGTCTTGCATCTTCATTCTCTTCCAAGTCACCAAGATCTCGTTCATCTGGCTTTATTACAACCATAGAGGTCAATGGTGTGACGAACTTGTACTGAAAAAGGTCGATAGTTGTCAAAAAATGTATGATTGAAATATTTGTCAACGTCGGTAATGCTTTATATTGTAGGATCTATAATATACAGACCAGTTGAACAATATTTTGTGATCGTCATCACGGAGATAATACGATAACATTAAATTCTCTGAATTTCAGGAATTGTATCTGTGAATTTTGCTTTTTTTATTACTTTCAACACATTTCAGATTTCATTATAGTTCTTTTAAAAGTTGAGAAACTGTACTCTTAGATTAATGATCGACTCGTTTTGGCTAATAACAAAACTAAAACCCATAAAGAGCATGCCCGCTCACCTATGTATATGTGCATCTCCAACATTTTGAACTAAAATAGAATTCATGACAAAAATAACTTTTTTGTTGATCTTGTATAATTGCTTGTAACTTTTTTCTGTTAAAAATTGCTCTACATCTTTTTTTCGCCTCAACACAAAAAAAGGTAAAAAAAATCGCAACTTCATGGCAATCACTCTTATAAAGAGTCTTCTAACTATTATGGCAAATTTTACTTATTTTAGAACTTGTCTTGTTTATTATTTTTGCTATCTAAAGAGCGTTTCTATTTTTTTAGTTTTCAAGATAGTAGATAAAGACGCAAAAATTAATAAATAGTTATCAAAGGTACCAGGATTATAATTTAGTACCCCAGACGCGTGTTCTGTCTACATAAGACGCTCAGATCAAAATAGTTGTAAAGCCAAACAAGTACAAAATTGAAGATCATTGAGGACCAAAAATTCCAAAAAGTTGTCCCAAATACGGCTGACATCGTCATTAAATGGTAAAAAGTCAAACAAGGAGTCGCCCGACGATTTCGGTCATGTTGACTCATTCGTAGATATTGTTATTTGAAGTGTCAATCTGGTATAACATTTATATGAAAAAACACTACCAGATGGATAAAAATCGTCATTAAAGAGCAATATCGAATAACGATATCTGTAATAAGCCTTGTTTGTAGATGTTGTCTTGCTTGTAATTTGTGCTATTTAAGTTTCTGTCTATGTATTATAGGTTTCAAGATAATAAACAAACATGAACAAAATAGATAAATCTCGTCATATAAGGGAAATAACTCTTTTCAGACAGTTTTTGATGTAAAAAGACACTAGGTGGATGGATATCAACATTTTGAACATTTCTGTAATTCCATATTTTCCGTATTTATATCGGTTTCAAAGATAATAGCAAAACTTGTATTTTACATTTTATATGTTTTTGGCATTTATTTAGCACTTATCTTCATTTTATTTCCCATGTTTTAGAGTCATTTAATAGACCAACTATTTACCAGTTACCTTCAAAGACATGGCCAGAGCCCTGTCATTTAAATTCTTCTTTTCTAATTCATTAGTTTCACCGATGGCTTCTTCTAGAAGTTGTTTGATTGTCAAATATGCCCATATTCTTTCCGTGATTTTCTCAAAATCACCAGCTTTAGTCAATTCCGGATCACGTCTCTGAATATCCGACTTAAGCTCCAGTTCCACATTTCCATTCACCCCATTACCAGTAACCAATAGATTCAGCACTTGTATGTTGTCGTCGGATAGTTTGCCAGCAATAACTAATTCTTTTCCGTTAAAAAACGTATCAAAGTTCCTTTTTGTTGCATTTTCAGTAACCTCTGTGTTTTTGTCAAGATATTTAAAAGAAACATTTTGTAATGCTGACGATGAAATTTCATCGTAGAACCCCTTTATCTGTAGCGATGCATCAGAATCTTCAAATATCTTCCTAGCAACGCCTTTATTTTTTACTGCAACTTTTTTTACAAACTCATAATCTGCATTGCTTCCAAAGGCAAGACTATAAATAGGCAACCCTTTGGTATTTTCCCTGTCGATATTATTAAGGACCGTTTCTCCGTTAGAGCCTAGCCCATCAGTAAGAAATACCACAATTTTCTTTCGACTTTCCGTAGTTTCTTTACTTGGAATAGAATTCAAAAACCTAATTCCTGACAACATTGCACCGTTGATATTCGTCCCTTCAGGAAAAAAAGAAAACGAAAACATCAAGTACAGTGTACAAAAGATATCTATCATAATGACTCACGATTAAATCACGGAAGAAATAATTTACTTTTCTTGTTCTATATGCATTACCTTTAAAGCATCCAAACCATATACTATAGTCTAGAAAGGAAAACATATTATCAATCCGAAAATATATATATATGCCTTATCAAACATGTAAGCAAATTTATTATATAGTTTGAGTATCTGGGTTCACCTCGGATGTGGGTTCTTGCTGATCTTTCGTCAATTTACTTTTTGTATTGCCTATTTGATTGGACGTTTGGTATTTTCTCCGTATTGATCTATAACCCTTTGCACAGCTTTTTCAACTTATTTTTAATTTTAAACTGAAATAGTTTTTTTTTCAAGTTTTAGTATGTTACATCTATGCAAGAAAAAAGTATCCAGATATTGTGCTCGACAATTTGCCAAAGAACTACACTACAAAGTGTAATGAAATTCATCACCAAATCTCGTTACAATGACATAAGTTACCATATCTAAGGTCAATTTTATTCCATCTATCAGTTTCGATGGGTAACTTATGGTTACCCGTTCGAAATCTACAATATGTGATTCTATCACTTAAAATATTCAGATGTTCCTCAAATTCAAAATTTACTTTATACAATTTGTAGGCAAAACCTTTTGATGAACAGTCAATATTAGCTCTCCATTTCTGTTGAAACTGATCAAATAACTTTTGTTTTAAACTAATACCCAACTATTTAGAATTAAACTTTCCTTGTGACAACCATTTATTACTATATCCACATTTATCTAATGTATCTTGAACGTATTTCAACTAATCTGACCTAAATTGCTTGTCAGAATTCTTCAAGAACTGTTACATGTATTTGAATGTATAATATTTAAGCAATCCTGTTATCATCCCCATTTACCATTTTTGACCAGAAATTAACCATACGCAGCTGTATATATAAAGACATGGGATAAATACCAAGTTCACCATAAATCATAAAATTAGGTGTCGACTTCTTAAGGTTTTGTAAAAGCTAACACAATTCTAAGTGCACTTTTTCTATAATATCAGTATTACTGAAACCCCAGATCTCACACCCATACAGGAGGATTGGCTTCACGATTTTATCAAATATATGATATTGTGATTTCACTCACAAATTGTGCAACTTCCCCTTTTTCAATACTTCATACATTGCTTTATTTGCTTTTCTAACTAAAATTTTCTTAGCACTCATAAAACAACCCTTCTTAAAACATTTAACCCAAGGTATGTCAATTCGTTTACTACCTCCAATGGATTGCCATCATATATAAAGTTAATATTTTTGGGTAATCTACCACCAGAAAAAATTATAATCTTAGTTTTACTTGTGTTAACTTTTAATTTCCAGGTACTGCAATATTCAAAGAATATATCTAATTGCAACTGTAGATCGGATACATTATCCGAAAATAACACTGTATCATCTGCGAACAATAACACAAACAGATTTAAGTAGATATCAAACTCATTCTCTTTTTCCTCAGTGATACAATTTAAACCACATACATTTTTTTCTTCAATAAACTTCTGAAGATTGTTCAAATACAATGAAAATAAAAAAAGGAGACATATTTTTACCCTGTCTTACACCGATATTGCATGAAAATATTCTGACATTTCACCATTATACACAATACGAGATTTAATACCAGTGTACATATTAAAATTTTTATACATTTTACCGTTAATATCATTTACAAGTAATTCATGCCAAAGACCCTTTCTCGAAACAGTACCAAAGACTTTAGCAAAATCTACGGATGCACAGAATAGTTTCTTTTTCTTATTTTTCATGATACTAATAAGCATGAAGATAACAAATAAATTATCTGTAGTAGAATAACCTTCTCTGAAACCAGCTTGATTCTGACATAGTAAACAAAAATCATCAGAAAATTTATTCAAACGTGAATTCAAAATAGAATTAAATAATTTCCCAAAGCAGCTTATAACTGTTGCAGGCCTAAAATTGCTAGGATCATGTTTGTTACCTTTATTCTGAATAAAGGTTATTATATTTCCAAAAACCCAAATATCAGGAATGATTCCACTGTCAAATATAATATTAAAAAGTTTCACAAACACCTGTGACATAACACTAAAAGAGTGTTTTAAATATTCATTTACAATCATATCATCACCCGAGGATTTATTATTATTTTTTTAACTTTCTCAAAGATTTTTCAATTTCCTTTTCTGTAACAGGTGAGTTTAATATAACATTTTAATTTTTTACATTGTTCTTATTTTCTTAAACAATCTCCTCATCTTCAGAATTTCCTAATTTTAAATTCTTTAAACATTGTTAAATAATCAAACAAAATATTAATAGGTACACATGGGTTGTTTCCCCTTTTACCACCGTTCAAAATTTTTCAGTATTCTTTCTGGTAAATCGATTTTAAGTTTTCTATCTTGTGTCTAACATGTCTAATTTTCTTTCTATGGTTACGAATGCTCTTATCCATTGCTCGCTTATAACTCTTTTCTAGTTTCTTTGTTTCATTGACTTTGTCGTCAGCATGGTTTCGCTTAAGTTTTCATCTACTAGACCGAAACCATGGTTTGGATTTTTTTTTATGTTTTGTGTACGCTTACGTCTTTTAGTAAATGTGCCGAATGTAGAATTTGCCGCATTTGTAAGTAAATGACATACATCCTCAACAACTTTATTTATAATTGAGTTTTCACTTGTATTTTCAACCATTTCCGTTAATTGAGCTAGTATTTCATTTACTTTAAGTCTATCACTGTTACTAATAAAGGTATCTAATTGTTCATTTTCCCATCTCTTAATCTTCTCCTCATGCATGTCATCATCATGACTGACGTCGTTTTGTTTTTCATAACAAGTAATCTTTAACGATAGCGGATTATGAATATCCGAAACTAAAACGCTAGAATTTAATACCCAGCTTTTTGATTATTTTGGGAAAAAAGAAAATTTGGGGAAGCAATATTGTAATCAACCACACTGGTGTTTTTACATGTAAAACTACCCAGACCTTTGTCTTCACACATTCTTCCATTTAGGATAAACATATTGTTATTCTTACAAAATTCAAGAAGCAAGTTACCAAAATTATTTTTTTTGTGATCCATACTTTTCCTTAATAAATTTATATTTAACTCATCTAAAGTACAAATACCCTCGTTTTCAATGTCTAACATTCCTGAAAATTCTTCAAAATTAACGACGTCAAAGTATGACTCTTCTGCAGTTCGAGCATTGAAATCTCCAAAAAGACATATAAACGATAATCGTTAGTTTGATTAGCTAAAAACAATCGCGCGTCATTAAAAAATTGACCTGCATATCAAAATGAAATTTTACATTCGTAAGCACACGTGCTTCCACAAAAATGCACAGGGTAAAAAAAACGAAAAAAATTGATAAAACTTTTTTTTGTGGTCTTACTAATAACATAAAAAATGTGATAATGAGAAATAAATTTTTCTTTTAGTAATTTGATAGGGTTGTAAAAGTATTGATCGTGCACCCATTTTTAGAATGAAGCGCTTCAGCGCTTCATACAAAATGTGCTTCGGTCAACACTTTTACACCTCAACAAAATCGAAAAAAGAAGCATTCATTTCTTTGAGGGGGTACCAAACACTATACCCCAAAAAATTCCTGTCGTTTAATTAGGTCTTTCCACTTTTCTGTGGAAAGACCTATTGTTTTTCTTCTGATTATTTTTTTTTTTCTTCCGCCTAATTTTGTTCTTGCGATAAACATTTGTTTCGCAATATGTCACTTAGATATTTGGTATATGATATCGAACAGTTTATGCGCTTTTGAAATTTACCCTGCGTAAACGAATACTTTTCTTTGTAGGAGTTATCTCCCCAAACACTGATTTCCTTGTTAGCGCATCTCCTTCGTAACAAAATAAGAAAGCGACAAAATTCTTTTTACAAATTGTTCGTTACATCCTCAGGAATTTTTGGCTAATTTGGATCGAAGCGATTCGATGAAATTTTATAGGAGTTATGTACCTTTACGGAATAAATTTGTCGGTATGTTTTTTTAACTCAGAAACCGTTAACCGTATAACCCTGGAATGTTTTTATTTGAGTCCCCTGGGTCCTAACTTAGAAAATTAGGTCAAGGTCAAAGGTCAAGGTCATATTTTAGATTTTCATATGTCTTTGATTTCCCTATAATTCTTGAATGGTTATAGATACAGAAAATTTAAGCAGTGAAAAATGTTCAGTACTTCAAGGGGCAACTTTGTTACATTATGACTGTATTAGTTTTACCATTATGTAAGGGACATAACACCCATTGATGGTTTATAAAAAGCCATTATTAGGCAAAACTCTTAAACAAAAGGTCCTTGACCCATAGGGTCTTTTGCAATGACATTGTGAAGCAATGACCTTGACAAAGGTCACAAGGTCAAAGGTCAAGGTCATGTACATATGTGATTTGGGGCACGACTTGAAGAATTTTATGTGTGTTTGCCAACCAACCAACCAACCAACCAACCAACCAATCATGATCAATCAATAATGATCAATCAACAAATCATGATCATGATCAATCGACCAATCATGATCAATCAACCAATCATGATCATGATTAATAAATCAATCAATCATGTTTCCGTCTCATGTGTTTAATATAGGGTTCAAGATCTCCTTTGTTTCTTTTTCGCTGTTTCAATTGACCCTTTCCAACGTGTTTAACCAACCAACCAACCAATCAATCAATCAATCAATCAATCAATCAATCAATCAATCAATCATGATCAATCAATCATGTTTCCGTCTCGTCTCGTGTGTTTAATATAGGGTCCAAGATCTTCTTTGTTTCTTTTCGCTGTTTCAATTGGCCCTATCCAACGTGTTTAACCAACCAACCAACCAACCAACCAACCAACCAACCAATCAATCAATCAATCAATCAATCATGTTTCCGTCTCGTGTGTTTAATATAGGGTCCAAGATCTTTTTGTTTCTTTTTCGCGGTTTCAATTGGCCCTATCCAACGTGTTTTACCAACCAACCAACCAACTAATCATGATCAATCATGATCATGATCAATCAATCATGATCAATCAATCATGATCATGATCAATCAATCATGTTTCATGAAAAATTGAAATTTAATATTGTTCTTGCGTCACTTCTGAAAAAAAAATCCACATGTACTCTGAAACTACAAATACAATCGACCTCAAAATTTGCAGTCAGCAGGGCATACATGTACTTAAAGTTTATAAAAAAACTTGGTGCAGATATCTCTCAAAGCTTTTCCTAGAGAAAAGAAATTGCAATGCCGTAAAAATTGCTTGCTAGGTCCGTAAATTTCAGTAAAAGCCTACAATAAAATGTCCGCTCCGAGATTGAAATACTAATCTGTGTTACAAACAGGTGCTGAAAAATGTACATTATCAGAAAATAATCAATAAATGTGTTTTAAAGTTACACCGGATCAAATAAATCCAAATCATTCACTGCTTGTGAACTGTCATCAAAATGTCAATTTCCTACAATGACAAAAGAAATTACATTGTGTGCATTCCGTCTCTATACATGTTGTCTGTTCAAAGTCCCCACCTAAAAAGGAATAAAAAGACTATCTTTTCGTTATTATAAACCCGTGTCACGTGATGTGGCGCGCGCGCTGTACCTAAAATAAAAGAAAAACTTTCCAAACTAAACATGAAACTTCTCCGGTAACAATAATATAGACCCCATACAGAAACAAACAAACAAACAAACAAACAAACAAACAAACAAACAAACACCCCCCATTCAATTAATTTTAAAGGGGGAAAGACCCCCTACAATTGCTTTTTTAAAGCAATTGATTTATATTTTTTCTTATTTTTTTTCATTGATAAACTAGGCCAACTTAAACATCTTGTGAAAATTTTAAAAGATTTGAACCATAGGTTTAAAAGATTTGGCTACTCAAATATGGCATCTTTTACATACTAATATCGGCCAAAATTGGAAGTTTGTGAAATATGGGTATAGGGTTGAATTTGCATTTTTTTTTTAAATTTAATCCTAAGATGACAATGGCATAGCTAATAATGATAGCTCAGGTGAATATTAGTTAACTGATACCCCTTTCTAGCAATTTTTTTTATTCCGGATTAAAAATTTTGCCAGAACTTTAAAAGTGGGTATCAGAATCAGCCCAGAAAAGTGAATGCTGTGCTTCTAGTATTTGAAGAAGATTTTTTTTTGAGAAAAAAAATGTGTCGTTTAGTTTTTTTATAGAACTAAGCATTTGGAGTGCTATACTAGTCGGCTGTTCTTGCAAAAAAAATTTAAAATTTAACCGTTAAATATTTTGGTATTTAAGTTTAAATTACGCCCCACCCTCAAATTGGTTCATTAAATAAGAGAAAAAACTATAAAAAAAGAACATAACGGCCATATTTTTTGTTCGTCTTTTAAACTAGGCCTTAGCTATTTGTCATGCAGACTTGGGGTAATTGTAATTGTAATCGTTAATCAGCTGTAATTGATTACAATTTTTTCAAGTAATCATTGTTATCATTAATCAGCCAAAAATCTGATTACATGTAATTTAATTTAATCAATTACTTTTAAAAATACCCTGTAATCCTGATTACTTTATGATTACATTCTGATTACAATGAAAAAAATCTTAAACTGTGTTTATGGTCAATAAATGGACCTTTTTGTTATTCTTATTTAATTACTAATAATATTTAACATGTTAAAATAGTTTGGTTTATTTTTTTTATAAAGCATGATATTTGGTTTGTATACTTCAGTAAAAAATAAACTGTTACAGCATTGAAAAGTCATCAATGGCCTTAGTAAAAGATATTGTACATATATTTACAATTTAAAAATTGACATTTATATATTTGATAATAACTGTTATATTCAAGTAATACTTTTCTTTAACCCTTAATTATAATCTTTTGTTAATGTTGGGATTTTTGTCAACTTTGAATTGACAGGTAGGAAACTAATTAAGGTTTTTTTTTATTGCAATTACCAATTGAGTATAGCTGTAGGACAATATATATGGTAAAAGATAAATCAGACATGTGATCATTTATCTAATTAGCACAAAATTAATTAAAAGTTGGACAAATATCTTGTTTAAAATTAGCAATTTGTTTTTTTGTATGTCTTTGGACTGGACATGTAAAATGCAATGATTTTTAGTACTTGTATTTTGTTTACAATTTGATTAACTTTATTTCATCCATATTTTAACTTCCATGAACTGCACCTTGAAACAAATATAAATTCAAGTCTAGAATAGGTCAGAAGACAAACAGCAAACTCTTTTTATAAAGCTATATTCAATTGAAGTAAAAATAATTCAGAGATCAATGATGATAAAGTGCAATGGGTCATAACCAGTGACACAATGTTCATGTATGTATGAAGTGAACTTTTGTGGTTTATTAAATAAATGAAGTTTGAAGTTATCATTTTATAATATAGCAAACAAAATACTTTCTAAAAAATGCAGTTATATTTAACGTTTATTCATTCACATCATACAAAATGTATTTTTTTAAATTCATTGTAATCAGATGTAATCATGATTACTTTGCCAATGTAATCATTAATTTAATCAGACACTTTCAGAAATGATGTAATCATTAATTTAATTTAATCGTACAAATCACAAAGTTATTGTAATTTAATCAATTACATTGAAAGTAATTGGACCCATCTCTGTTGTCATGTGGATGTATCATCACAGGGTTAAGTGTCTTGCATAATGATGACCTTGTGTGACCTTCAAATGTGACCTCAAGGTCAACTTTATGTTGTTTTTTTCGTGAAAAATACAACCATGTAGGCCATAAATGCTTCACCTTTTGACCTATGCCTTACATCTTTGGCATGTGGATGTATCATCATGAGGTGGTGTGTCTTCTTAATTTTTTTACTTTCATGTGACTTTGAACTTTGACCTAAAGGATGACGATTGTGTTTTTTGGTAAGAAACACTTGTATGGGCCATGACTTTTATGTAGTTATCATGGTTATGAATTCATATTTATTTAAAAAAAAATCATATTACACAAGCTTTAATCGACCATACAACAATATATACACATTTTATGAAATGTCAACCCATTCCATGCACACGGAATACATAATGGACATGTAGTCACATAAAATTGTTTACAAAGGAATCGTTTCTATTAAAGTGCAGTGTACGTACTTAACTACTCAACAGACAGCAAAGTGAAACAGTTTCAAACAGTAGGAGGAGTTATGTCAAATAACTATATACCAATAATGGGACGGACGGAAGGACAGACGGACAGGGGTAAAAAAATACCCCCACCCCGACTTTCAGTTGCAGGGGCAAAAAAAGGATGTAACTGATTTTTGATTTGAGATACGAGCTGTTGAAATTAAAAGAATGACACGCCAAAAATACACATGATACATAGGAAAAAGGCGGAAGCTTTAAAGTTGGCAGATGCTTTACATGATCTAGATTTTCAATTTATTGGTCTACAGATTAAAAAATATACAATTAAAAACTTAACTACAAAACCAGTGGTGCAAAGAACCACGGCTCATGAGAGATAAAATAGAGCTGACTGTGAAAAATCCTTATTCTGTGAAATCAAGTTCGTTTAACATAGAAATTTTTTTAGTATTTCTGCAGAGCTTATGAAAACTAGACACAACTGGTTTTAGTTAAAAGCACGGCAGTTAGGGGACGACCATTTAATATTCTAGAGGGGGGGCAGGAGGATTTGTTTTTGTTCATTTTCTGCACTATTGAAGCAAGATTTTTCATTTTCATCAAAGCAAGGGACTGATTATTCATTTTCACAAGTTTATTTATACAATTTTTAAATGTTTTGTTTATTTATAAATAATACATGTATAGTCAAGTCATTATGTACCATTTAATCAGAATTAATCATCACCCTCTGTAGAAATGAATCTTTTATATTCCCAACTGTATATACATGTATTGCATACATACATAATACTAAATTTGGTTGTAAAAATTTTTTGAAGGGTTTTGGAGCCACTGAAGGCCCAAGAAGCTATAGAGCAAATGATGCAACATCATGCTTTCTGGATGTTCCGAAAACCCCATTCATAATCTGAAAATGCAAGTTTTGTTTTTACAATTTTTTGACAATATTTTGGTCCCAAAGCAAAATGTATAAATTCAGTACAAGACTTAAGTTTCTACGGACAACATCAAAAGAACAATGTGGATGATTAAGCAAAAATGGAATTCACATAGTTAAGTCTGTGGCTGCTGTTTTTTTAAACTCATAATCAAATTCATAACAAAATTACTAGATAACAAAAGAAGTGCAACTCTAACAGAATCCAGAAGGGCAATCAATGAACAAAAAACAAATAAATAAAAAAACATTGATCCCAAAAAATCAGGGCTACGTCTGAGGGAAAACAGAACTTGCGTCTTGCAAGACACTCGCCGTGAACACAATTTAATATGGAAACAAGCGTTTGGTTTTGAAATTTCCTACATGAGGCTGATGCATTTGCCGCAATGAAGTTACGGCCCTGTTAAAATAAAAGTGAGGTAAGGTTTCCTGAGACAATATATCTCAAGTTAAATTAAACTAATTTTCAGACATTTCAAGTATATTTAAATAATATTCATACTTTTATTATTAAAAAAATTGGGAAGTGTTTCCCGATTTTTTTGGGGAAAAAGATGAGTTTATGAAGAATTTAGTGCCATCTCATACTTTCGATTAGACCTGCTGAGTTATTTATTTTCAATACATTGCAAGTCAGATAATTTATTTTCAAACTACCACAAAACAAACCATTTAATTTTGTGATTATCAAGGCTGAGTTATTTATTTTCAAAATCCTCTTCCCCCCAGAATGTCAAATGGTCGTCCCCTTACATGTTTCACATTATTTTTTGGGCCCCTTATTATTATAGGGAATGATTACTCTATTCAGTAATAATTTTGAATTGAGACTTGAGAAGAAATTTTTTCACTTGTCACTTGCAATAACACCACACTTTCTTTTTTATATTTATCATAAAATTGCATTTTATCAAAAATTCGGAAAGATACACAAACAGGACAAAAGCACAACAAAAGAAAAATAACAAATTTTGCTATCCCTTCGAAATTTAAATTTGATAAAGCGAAAATACCATGTTCTATTTATATCATACATGTGTAGTTTCAGTTTTAACTATGATTCTAAATATAGACTTTACTTTCCCTAAAATTGCGGACGGAATAGAAGACACCCGTTAATGTTCTACACCTGTCAGGATAAAGGTTGGAAAGATACTAGAAAGATATAGTTTTTTCTTATTCAGATGAATTAAGAAAGCAAAAATATGTGTAGTGTTTTTTGGACGGTACAATCGGAAGTTTTTTTTTCTTGTTTGTCATTTTTAAAATTGTGTCTTTGACTTTGTTCTGTATCATGTAAATGATGCACTGGTGGTTTATTACCCCCCCTCGGTATCTTCTAACTTTTTACATGAATATAAATCATGCAATAACATATTCAATTGCTCTTTAAAAAATATGACAGCAATTATAAAATTACAAATTGTTCGTACCTTTTTTTACATTGCTACGTGTATTACTAAGGCCATAGTGTATTTCATTAAAAAAAAGTATTGTGGAGACAATTAAGTTTTGATTTAATCAATTTGATACGAAGATCTACGAAAAGAAGCATTGTGTTATTGACCATAGATTCTTATTTATTTGGTTAAAACTTTATTGTCGGAGGGAGCTACCATTTGAGAGGGGGTAGGAGGGGTCCTGATCCCGAAATCCCAAGGTCCCGAATTTAAATAAATTTAAATCCCGAAGTCCCAGAATTCGAAAAAAGAATTCTCGGATCCTTAAAGGATCAATCCCTAAATCCCGACCTTAAAACACCCTATCCCGGAGTCCCGATAAAGGTCCTATCCACTCTCATTTGAGGAGGGGGGGCTTGGATGAAATTAAAAAAACGGCAAGACAGGCTTTTGAACAAACAAAGGCAGGATGAGTAATTTGGCATAACAAGCAGGATGACAATTTAAGTAAACTATTTCAGTAAACTAATGAAAATTGCAGGTCCGTAAAGAATGAAAAATAAAAAAATGCAGGACAATAATGATGATTACAACCATAAAAAAAAATGCAGGACAAAATTTTAAATCCTAGCCCCCCCCCCCCCCCCTCTAAAATCAAATGGAAGGTTCCTTAGACTTTTGAATTTTTGTAAAGTAGCAATAATGTAAACATTATGATCATGATCTTTTAAAAGCTTTCATATTGCACATCATTCTAAAACGTAGGAATGAATCAGACTATGAGTAAGAGCTATCTTTTCTTAGGTGTTCTGTACCCCTTAAACACATAAAGTTGAATAATATTCACCATATTGTTATTCTTTTATATCCATATTTTCTTTATTATGAATGCACTACTTTGTGTAAATCATATTTTGATTCGCCTTTTTATTTATCGTTTGTTTTTATTGAGGTAAAATAATTGCCTTTTGGTATCTATTTTTTTCGGATGTTGGTTGTTTTTTTCCGGGAACCTTGGATTTTTCCACAAATAAAAACTGACCCGCCACGATATAGCACTATAGTGCTGAAAATGGCGTTAAACACAAATCAAATAACCAATCAAATCTATAACAAAAAAATGGAGAAAGATTTTTTTTAAACTTTGTTTCAATTGACATTTATTCTTTACAATATGCTTACCTCCGTCTGCTTTCATATTTTCAACATGTTGAAGTGCTTTCTGTTTATTTTTGTTGCTAGCAGACAGTAATGTTTGCTGCCACAAAGAATTGCCACTGCTGAACAGCATTATGTTGAAACGATCACCTTCGAAAAGATCTTTCAAAATGCTATTCATGGCACTCTTTTGTTGTGCTATTTTAGTGCCCGACATAGATCCACTAACATCTAAGATGAATAAGACGTCTTTTGGTAAAGGATCCATACCTTCTGGTGCAAAGAAGTGCACAAAGTATCCGTCAACAACCTGTTAAAAACGATAAACCCATAAGCAAAATCATCAAGTAAAATTAATAGATGAGACTTTACAAAACTTCCTTAAAAATGATTTACCTAAATGGTACAACAGTTGTTTTTTTTTGGAGCAATTTGCATATACCATGTTTATTGAATCAGATGCGAAGTATATAGCAGCATTTCATGCAAGTCAATGGGTTGTTTATCAATAATTCCTATACAATATGGTAGCCATATACAACCTTTAATCCTCCATTTCTTCAAATGTTGACAAAAAACTTTTTATATATACCGGTGGGTGCGGTTAGGCCTTTTAAAAGCTCCCTTGGATTTGTAACTAGATAGTTAGATATGTTAAATATGAATATGTTAAAAACGCACTTAAAGCTGATACGGTCACACTATTTCATGTTTGCTGAAAGCAACAGAGAACAAATTAGAATTATTTCATTTACCATGACTTCACCAGCGTCAAATTTTCTCTCGACATCATACTCGACAACAAACAACCCTGATATTCCCTGGTCAGACATCTGTTTCTGGTCATCGGCTGTAGGGGCATAATGAATAGTAGCAGACGTTTGTGTTGGTCGCTCGATGATAGCCAAAGCGTTTTTCTCTTCTGTTAGAAATAAAACAAAAACTATATTAAAAACCTCTCTGAACAATTGAAGGTCTTTCCACCTCGATAATAAGAATGAAATTTTAAAAACATATATTTGTTGGTGCATTCGAAAAAGACCAGGTTTGAGGTTGTACTATGTGAATGTTTGCCCATCAGTCGGAGCCGTATACTTAAATATGTAAAAACTTAAAAGCATCCGTTTTAATGCCTTGCAACCGTTAACATTTGAACAGTATAAAAATATAAATAGATATAAGAAGATGTGGTATGAGTGCCATACTCATTGTGTCAAATATGGCCAACAAAGAGCCTTGGCTCATACCGAACAGCAAGCGTTTAAGGACACTAAAACGACTAGTGTTAAACCACTCAAACGGGAAAACCAACAGTCTAATCTATTTAAAAAACGAAAAACACTTAAAAACCGACAAGCTTACTGACTTAGGACAGGTGAAAACAAATGCAGCGGGTTTAAACATTGAAATGTCGCCCTTATCCGTAACAATAGTGTAGCATCACAACATAATAAGACACACTATAAAACATAAATTGAAATGGCTTAACTTTATCAAACGATATACTCACACATTAATTGAACATACACTAAACGAACAAATTTGACTCCGAATTAAGTTTAGTAGAATTTCATCATTAAAATGTCAATTTCTACACTTACCACTGACATAAATAATAATGTCTCTAACCAATTTTTCTATCATTCAACTAGTTACCTATAGTCCCCAAAATAATATCATTTCGCAACGGTGGCACTGAGACCTTAGTAATGTCTCTTGACTCATGAATATACACGTCAATCGTGAAATCCTCCACAATCTGGCCTGGGTCCACGTATACTATATGCTCATATTGTTCATGGACTCGCTCTAATAATTCTTGGTAAGTAAGATTAAAGGTAACTTTACTCTCGGCTGCTACGTTTACATCAACACTGAACCGGTTGGTGTGTCTTGGTCTGCAATAAAACGGAATGTTATTTGTAATAAAGGCTGGCGCAATATGTCATTTACTGACATTTTTCAATGATTCTATGCCGTTGTTCTTCTCCAAATATTACGTAAATTTCTAACGTGAGGGTACACAAAGTTGCACCTATTTTGTCTATATTATTCAGGACAAAACTTTTCATTCTGTATTTAATTTGTAGATGTGTTCTTATTTAATTGATTGTTTCATCAATTGCTTGTGGACGTTTCGTCCCCGAGGGTATCACCAGCCCAGGAGTCAACATTTCGGTGTTGACATGAATATCAATAATGTGGTCATACTTATAAATTTCCTGTTTACAAAACTTATAAATTTTTCGAAAAACTAAGGATTTTGTTATTCCAGACATGATAGATTACCTAAGCCGTATTTGGCACAACTTTTTTGAATTTTGGATCCTCAATGCTTTTCAACTTTATAATTGTTTGACTTTATAAATATTTCGATATGAGCGTCACTGATGACTCTTATGTAAACGAAACGCGCGTCTGGCGTACTAAATTATAATCCTGGTACCTTTGATAACTAATTAATTCTAAATCCATATTGAATAAAAACATTGCCGATTCACAATTCTTTAACTTGATGAACGAAACCAAATTACGTCTATCCTTAAATTCTCATATCCTTAAATTAAATAACCGATACTTTGTTTTATTTCTTCAATTATCTAGAACAATTTGACAATTTATAATCCATATTTTATTCTATTTTTTAAGAAATTGGTGCCTGTTACATATTTTAATTGCTAATTTTCAAAACAAGGTTTGTTTTTAGACGTCGCATATAAAAGTTTCCTTATATTTTACTTTTGATAGTGATTATTTCTTCATCGAAATATACTGTGAACATTTTGTGTATTTTGAATATATTTAGCTATGATGAAAGACGATCGACCACCCACACTCACACATACAAACACGACCAAAACTGGACTTGCTTAGTCTCTAAGAAAACTTGTAAGATTTCCGCTGATCGTTTTGCTAAATGGGTGCAATTTTGGGTACTCAGTGCAATTTTTAAACTTTGACGTAAATTCGGCCATGCAATGTTGTGATTACTTATGATGATTGTTTGGTATGAATTAAATGATTTCATTTTTTCAGCATCAAAATTACCTGCTCTTTATTTCTTCCATTTTATTCATAAACTAGCTTTATAAGTTTTGCATTTAATCATTTAAAAATTAAGTATTTTCGCTTTTAAGAATATCTAAGCGACATAACAGCTAATTAGTAACTGTTTAAAGTTTACAAATCAGAATACCATTTTTTAAATAAATTCAATTATACCATCTAACAGGCCTTGCGGTCATAAAAATCAACTAATCAAAAAACTGGATTTGTTGTTTCAAGCACTAATTTTGTACTCCAAGTTCTGAGTATAGTTTTATGACCGAGGACCCTGGTCTCTTTTACTTGAAACATCTAATAACTTATTGTGATCGTGTACTTACTTTTGTGCCACATGTCCTGCACTTTGACCCTTCTTCTTTGCTGTATCATATTTCTCTTTCGCTTTCGCTTTCTCGTTGATTTCTCCGGGATATACCTGCCCATTAATTTCCCTGAAAAATTTACAGCACCATCTATTAATATTCTAAAATAATTATAGTTAATTTTAAGATATATTTTAAGCAGTATGACATTTTTTTTACATTAATTTGTTTTTTCTATTTTATTAACTAATTGTAGTTTACAAGAATTAAATATGCGCTCTTATGGATCGCTTTTGCAACATTCTCATGAAACAGTTAAGGTTTTTTGCAGGTTTGTTTAGTTATACATATCAACATCTATTTACTGCACCATTATATGCATACTGTTTTGGTCTAAAATGCAATCGAACCTAAAACTTAATACTAAGTGAAAGAGCTGAAATGGGCCGAAAGTATATCAAAACTGTAAATTTTGTCTTTTGAATTTATGTCTTCGTTACTTTTTAGCAACATCAAAATTTAGAACTTACATAACAAATTCTGTAATAAATGCTGCATCTGGAAGAGTGACTTCAAAATGAGCTTCAACTGAAGCTTTTGCACTGTTAGCAACTTTGCTGGTAACTAAAGTTGTTGCAAATCGGAATTTCACATCAGATTTTATGTGCATATAATATATTCTAGGATTCTGAAAAACAAAATAATATACCATATGCATGAATATTCATTTTCCAAAGCGGTCTCTATGATTTTCGTCAACGAAACGGTCAAATGAATTAAAAGTACTGTCATACAAAACATTATACAAATAATAAGATATAGGAAGATGTGGTGTGAGTGCCAATGAGACAACTCTCCATCCAAATAACAATTTAAAAAAAGTAAACCATTATAGGTCAATGTACGGCCTTCAACACGGAGCCTTGGCTCACACCGAACAACAAGCTATAAAGGGCCCAAAAATTACTAATGTTAAACCATTCAAACCGGAAAACCAACGGTCTAATCTATATAAAATAAAAAAACGAGAAACAAGAAACACGTATAAATTACATAAACAAACTACAACTACTGTACATCAGACATCAAATAAACACATAACTGAACGAAGAGAAATCCGCTTGAGGTATTTACATTCTTCTTTTAGGAAGAGCAGTTATAGTATTCATAACCTGAAGCGATCACTGTTGTCGAAGGCCAACAGACATGTCGTTATGTGCGTCCCCCTCCACAAGTTATTATTACATAGTAGTATACAAACCAAAATGCTCTAAAATTAAAAGTTTGTACGAGATTGAAATTTGTCGGTCTGCCAGGCGAATATATTGCTCATATAAAATGTCACAGCTGGTAAAGTAGTATCCGCTGAGTCCGAATATTTCATTTGATTTTATGGTTTAAAGTATTGAAGAAGAAATTATCTTCGCATTCATGAAAAATGAATGTAATTGATAAAAAGAAAATAAACAAAAATTTGTATTTCCTACGTTGTTTTTTCAAGCATAAACTTTATTATCTATTATATCGTTAAAGACGTAACAGAAACTGCATTTCACGTTACATATATTTAAACTCATAAATACAAATAACTTGGAGTTATTTTCCAGTGATAAAATGTTGACGCCGAAACAGTAGCAAAAGCTTGAGGACGGACACTAGAAGATTTAAGGACGTTGAATTTAAGACATTTGTCACCAGTTTCGAGTTGAGTGTCGTACCAGTCATTGGTGATTTATTTGTAGTATCGGGGAGGAAACTATCTCTAAATGAAAAGTCACTTAATATGCCATACAGCTGAAACAGAGGATAGGGAGGCGTGTTTTTTATTGTAAGGAACGAAGATAGCTTGATAGGAAAATATCGTCATACGTAACCAAGGGTAAAATATTTGGACATTTTGTTTCCAAAATGAAAGCATATGTATATGATACGTAGACTTTATTGCAATAATTTACTTCTCTAAAAAGTAAAATAACAAAAATACTGAACTCCGAGGGAAATTCAAAACGGAAAGTCTCTAATCGAATTGCGAAATGAAAAGCTCAAACACATCAAACGAATGGATAACAACTATTATTATCCTGCCTTGTAGCCGGCATTTCCTGAAGTTCAAAATATTGGATTAAAGCTGGTTTTGTAACAAGCAAACCCTCTCAGTAGTATGACAATCGCATAAAAATCCATTATATTGACAACAATGTGTGAACAAAACGAAAATACATATTAGGTAAACAATGTCACAAAAAGGGGTGAAATAGTTAATACTGTGTTATACTAAATCACAATGAATACAAACAAATGTGTCACAAAGGAAACCCATAAAAGAATATAATCAAAACATATTTTGTTTTTGCTTGACACATTTATTTTTTGAAGCATGACCTTTCACCCGGACAAATAAACTTCTTACCTGTGTTTCTGAATGTATAATTTGCGTATTCAAAAAAGAAATCACTATAAGTGAATGAATAATCATTGTCCCGTCCATGTTCAGTCACTGTTGCTTAACAAATTTATAAGCACCTATAATACACGATGTATGTATCTGCAGGAAGCCAATGCCGACAACGTAATCAAAAACCCAAAACACTTAATTCTCGGTTGAAATCTGAAGGACGTCTCAAAATAATATTAACCTGTAGTTTTTCCAAGTGTATTTTTATCCTACTTTAATCGTGTTAATAGCTCAAAGATAACTTTATCTATAGAACAACGGAATTTGTTTACTAGTTACAACAAACGACTGTCAGTAGTTTTAGGATATAGTACGCTGTGCGACCAATTCGGAATTATATTATTGTCCAAGAAAAATACTCATTACTCAATTTTTATCATGAACATAATTTTCATATGTTCTTTTTCCTGTAAAAAAGTAACTAACTTTTTACTTCCTCTTTTATAGATACTTAGTGAGCAAAGAATTGTGAGAAAAGTTACGCAAAATATAGATTTCTAAATCAAGAAAGCATCAGCCACAATACGTATAGATATTTGTTTTTGCTTGACACATTAATTTTTTGAAGCATGACCTTTCACCCGGACAAATAAAGTTCTTACCTGTGTTTCTGAATGTGCAATTTGCGTATTCAAAAAAGAAATCACTATAAGTGAATGAATAATCATTGTCCCGTCCATCTTCAGTCACTGTTGCTTAACAAATTTATAATCACCTATAATACACGATTTATGTATCTGCAGGAAGCCAATGCCGACAACGTAATCAAAAACACAAAACACTTAATTCTCGGTTGAAATCTGAAGGACGTCTCAAAATAATATTTACCTGCAGTTTTTCCAAGTGTATTATTATCATACTTTAATCGTGTTAATAGCTCAAAGATAACCTTATATATCGAACAACGGACTTTGTTTACAAGTTACAACAAACGACAGTCAGTATTTTTAGGGTATTATACGCTTTGCGGCCAATTCGGAATATTATTGCCCAATAAAAATATTAATTATTCAATTTTTATCATGAACATAATTTTCATGTTCTTTTTCCTGTGAAAAGGTAACTAACCTTTTACTTCCTCTTTTATAAATACTAAATAAGCGAATAACTATGAGAAAAACAAATTTTAAGGTAAACATGTTTAAAATGACCAAAACGCAAAAACAAGTGTTTGTACTTCAATTCAGATAGAAACCTTTAATGTGCCATAACTTCTAAGTAAGAAGAGACAGAATGCCGCTTTGTTTAGTATATTTTATTGTCGTAGTTTGAACATTTTGTTTTATATCTTTTTGTTAAAGTATCATATACAACCAATCTCAATTTGGCCGCATGTGTTTATCGAAACGAATGTACAAGTTTCAATAACATATGATTCGTGACTGATTATCAAATGTTTTCCCTAAGTTCATCCTTTGTTATTATACAACACTGAATTTGTTTGCAGTATTTACAGATTTATGTCTTTTGTTGAAGTTTATGCAGATAATAATCTACACAGGAATTAGCATTACTCTTTACGTAAATACATTTATTGCAATCAGGGTTGAATGCTATTTCAGCTTTTGTTGGTTTTCCCCTGATACATTAAATGGAATTCCCACAACTGATTTGTAGACAAGTGCTACTTAATATTAAAGTGTACTTGTACCTACGCTGAAGGTTCACTTTTCTGTATACGTGATGACAGTGATGAGAAATTATTGTTATTAATAAAGATTTTCTTCTAATGTAGCAGAAATTAGTGTTCCCACATCTTTGAACAAAATAGTAAATGAAAATTATACACTTTGTGAGGAACCCTTGTTAATTATCTAACATTTATTGAAAGGTCATTTACTATGATTTGATTTTCAACGTCGTCTGACGAAAAGATAACACTGGTATTGGCCTTTTTGCATACCCTTTACATCAAAACATATGCTGAGAAATTAGAAAAATTGGAGGCATTATAAATATAAAGACAGCATTTTCAACGAAAAATTAAAGGATCTGACAAGAAGATATATTGTAGATTATTGATTTCAATTCTTCTTTGATAAACGATGAGCTGAATAAATAGAAAGACTGAGTGTTGATTCGCATGGTGACTTTCATATTTTGATATATTCCATATATATGTTCTTATTTCAGTGCATGATTAAAAACTATTGGTGCTGCTTCAGGATTATGAAATTGTACATGATATCCTTTAGCCAGTTTAGTTAATTACTTTTCCTGTTTAGTCTATCTTTGTAAGATCTATCCTGTACCAAGACAGGAATATGACAGTTGTTATCCATTTTTGTTTGATTTTGCAATTTGATTAGGGACTTTCCTTTTTGAATTTTCCTAGGAGTTCAGTATTTATTGTGATTCTACTTTTGACGTAGCTCCGTACCTATACATCCCGTCGTCGTGCTCTTGTGCTATGGTAAGTTTTTATATTCATGTCTTTCGGGTTTGCTTATGTGCTTTGTTTATTTAATTTTATTGCTTTTCTTTGTTAACCTATTTGTTTGATATATATTATAGTGATTAAAATTATAACACAATGTTGACTGCTGTACCCCTGTGGTTTACAGTTTTACCTATTATGTCTGTTAGTTTTGTTCACACATCGTTGTCAATATAACGGATATCTATGCGCCTATCTTGCAAGTGAGAGGTTTAGCTTGCTATGAAACCTGATTTAATCTACCATTTTCTACATGTCTGTAACAAGTCATGAATAAGATATAAACATGGAAAAAGGTGTTGCAACACCTTGATTTTTTAAACCTTGAAAAATCAGCGTCTTATTTTGGATAGAATATGATAAAATATTTGTAAAATAAAATTGAAACATAGTTAATGATACCATTGGCATTAAAACGTATAAAAAAAGATGTATCAAAAAATGTTTTATCTAACCACAATTTTGATAACAAAATGAAATGCCTTTTACAACTTTTACTGTATTCGAACTTTACAATGTCAGACATTTCAAAATTAAGCATAAGATGATTGTCGACCTCATGGTTGATCGTTAAACGCCAACGAATTAGTACTTGGTGCAGCATTAACGTCTTATCGCACGATAACCAGTAGTAATGAGTCGATCTAGAACAGTTTTTGTTTAAAGTATCCTGTATTATGGCAACCACTTTCTTTTTGTATTGTTTGCAATGGGTTTCCTTCTGACCAACCTTCATTATGCTTGATTTTCCGTAGCAAATGTTATAGGGGGTCTTCTTGATCTCAAAAGGTCTTGAACTTCGTTTGTTGCCTGATTTTTGTTCTCAAAACGACTTATAGTGGAATGGTGATAACCAATAATACGTACAATTACCACAGCGACATACCTGCTTCTCTCATGCTGATAATCTGCCATATCGCTGCAGTTAAGAGTTTTGGAGGACCCATTTCAAGGTGTCAATCACATAACTTTCTAAACTTTTTTGTTTTAAATGTTGAAAACAATGAGGATAAAAACATCTGTGTTATTGTTTATTGTTAGTAGCTGCATGTGCAGATAAGAACTTATCGAGTCGCTATTTATTGATTTAACTCATGTGAGATTTAAATAATGTCTAACTAATTCTATTTTTAAATTAACAAATTTTTCACAAAAAAGACTGTTTTTTTTTCAATTTGAATTTTAATTCGGTGTTGCCTATATGCGTTTCTTTTTATAGTGTAACTGGAGTATAAGTGATATTCCATGCTTGTCATTCTAAATGTATTTGTAAATAATACATAGTTTCCGTTAAATAAAAAAGCCTTTAACCATTCACCGAACTCTCCTAAAGACTTTTACAAGATTTTTGAAAATCACGATTAACGTTGCTTTTAAAATTAGAAGCGCACATCTATGGTATGTAAGACAAATACATAAAGTTATTGCGTTGATATCTATGTTGTGTTAGAAATTGAATCCGTGGAAGAACCATTTTTCGGTTTCTTTGCGATGTTTTCATTGTCTGTCAGGGTTGCGTGATATGTGAAATTTCTCGTTTATGTGGCCTTTTTAACTCTTTTGGATTCGAGCGTCACTGATGAGTATTTTTGTAGACGAAACGCGCGTCTGGTATAAATACAAAATGTAATCCTGGTACATGTATCTATGATGAGTTTATTTATTCACATGGGATTTTTTTTCAAAACACCATAAAGATATTTGTATATTTATCTTATCTATTCACATTTTTTTCCCCAGCTTAACGATAGGGACCACAAAATGAAAAGATAAAAAAAAGTTGATGAATGAGAAAAAAGTAAAACCATATAAAAGTTATTAGAAAATGGAGTGTAAGTACGTACATAAATGGAGTTAGCAATAAATTTTAAAAATAAACAGCCATGGAAAAGCAATATAAGAAAGAAATAATCCCTTGAAGGCAAACGTTTGCGACGTCAAATTGTGACATATCGCAAAAAGATGCCTTTTTCGTCTTAATTGTATCGTACGGACTAATTTAACTTAAAACAAAGAGTAAATGACAAAAAATACCGAACTACTTGGATAATTCTAAACGGAAAGTCCTTTAGAAAATGACAAAATCAAAAGCTCAAACACATCGAACGAATGGATAACAACTGGTATTCCTGACTTGGTAACTATTTCCTCTATATGTCGATTTCGTCTTGCTAATATTTTTAGTCTATATAAGTTTCTATTATCTGTAATAACTTTTCGGATATAAAGCAAAAACGCCAAAACAAAAACAGTAAAAACTGTAAGTCATATGAAACTTTAAATTAAAAAAAATGATGCATATGTTTTTTTTTATAACTGAATGGCTAGTTGTTAGTATAAAACTCAATATGTACATATACTTTTTTCTCAATAAAATTCTATAATTTGTTCAAATTTAGATGAAATGTAAACTTTTTAATTGTTTGCTTCTAGTAAACAATTCGCCGATATGTTTTCCTTATGCAGGTGAACTCAGCGTGATCTTTCTCGTAAAAATCCGGTGATCGTAACAAGCATGGATCTGTCATTTAAATAAACTATTATCTTAGTGTACATGTACATGTTATACACGAGATAAATATCCATGACTCTTTGTCGATTGTTTACTATAAATGTGACAATCTGTTACCTACGGTTTCAAAACACGAAAATTAATTAGCTGTCATATTTTCACATCATAACAGACCGAGAGAAAAAAAAATACGATTTTACGGTATGGATGCGTAAAGGTGATAAATCGTGCACAGAAGACTAAGTTGATGATATAAACATGCATTTGTTCAATAATTTGATAAACATTATTTTTTCACCAGTAACTCGTTTAATATTACTTATCAATTATTTCATAAATACAAAGATTTGGTTTGCCAGTTTATTCGTAACTTTTACATTTATTGGTCAGCAAACAAAAATTACATATCAGACTCTAGTTTGAAACAAAGATCGTCGATCTTTTCGCAAAATTCTATGTTTAAACAAAAAATATCAATATATTTGAAGTTGTTTTACGATAAATTTTAACAAAATGTAATGTTGAAGACGGTTTTCTAGTTTGATTGAACTGAAATGATGGTACCGCTAGAATCTCCGACAAGTCCAATGATTTTTTAAAGATATATTCAAAAGTAGTATGTTGTTTTTCCGGTATTTCAAAACAGTATATCCGCACGCATTTTGAATATTTACAGAGTTGTCCAAATTATTTTCAAAAAAAACATGTGTTTAATATGTACAGTTATTATGGTTATCTGAAGTCGTTATTTACGCAGTGGCTGTTTACTCTTCATCCTAACATATGTGTCGGATACAGTATGGATATTTTCATATAAAAATTGGAAAATGTTTACCTAACACACTTATCAGTGACAACAAAGATATATAGACAAACATACAGCTATTTGATGGAATAAAAACTAACATGAATAAACAAATTTGCAAAAGATAAAAAAAAAGAACAAAAAAAGAACAAAACAGCACACAAAACGAAGCAAAATAAAATCTGAAAACTTCAACATCAGATGAGTTGCATTCATCTTTTAAGTTATCATGTATTTATATGAACAATATGTGTCTTCAAAAAGACAAAACAAAATTTAGTGCATAATTGAGTAATCAACATATTTCCTATAATTTATATAGTGCTATATTTTCGAATCGGTGTGCCAAAAATAGTAGATTTTAAGGAGACATAACACTTTACAATATCTGTTTGATAATAAATGTATTTCAGATAAATTGTGGGTATTACATCCAACGTTGTACAAAAGAAGAAAGACTCGCAAGTGGTCACTGAAGAGACAGACGTGCTACTTAAATATTAACTATAGGAGAACCCAATTTGTACACTTTAAATATGATAATCGGGTTTATCACATGAATGACACGGAAAGTAGTGTCATCTTAAAATTAAGAAGTTTAAGAGTTAGGTGATTATCACAAGATGACCAATATAACACACAGTGATATTCACAACGAGAATAATATTATAGACATTACAAAAATGTGCAAGTCGTCGAAATAATTTACTGGGAGACATCACAGAAATTTGTAGTGCTAGCTCATTTATTCATTTCCTCACAATTGAGATACAATGAATACATACAATTAATTAAATATCAGACAACAAACAGAATAAACGAAATAGGAACAGAACAAAAACAGTTTTTTACATATACAGACAAATATACAATGGAGATCACTTCTAACCTCTTATTAGAACTGTCAGAATAATCTGTCATAGAACTGTTCTAACCTGTCCTAGAACAGTTCTACCTAGAACTGTTCTAAGTAGAACTGACTAAATCAGTTCTAGGTAGAACTGTCAGGATCAGTTCTAGGGTAGAACTGTCTAAAACTGTTCTAGTAGAACTGTCCAAATCAGTTCTAACAGTAGAACAGTCAGTCAGAAATAACTAAATCAGTCAGGACTGTAGAACAGTTCAAAATGACGTCACTTCAGAAAGGACACTTTATAATTTAGAAGAAAAAAATCAGTTCCAATTACTTTACTATATGATAGCAGATTTTCTATATTTTTTACTGATCAAACGTTATAGCATGTACAAATATCGAGGTGGATAGAATGGTTATCCAACTCATCGGCGAAATATTTTTATAAGATTGCATAATTATAAACATCGTGGTTTACATTACTTCGTTCTCCGTTTTTAACAGTCTCTTCCTAAAAATAACTAGACTGACGTTACGCACGGTATTCGGTCTATCTTTCATTTGACCATTTCTTGATGCATAAGTAGGACAAAAACAAAGCAATTCTACGTATTATCAAATACATGTAATTACTTGTCTTGGTTCGTCACTTTAATCGATATTAGATAAAACTTAATTTTAATATATTCAATTTTATGTATTATTACATAGTTAAACAATAAGTCCATTGTTCATAATGCCATTTTTGCCGTGTAAAACGTTACAACATTAACTAACCATACAAATATAAACGAAAAAAAAATCAAAAACTACTAAATAGATTACGATGAAATTCAAAAAGGTGGAATATAATATGATCATATGCATGGTGTGAAACGGTTACGCATAGTTCTAGCGGCCATATTCAAAATTCCATACAGCTGTAAGATTTGTAAATTCGAGTATACAAAAATGAAAGCAAGCACTTCGATATTACAATATTTTCACATAAGTTATAGAAAAGGTTCACCACCTCTACATGCAAATGTAATTTTATTGAATTCTACGAACACATATTTATTTCTAACATAGCTTCTCTCATTTTTTTTTCAGTATTTTCCGTGTCTCCCTTAAATGTTACCATAGAGCCATCGTTTAAAATTTTTCAGTACCATGCTAATTTAGGGTATTTCAAATTTGTGACAGACAAATGAATTATGAAAACAAATGTTACTCCTGAAATGCATTTTCTTTTGCAGATTTTTTTAAGCCTTCAATGTTAAGGAAACGATAAATTTTTCATCAATTTCCATTAAGTTGTCCATGTCTCTCCAAAATGTTACCACGTCCAAATTGAATGTTTTTTGCAAGGAACGTCAATGTAACGTATTATATATATTTAATTTTCCATAGACTAAAAGTTTAGCATTTTTGTGTCTTAAGCATTTGACACGTTCTGTTTAATGATAATTTTTTGGAGAGAGTTTTCAAAAATGTATTCTAAAATGTAATAAATCAACAAGAAATTTGACTTCCATCAACGTTTTGTAAACCATGTGCTGATCTTAAAGGTGTCCAAGTTTTTGATAAATGATAAGTTTTCTATAATGCCAAACCTTTCGACTTTGGGACCTATAGTAACAGATATTTTTCTGCTAGCACGAACGTTTGTTGCATACGCTAACAGTTATTTCCACGCATCCGAAAAACGGACGCATGTGAAAAATACTCATCCTATTTTAAGAACTGTAGATCACTTTTTAATCTTAATAAAATAAGCAATTTCAAACTGTCATTTTCTTTCAAAAGCTGAGGATAAAATTGAAATTATTGATCAAGTAAAAAGAGGATAAATATAGTAGCTGTTGCTGCCATTGACCCGAACGAGAATTATTTTTCATTATCTCGAAAGAAACATATTTAGGATGTTGGTAGAACGGATAGAAAGACCCGAAAATTATTTCAATAAGTTAAGAATATGAGGAAATAAATAAAATCGAGAATGGAAAGATTATTTGTCAAAAATATATAATCAGTTAGCAAATTAACCTGACGATATCGAGATATGGGTATTTAGTCGGATCTTAACACGTACTTGTGATTTGTTTAAAACCGGTTTTAACGAAGAAATGTCGAAATGTTAAGAACTTAATTAAATCTGTTTTGGGTAATATGGTGCAAGCATACGATTTTTATTGCGTCTTACACTTTGAGAAGCGAATAATCTTTAGCTACTTTATTTAAATATTGTGTAAAAACGTTAATTATGAGCTATGAAAGTCAAGTGGCTCAAGCATTTTACTGAGGAAGTTTTAAAAAAAATGCAAAGAAATATTTTAACAGTGGGTTAGATTTCATTAGTCTTTACTATCTATAGATTAACAACTTTTGGTTATATTTATAATTTAGAATCATCATTGAAGGTGGAGCGCGATTGCACAGTTAATTAATTATATTGATGTGCCATTTGTATGCAAGAGTGACATTCCGTTGTATTATGTGCCAATTCGAAAAAGTTATGCGAGTATTGTCTCCCTTTAACAGGTTCATTATTTTATAATTAAGTTTAGGTTTCTGATATAAATTTGAATAGTTACAAAATGTATCAATTCAATATATTTCAGTTTTTGTTATTGGTGTATCAAAAACATTGATGTACGAATATAATTTCATAAATTTGAAACGTTTAAAATGATTACATACCAATATAAAGAACCGTTCATCATTTTGGAAAAAGACTATGATTGAAAATCGTATTAATTATCTTCCCTTCACGATAGATTGATTGGGAAATGAACCAAAGTTCTCTACAGGTAATCACTAGAGGGACTAGAAAGCAATTTTTAATTGTAGCTTATTTAACGTTAAAACAACTTTCCACTATAAACAAATGTTATTTTATACAAATATAAGGACATTGTTAGCTAAATCTACAAATTTTATTAGATATTATGAATTTTTATTACAATAGATTAATATGCTAAATCAGTCATGTTCACAGTCTATATTTTTTTTTAAATAAGTAGTCAAACATCAAAAAGCCATATGTATTAAAAATAGTGCACAGCTTTAACGTTTTGTACAGAAAACGGTTGAAATAAATGAAAATTACGTTGATTAACGTTACCATTACTAACCTAACACTGTGTGTAACGTCTCTGCATTTAATGCATGGAAATTTTATCGTAATTTACGTTGTTTGCCTTGGATTTGGACACAGGACGTTTGCGCTTTTTTACCTGTATAACGATAGGACATTTGCGCTTTAAATTTTGAATCACTTGTATTAAATTCACCGGACATTTGCGCTTTTTACCTATAGTTGTCCACCTGTAATTGTAATGAGAAGTAAATTACGTTAGATGAATTTAACTTATATTTGTCATTATTACGACACATGGTGCAAAATCCTTCAATGCCCACTTTAATGAACAGTTCTACTTACTCATTCTGCTAAAAAAATCTTTTTGAAGAGTATCATTTAACAACAGTCAGCGAATTACATTACGATTTGTTATATTGATGAATAGGCACCCCAGAATTGAGAAACATGATTATTTATTTGAAATATGGTCGAAATACCAGTCAGAACAGATAACAAGACATTTTTTTCAGTCCTTGGGCTTCAGATATCTAGCAAAAAAAATTACCTGTGATGAATGTACGTGTTTTCATGTCTTTAGAATGTTTACTTTTAGCTGTATACATTTTTTTTTTTAATAAATCAATGCGCTAAGAAATGTGCTTTGCAAAGATTTTTAAATTTTTACCTCTGCCAAGTCAAACGCGCCGTTGGATTTACATGAATTTCATGATTTAAGAATCTGTTTTGGCAAATGTTCAAACGAAACTTGTACGGTGGATGAATTATAGAATATTAATGAAAAAAGTGTTGTATAACGTAAAAAAAAACTACGTATGTACATTTGCATTATCACGTCAATTTAGCCAGACTTATCCATAACGATTATAAATGATATCTGGGAGTCTGGAACGTCAGAAAAATATATTCGATCTGAACATGAATGAAACATTTGCCCCTTGACGTTAGGCTACAAACAAAATCATTCATTTTTCTTTGCCTTCTTCAAATGATATTAACAGTATAGACCTACTATTCTAAGAAGAGAACTTCTGATACATGTACTTTTCATTTAAAAGTCTTAAATAACTTGTCTTTTTTTTTGTAAAAAAAACTTATGAAATATCTATGATTCTAATATAGTATTCATTTACATGTATTGGACTGGCGATCTCAGATCCCATTGTTATAGCTTTGAATGATTATCACGTGTTATGTATGTGTATACTTGTGTACAGAGAATTAGGTATAATGAACTATGTATATTTACTTCTTTCTATCTTGTTCACCATTGTAAATTATTATTTGTATCATTTATCTGCCTCTGGTTACAGTGTAAACTGTCTAGAGTGTTAATAAAGTTCATTCTAAAATAAAGTATATGAATCAGTCATGTGAGTGTTGGATGATGCCGTTAAATAGTTTTGTTTTAAAAAACAAACCGACTTAAAAAGTCACTTTAGTGACGGTTCATTATTATGGATACAGAGAGGGAATAATGGCACGCTAAATTGATGTGGACAAAATTTTTAGGTATGGTATACATTGTGTCCAAAGTTGGTGTCATCTTTATCATACGATCCGTCCTGACATAGAAATATTATTGGTTTACAATGAGGCCATATATATTTACATGATAAAGTGTCAATATGTTCAGATTTTGGTTGATGCGGTCAAATAATTTTGTTAAAACGACTCAGTCTGATATATCGAAACTACTGAAATTTGTTTACAATTCAATATTTTGAATAAAACGAGGACATGCTGGTACTGTAAATTGATGTTGAAATTTTTGTGTAGTCAATGTGTTCATTGGTGTTCCAATATTGCTGTCATTTGAATTATATAAGCCATCGTGATATGTAACTATAGGTGATTTACTATGCGGCTAACTATATATGTTTATTGAGATTTACATAATAAAGTGCAAATATGGTCAGTTTTGGTTGATGCTGTCACATATGGTCAGTTTTGGTTGATGCTGTCACATATGGTCAGTTTAGGTTGATGCTGTCAAATATAGTGAGTTTTGGTTGATGTGGACAAATAATTTTGTTGTATGAATCAGTCTGAGATATCAAAACTACTGAAATTAGTTTACAATTCAAAATTTTGAATAAAAAGAGGACATGCTGCCACTATAAACTGATGCGAGCATACTTTTGTAGTCATTGTTTTCCAATGTTGCTTTCATCTATATTAAACAATCCATCCTTATATAAAAATATAAGTGATTTACTTTGCGGCAATTAAGATTTACATCATGTGCATAATAAAGTCCAATATGGTCAGTTTTGGTTGATGCGGACAAATAATTTTGTAATAACTGGGCATGCGCTTGACAGCTATGGACGTGTAAAACATCTCTAACCACAAATGGGATATTATGCTGGATAACATAAAAGTTAGATGACGAAACTTTTTACATAGCTAACAGTCGGTATATGTAATGTAAAAACTTTGTAATACTTCACAAAATAATTTTAATAGAGAACTTTTTGAAGCGTCTAAAAATCAAAACAAAAGTAATAACAATGGCGACCTCCATGACCAGAGAAAGTGAACACAGCTCTGACCATTTGTTAACGAATACACAATCACAATCTTATATTAGTTCACCATCTCTGAATATCAACAAAAGGTCTAATCCTGATAGTCCAGATAATCTCCCTGCAACCCAAAAACAAAATACACGACAGATTAGGCGTCGCAACTCGCAAGTTGACCTTCGAGATATTGAAAAAAAGACTCCAGCGACACGTGAAAACATTACAGATAAGGTCATTGAAGCACTCACTAGTCCAGATGTTCTTAATACTATCATTCCAGTATTGGCTGAAAAAATAAGCAAAACATTAACTCCTCTGATTGAAGAGCAGGTGAAAAAATGTATCGCAGCACACGTTGAACCTATTCAAAAGTCTATAGATGAACACGATTTTTCCATAAGGGACCACACAGTAAAAATATGCAAGCTAAGCATACGAATGGAACAAGTAGATAAACGGTTAAAAGATAATAATAAAATGTTGGACGTTTGGGATTCTGAACTGGATGCACTTCACAAAAAAACAAAGGATATGGAAAGTAGGTTAGAAAGCCAAGAGCAGTATTCTCGTCGGACCAGTCTCCGTTTTCACAACATCCAAGTACCAGTTGATGGACACGGAAAAATTCTTCACCCGGTCAATACAGATGACAAAATCCTTAGTATTTGCAACGGCCAACTTGGCCTCAACTTGTCTATTGACGATATCAGTAGGAGTCACGTCATTGGTAAAGCTAAATATGGCAAGTGTCAAGTCATTGTTAGATTTATGTCAAACCGTACTAGAGACATGGTATAACACTGGACACTTTTAATTTGCAAAACACTCATTTGCAAATCCGCCGCCGCCTCAAACAAGAGCTACAATATCATGTATATAACCAAAATGTGCGGAATTACATGGGATTCAATAATTTCATTGGTTTTATACTGTTACTTTCATATTTATTTTGCAATTTGAATTATAAAAACATGGGATTTTCAATATCCCATGGGACAGGGCAAAATCCCATGGGATTTACCATTATCCCATGGGATTTTGGTTAAATCCCATGGGATTTTTTTTGGTCCCATGGGATTATTGTAGTCCCATGGGATATTTGTTGTCCCATGGGACAAAAAAAATCCCATGGGACTATAATTATCCCATGGGATATTAAAAATCCCATGGGATAAAATAAAATCCTATGGGATTAAAATTATAAATATATATATATATAAATATAAAGTTATGTGTATGTTACAATGAATGCTGTTTGGTAGTAAAATGTTTTAAATGTATACAAGTTTTTTTTATATTTTTTATATATACATATATATAATTTTTTTTAAATTTTGTCACAAACATGTTTTTTATTTGTTTATATGACAATAAAGATTATTCTTATTTTGGAATGTATAATAATAATATTTTACAGTCAATTTCTAAATAAATGAAAAAATATTGTTTTGAAATCTTTGTCTTGTTTATTCTATTATGAAAAATAGAACTGAAAAAATATTTCATATTCTGACTGAATAGTTCACTCTTTTCATGAGGTAAGATTTTCTTTGTTATAGGTTCATTGCAATACTTGTATAGGCAAACGATTAGAATTATAATATATAACTTTGTGGTGTACATAATAGTATGCTTATATTTGCAAATTTATAATATAAACACTTTTTGTTAAAGTTTTTGCTTTCTTTATTCACAACTTGCTATGTACAATTATTCAGTCCACTATATAAGAGTGAAGTCAATAAATAATTTCATTCACTAGAAAATTCCTGCAATTCTTAGACAAAACATTTTTTCAATCTGTTCTTCAAAGATCTTCCTCTGTACATCTTTATTGAATCGAGAGATTCAAATGAGAAGACAAAGCAAGTTTATTTGGACAACAACATTCTAATATCTTGTTCATTCGTTCCATCTTTCAATTGATAATTACATTGTTGTATTTATATGATCAAGTTCTTGTGCTCAATGATCGTGATGATATGACTCCTTTATGTTTATAGTCATCATGTTGAAATTTCCTCTTTCAAATAAATGTAGGAAAAAACATGTTCCATTTCAAATTAATAAAAAAGTCGCACTATGGAGAAAAATATCAGCTTTAAGTTTTCCGTTCAGTATTGATCTGTGAATGATGACCATGAAAATCCAGATTTCTGACCTACAAATACACAAACTCAAAAATTATCAGTGAAGAGATCAATAAAATGGCTATTTTATCATGTTTATGATTAATATGATAAACTTTCATTTAAATATTCAAGTACTAAATTACAGAAATCGCTTAAATTTTATAATAGTTTAGTTAAAGTACAGCTTATTTAAAATTATAATAAAAAATATAGGCCACCGTTGAGTTAAATAAGATATTACATTTTTAATGCCAAAAAATGGCATTTTTGCACCAAAGGGAGATAATTTGGAGCTTTTTCAATGATATATGCATTTTAAAAGTCATCTGGGGCTAAACCGAATTGATTGTTTTGAATGATTTGGTGTACCATATGATAAAGATATAAATAAATTGAGTTATGAAAAAAAAATATTAAAACATTTTTCTGAAATTGTTATACCCTAGAGCCTCATTAAATGTCATTTGATCTCTATTGGAGAAATGTCTCATTGGAAATCAGACTGCTAAGTGTTTCTTATTTTTATATCAACCCAGCCATATTATACCTGTCTAATATCAGGAGCTTGTACATAGTTCAGTGGTTGATGTTGGTTCATACCCGTCATTTTTATTTTTCATAATTTTTTGTTTTTATAAATTAGTCTGGTATATTTGACGTTTGAATTGATGCTCTGTTTCAAATTTGGTTAGTGTTGACTTTTATAGATTACTATAACATGTATAGGGTATGGGTTTTCTCATTACTTACAGGTCATCAATGGCCTCTAATAAGTAATGACAATGCTTACATCCACTAAATTGAACTCTGATGGATAGTTTTCTCTTTAATCATACCACATCTTATTTTAATAAATATTTAATTATTATTCAAGGACAAAAAATTTTATAACAGTGGACTTACCATTTAGGCTTTGTTGACCTCTGTAAATCTTATTTTGTTGATAATTTCTTCTGTTTATAGTTTCCCCTTTATCTTTCATGTTCTTGCCCTACACATAAAAGGGTAAACATCATTTAATGACAACAATAACTACTACATGTATTACATAATTAGTAGGCAACTGAAAATTTTGTCTTATTTGTATATAACATCAACTTACTCATCATTATTGCTGTTCAATATCATGAATATTATCATTATTCTATGAATATGAGGTCACAGTAAAATTAACCTTGGCAGGCAGACATCTTTTTTTATTTGATACCTTGTAGTCATTCCATACAACAAGTAGACCTATGCTTAAAAAATCTAAGGCCAAAATTAAAAATATGTTTGTTTCCCCTCCCCCCACACGGGTCAAAAATAAGCGCCCGGGTCAAAAAATTATTTTCCACAAAAAAATCGAAATTATTTTTTTCCTGAAAATAATTTGTTTCCATTTTTGGAAAGTGCTTGAAAGCAGAAGGATTGATAATCTAAATAAATACACTCAAATTGAGCACAAACAACTGATAAGTGGCCTGGACTGGACAAGTCAAACCATTCATGTGACCATGCTATGACAATCACATCCAGTTAAAAAAAACTAGAGGCTCTCAAGAGCCTGTGTCGCTCACCTGTTAATGTGTTTACTGATGTCAGCAATCTTCGTTGGTAGGCGGGGTCATTAGACACTTTTTTTTAAATAGATACCCTAGTATTATGATTGTGGCCAAGTTTGGTTAAATTTGGCCAAGTAGTTTTAGAAATGATTTTTATACAAGTTACAAAAATGACGAAAAGTTGTTCAATATTGACTATAAAGGGCAATAACTCCTTAAGGGGTCCTCTAACAATTTTGATCATGCTGACTTATTTGTAGATCTTACTTTGCTGAACATTATTGCTGTCTACAGTTTATCTCTATCTATAATAGTATTCAAGATAATAACCAAAAACTGCAAAATTACCTTAAAATCACCAATTTTAGGGCAGCAACCCAACAACAGGTTGTCCAATTCAACTGAAAATTTGTGAGGGGATATATCTTATTCTGATGGACATTTACATCTTGAAAGATTTGCCCTAAATGTCTTAGTTTCAAAGATATAAAGCAAAACCTGCATTTTACCACTATGTTCTAATTTTAGCCATGTCGGCCATTTTGTTTGGTAGGCTGGGTCAGCGGACACATTTTTTAAACTGCAAACCACAATGATAATTGTGGCCAAGTTTGGTTAAATTTGGCAAAGTAGTTTCAGAGAAGAAGATTTTTAAAAAAGTTACAAAAAATGATGAAAAGTTGTTAAAAATTGACTATAAAGGGCAATAACTCCTTAAGGGGTCGACTGACAATTTTGGTCATGTTGACTTATTTGTAGGTCTTACTTTGCTGAACATTATTGCTTTTACAGTTTATCTCTATCTATAATAGTATTCAAGATAATAACCAAAAACTGCAAAATTTCCTTAAAATAACCATTTCACAGGCAGCAACCCATCAACAGGTTGTCCGATTCGTCTGAAAATTTCAGGGCAGATAGATCTTGACCTGATCAACAATTTTACCCCATGTCAGATTTGCTCTAAATGCTTTGGTTTTTGAGTTATAAGCCAAAAACTGCATTTTACCCCTATGTTCTATTTTTAGCCATGGCGGCCATCTTGGTTGGTTTGACAGGTCACGCCACACATTTTTTAAACTATATACCCCAAGGATGATTGTGGCCAAGTTTGGTAGAATTTGGCCAAGTAGTTTCAGAGGAGAAGATTTTTGTAAAAGTTTACGGACGACGGACGCAGGACGACAGATGACGAACGCCAAGTGATGAGAAAAGCTCACTTGACCTTTCAGGTCAGGTGAGCTACAAAAAACCTGCCTTCCTGGTCTGTTTACAAAGGGTAGACCCGGGGGAGGGGAAACAGACATTCTTTTAAATGTGGCCTGATAAAATGACAAAACCAAGAAAACTTATCATTGACCAAAGAACAATAAAATGCGGTCATGGTTTATATATGAATCTTCCATTCAGACATGCACACCTTACAATTGTTTCATATCTACCAAATATAATCTACCTGTAACTTTAAACATATGATAAACTGACAAAACAATGCAGTGTTTCATTGACCAATGAACCATGCATGAAAATGAGGTCAAGTTCATATAAAATATGACAGACAGCTAAGTGCATCTTACAATTATTTCATTCACTAAATAAAGGGGCCTTATTGCTTACAGTATCCGGAAAATAGACCAAACCACAAAAACTAAATATTTTCAAAGTTCCTTATACCCTGCCAATTTGTTATGGTTGTGCCTGTTCCAAGTCAGGATCCGATAATTCAGTGATTGTCGTTTGTTTATGTGTAACATATCTGTTTTTCAATTTTTTTGTACATAAATTAAAGCACAATACATTTGTACATGAAACACAAAGCTCATCACTGAGATAGTAGTCTCAGATAGAGGGAGGCGGGGTCAACCAAACTCCCCTATTCAATCTGAATGCAGGACAGAAAGTCACAGTCAAAAAGTCACACACTGTCACAGGACAAAAAGTCACAATTTAGTTTTGAGATTATTTTTCTTTGAACAAGAAAACACTCTTTTTGTATTTTTCTTGAAGTTTTATACATGAACATGATGTAGCAACTTTTAAATTAAAATTTATTAAAAACAAATAAATCAGTGCATTAGGTTTGCGCACATTACCATAACATTTGCACACAAAAATCATTACGTTTGTGTGCAGCTTTTGATTACATTTGCACGCATTTTTTAACATGTAAATATAAAAAAAAAGATATAGTATGATTGCCTTTTACAGCTGACTATGCGGTATGGGCTTTACCTCGGGCTTTGCTCATTGTTGAAGGCTGTTTGGTGACCTATGGTTGTTAATGTCTGTGTCATTTTGGTCTCTTGTGGACAGTTGTCTCATTGGCAATCATACCACATCTTCTTTTTTATATTATGAACAATTTCCTAAAATTAAAAATGAATATATGTAATAATAAGAAGATATTTCAAAATCTTTTTTCATTTATATTCAATCAATTGTCAACAAATTGTTTGTGACTTTTTGTCCTATCAACTTTGTTACTTTATGCCTGAGTTTGACATGTGTTTGACTTTTTGTCCTGTGACTTTTTGTCGGAATGTCCTGTGACTTTCTGTTCGTTTACCTTCCATCTAAATCAGTGAACTGAATAATTGTTTTTTGCAGAAGTCCGGGGAGTGTTAAAAAATCACATGACTGTGCAAGTTGAGAGTCAACACTTACACAGGGACTACACAATACTTTTTCAGAATGTCAGCAAAAAAGAATCACTGGTGACAGGGGAGTGTAACCGATGAATTGATCCTGAATCAGATAAGATTTTCCCGGTACGTCTAAACACCGCTCAGGAGGACCTCCTGGTGCACACATGCAGGACATACAAAGTGCACTCATGGCAGACCCTATATAGTCGCCGTCGTATCTGCACACATGATGGATGCATATATTCGTTATAGATCGTCATACACTTCTCATTTTAGAGTTAAATTTGCAAGCAACCTCTTAAGATTTTAAAATAATAATGCTACTAAAAATATATTATTTCCCCCAATTTTCGCAATTTTTTCGCCATATAAAATATTTAGGCGACTGTGCTTTTAGTGAATATAAACGATTACGAGGCCTCACGAATAAATATAAATATGAAATATACTGGAACATCGATTAGCATAGATCGAGCAGCAGAGTAAACTTCCACATAAATCTCGAAGTTATTTACGCCGGATAATATAGACTGTGCTCCTGAATAAAGTTGTCAAATACATTAATTTGTGTTTTTTACTTCTACAAGAAATTTGATTCAAATGCTAATTACGCACCATTTGCTGAGCAGAGAATCATTCTAAGCCAGGAACCGTCTATACTAACTGATAACAGTAAGAATAGAACTTGAGTCTCTGTAAAAAGGCAGTCAATCCTAACAGAACTGTATTAACTTAACGATACATGTACATCAAGTTCCAGCACCTCACCAAGCACCCTTGCCTTGCATACTGAGATGGCAAACTGGTCAGTATTTTAATATAAAACTGCGTAGGTTCATATCGTTTGATTCAACGTTTGTTTGGTTATTTTTTAAGGATCGTTGTAAAATTATATCTAAATCTTTGTTAAAATACGATTTTAAATTGTTCAATTCTTTCTATTTCATAATTTTGTCAAAGTCTACTTTTTAAAGTTTTAAATTTTACAGAAAAAATGAATATTCCATTTTGATTTGAAGAAAATCTTTTTGAACTGTCATGACATGGTGTTGCAAAGCTGATTACAGGTAACTATAACATACAGTAATTTTCCATTTCGACAGTGCGTGTATTCTCGGGTGTGTATAACGTATAGTTTTCTAGAGAACATCCTGTCTACGTGTAATACAGATTGATGACATTATACAACATTTCTTTGGTTAAATGTGATAAGGTATCTGTGTCCATTCCCTATTTCAACACCACTAATTTTTCGAAGAAAAAAAATCAAAAAAAAATTTATATGAAATTAAGAAGAAAAGTAGCAAATATAAACTTCAGTAATTGCGCATTGAGTAAACATAATTCCAATATTGCATGAACAAATCCGTGAGAAAACGTATATATACATGTATGAATAAAGATGTGTTTTAAAAGACCTATTGGCATTATTTCACACTAGGACCTAAGATAACTAGAACTAAGCAATGGTTGATCCAGAAATTTTCATAAGTGGGGACTCATTGACTGCCTTAGAGTGTTCACGTCCAGTCATGCTTCCGTGATTCCCTATATAATCTACCATTTGTTTCCAAAGATTTAGGAGGGGGGCTGGTACACACATATGAATGTAGGACAGAAAGTCACAGGACAAAGAGTCACAGACAAAAAGTCACGGACAAAAAGTCACAGGACAAAAAGTCACAATTCATTTTTTCTGATTATTTTCTTTGAATAAATAACGCTTATTTCTACAAAAATATTTTTGTATTTTTCTTAAACTATTGTATATAAACCAACTTTTTAAACAAAATATATCAAAAAAATATCAAATAATTGTTAAAAAAACAAAATGTCAAAGTGACTTGGCACTTAAATGGCTTCATGGTGCCAAGAAAAACATCTTTTGCATGATTAAAATTAAATAAATCTTCATTTTTCAAGTATAATGACACATTTCCTAAACTTTAGTATGAATATATGTATTTAAAAGTAAATATTTCAAGATATATTCTTATATATTAAAACAATTGTCAATAAATTATTTGTGACTTTTTGTCCTGTGACTTTTTGTCCTACCAAATTTGTGACTTTATGTTTTGTGACTTTTTGTCCTGTGACTTTCTGTCCGTTTACCCACACATATATATATAAATATACCTCTGCGGCGAAGCCAGCCATTTGAAAAGGAGGGGGGTCTCAACCCAGGACAAAAGGGGGAGGGGATGGTTCCAACCATATGTCCCCATTCAAATGCATTGATCGTTCAAAAAAAGGGGAGGTTCCAACCCCCGAAACCCTCCCCCTGGATCCGCCACTGATACCTAGTATGCATATAATTAAGAACAGCTTTGAATATATGCATATAAAATAATGGTACGTTTAAAAACCGTTCAGGATCTCCTGGTTGCACACAGGACATTAAGTAACTTAGGACATATATATATAATAGTAAGAGTTCATGGTATACATTCGATAACTAACATATTTTATAATTTTGTTATTTTTGTTTTGATAAAATCAGAGACATATGATACATGTATTGAGACATATATATATATGTGTGTCTCTGAAAAAATCAAACCATCTTTAAAGAAGTTATTTCAGTTTGAATCGACTGTCTTTTGCATTAGAATTCCAAAACGTTAATGTTATTTACAAATGCCAAAACCTGCAAGAAAGAAACATTTATATTCGGTGATTTTTACACTAAACGTTTTCGTAATTTGTTTTAAAAAATATTAAAAAGTACATGTACATCGTTTTTTCAAGATTTGTATAGTAACTGGTTTAATTAAGTCCCCTTGATGAAATTTAAATTGCGAGACGCTAATTAATAAACTATGATCTATCTATCGGCATGCGTCGTTATTTGGGATACGTCACGGATGACCGATGATCATATTCAATACGATATACCAATCATCATTTGAATTTGGTCAATTGATCTTTAATAATTAGGACTAATTGGTGATGGCAGAGAATAAGTCGCTGGTGATGGTTAAAAACACATAGAAGTAAACTTTGCAAAAAAAAAAAGGTTTCCTCGGAAAAAATTATGAAAATATATGAATATGCTAAATTTTTTTTTTTCCGAAATAATAATTAAAGACGTTTAGAAATAACAAATTTTCACAGTTGGGAAATTTTCAATTCAAGTTATTTCATTTTGAAAACGTTGAGAAATATAGATCTTATTATATGTTAAATGTGGGCCGCTTGGAGATCAACTTGTGAAACCCTGCATAATTAGGGTTTGTCTACTTTCGTCTTTTTCAATTGCCAAACATTCTATAATCAAGGATTTGTACAAGGCCTTGTTATAATGAATATTATCGCCAATATCACCATAATTAAATAAAGAACAGATACAATATTCGCCTAAAGAGTTTGCCATCTAACAATTCAAAATGAAATGTTGAGTCGAAACTGAGGTACCAAATCTATAAAAAGAATCACTATTTTAGTCGAAATTAAACTGTATATATTCTTTTTTTCAAAACTCCTGAAATAATTTAACATTATCTATAGAGAGCTTACATATGCAAATCTGTTTAGAAGTATGTGAGCGTAAATAAAATTTGTTTTATTACCCCCCCCCCCCCCCCCTTTTTCCTTCTATAAAATTTAATTGTAAACGGTTTTCGTTCTTAATTTGTGTTTGCTCATTAACTGGGGTTCATGCTGTCAAAAAACAAAAATGTCTCCTTGTGTAAAAGTTATTGATAAAAAAAAATTGAAGCTTCCAGAAGAATAACGGTACGTCTAAACACCGCTTGAAGGACCTCCTGATTGCACTCATGACATACGAAGTGCACTCAGGACCCTTTATAGTCATCGCACACAGGATGGATGCATATATTCTTTATACGCTTCTTATTTTAGAGTTAAATTTGGTAGAATTTGAAATCGAACTTAGATAGATATGTTACATTTGTAATTCTTAGAAAATAATAAGGGCACGTGTCACTGATTACACAACTACTGAGCCATGAATTATCCAATCAACAAAATTAATTGGATTATCTTTATTGTTGTTTTATACATTGTGTTGTTAGTACAGTGTGACCATGCGGGAAGTAATATTGTGACGTCTAGAATGAATATCACGATGTTTTAAGATTTTCGTCTTTTATTAAGATTTCGTTCCATAAATTTTTAAGTTTTATTCTTAATTTTATTATCATGTCCTGGACCAGTAATTAATTCTTTGCACGAGTTTGAAAAGGGAAATAAATGTTCATACTTATATAAGAATTTATATTAATTAAAGTTTTGTATATGGAATCCGTTCTAAACGGTAAAAGCCGTACTTTTCAAACAATCAAACTCATATACATGTAGTTAGATGTTATTTCTCATTTTTATCGAACTTGTCCAGGAATTTTATTTTTGAGTTATACGAATATTTTAAGAAATCCGTTTTTATTAAGTTTTTTTTCTCTAATTAAAGTCGTTTTGTCCAGTTTCACAAGCCTGAAACGAATTTCAATGCGAAAATAAATTCTGAAAATGAACTTGTCTCCGTTTTCGTCTCCGTTTTTTAAAAATTATGATATTTTGGGTATAATTATTTCTAAAAAAATATGTAAGTTAGATTGTAGTAGCGAGAAATTATAAAAAAGAAGATGTGGTATGATTGCTAATGAGACAACTATCCACAAAAGACCAAAATGACACAAACATTAACAAAGAAAGACTATTTCGAAGACAGTTTATTGACACGAAATCCGTTCAAACCACGACTAAGTCTTCGTGCACAGATTTCCGTTAAGGTTAAACTGAATATTGTACATAATTGTCTTCTCTTGTATAATGGTTTGTTGAGAATAAAGATATACAAATGTAATAAAATTTGATATTCAGTCAACATTGTGTTTGTTTAAAAACTTGATTTAGATAGAGAGAGAGAAAAGAATCACACTGAAAAACAAAAATCGAACTTGTTACAGAAAAAAAAAACTATAAAATAATTTTCTTTATTCGTGAACTGCAAAACACAACAAATTAATTTACCCGTCATCATGAAAAATAAACTGAAAAAGCACATCGAATGAGATAGATATTTTATTTTTTCTATATGCAATTCATGTTAAAGGTAAAACTGAACTAAACAATACAATTCCTAAAAAACAATAAAGATAATCCAATCAATTTTGTTGATTGGATAATTCATGGCTCAGTAGTTGTGTAATCAGTGACACGTGCCCTCATTATTTTATAAGAATTAACATATCTATCTAAGTTCGATTCAGGCGCGGATCCAGAGGGGGGAGGGGGTTCCGGGGGGGGGGGGGGGGTTGGAACCCCCCCTTTTTTTGGCCGATCAATGCATTTGAATGGGGACATGTAGTTGAACCCCCCCTTTTTTTGCCCTGGGTTAGGCCCCCCCCTTTTTAAAATGGCTGGATCCGCCCCTGCGATTTCAACTTCTACCAAAATTTAACTCTAAAATAAGAAGCGTATAACGAATATAAACATCCATCATGTGTGCAGATATGATTACGGTAATGGGTCCTGAGTGCACTTTGTATGTCCTGAGTGCACTCAGGAGGTCCTGAGCGGTTGTTTAGACGTACCCGAAGAATAAATCATTTCCTGAACCTAAAATACATTTATCTGTAAATTAATTAAAGAAAATTCGCCTAAAACATTCTCTCATATAAAAATTCGCCTAAAACATTCTCTCACATATTTAAACAATTAATTGTAAAATAATTAATTCAACGTCGGACTTTCTGTCTGTTTACTAATACTTTTCTTGTTCAGTTTAGTTTATACCCATAATAGATGAACGGAAATAAGTACTTTTTTTAGGAAAATTTACAACTAGATGAACGGAATTAAGTACTTTTTAGGAAAATTTACAACTCAAATTTTCAAAAACAAAATTCTACACTTTTTACCTTGATGTTTTTCTCTGTCTCGAAGCCGCAACCTTTGACCCCGTATCAAACGTAGCGACCAACACCTCACATGACGTATTCTCGATGTTGAGGTATTGACAATATACAATCACATTTATCAATATACAGCAAGTAAGTAATTTGGTGTTGAATGCCAGTAGATCAGAATTTGTTAATTGAACCATGGAAGTAATATTTAGATATATACTATATATACTAATATTACTTCCATGATTGAACTTTACCTGTTTAAGGGGCACTAGCTGCCAAATTCATGTTCTTCATCGATTTTAATAAAATTCACATTAAACGTGTATATAGTGTTGAATTGTTTATTAAAATGTTGCGCACAATCTTGGCTGATATGCATAAAACCATTATATTTCATGACACTGCATGAAAAAGAAATTGACTTATCGTATAATACCAGAACCAGAGACATATATATTGTATCTAATATCTCTGCCAGAACTAAAAAATAAACTACAGTAAGTCCACATACACATAAGAGGGTATGGATGTGAATTAACAGAATAGAGAACAAAGGACAAAGAAAAAAAGGAATAAAGAATAGTGAAAGAAAGAGAATAATGGAAAAAAGTGTAAGTTATTAAAAATATAACTAAAAAAAGAAGACAGAAAAAAAGACACCCCTCCGAGACGAGCCTTACATGCACTGTTATTACCCAAGGTTAATTTTACGGCGGCTCATTTTATTTTGGCTTAGAAATAAACATAATTGACAAGTTTCCTTCCCCTGCATTCTCGATCTCACGGTGATTTTCAAAGACATTGATACATCATTACAACACACACTTGCCGTCAGTATTTGAATATATTGATTAAGAAGGTATAGAAGATTAATGCACGCACACTATTATCCACCACTGGCCTAAATAGTTAGTCCGCAAACAACGAGGGTAATAAAAACCCAGCACTTTGAACACAGCCACCGGCATGGTGTGAATCTGAAAGCTTCCCACTATCCATTTCTACCCATAGAAAACTTTTGCCTTTCATTTATCAAAAATGAAATATGTTGATATTAATGGTATATAAGAATTATTGGGGAATTCAAACCATTCCTATTGTAAGTGATAAAACTAAATTTATATCAGGGTGATTGAAATGAGGAAAAAAAAGGGGGGATCAGGAGTTCAGGGCCCCCTGTTTGGGAAAAGAATTGGTTGATTATATATGGAATCACTGAGTCATGGCAGGAGCAGGCCCCTCTTAGGCAGTCGGTGGGCCCCACTTATGAAAAATTCTGGATCCACCACTGTGGTCAGGGTGGTCTTCAGTTGTATTATCTTTTTTTAAAAAAAATTACACCTGTATAGTGTATATTCTTTAGTGTAAATCAAGGGAAAATACTGTGAACTATCTGTGCATTGGGGCTTATTAAAAGGTATTTCGGGGGTGAAGAAAGAAGGGAGGGTGAGTCCATGGGAGGTAATCCCCACCCCTTTCAATTTGAGAATATGCTATTATCTTGTAAACGGTCCAGATCCCCATCCCTAAACCATATATATTCTTGAATGGGACAATAAAACAAATCAAATGAAATTAAAAGGAGGTCTTTGGGGGTTTCACCACTCTGTTCAATTTGAGAATGTGCTATTATCTTGTGAACGATCCAGATCCCCACCCCTAAACCATATATATTCTTGTCGGGGACAATAAAATTAATAATGAAATAAAATAAAAGTGAAGTCCCACCCCCTCTAGTTTGAAAACTTGTAAACGGTCAAGATCCCCACCCCTAAACCATATTTATATATTCTTGTATAGAACAATAAAACAAATAAAAGGAAATATAGGGAGAGTCCATGGGGTTCACCCCCACCCCCACATGTTTGAGAAACTTTTAAATGGTTGAGATCCCCTGTCATCCAGTGGTTAGGTGAAAAAATTTCAGGATCCCTGATCCCCACCGTCAAACCATATATATTCTTGTATGAGACAATAAAACAAATCAAATGAATATAGGATCATCCCCTTTGTCTTGGGTTGGGAACCCCCCTTTTTAAAATGGCTGGATCCACCCCGGCATACCATCTAGCTAGCTATAAAGGCTTTAAAAATATGAAATCAAACAAGGAAATTAACAGTTTAGGCAACTGTTTTGAATTTAAAAAAAAGTCTTTTACATATATAACAATGTTAAATTTTTTGTGCATTTATTTTTGCTTATCGTATTTTCAATAATGGACAAAATTGCATGATTGAATATTGTAATTTAAGAAAAATCAGCATACATGATATAAAATGGGAAGTTGAAACTGGGAATTTGACAAAGAGACAACAACCCAATCAAAGAGCAGACAACGGCCGAAGGTCACCTATGGGTCTTCAATGCAGTGAGAAAAATTCGGCACTGGTCTTCAGCTCATAAATATGTATCAGAAATAAAAACGAGATACAGCTTTCAGTTGTATTAATAAAAACCTCATAATAAGTTCTGAATATCAGAATATACAGTATTGCAAGATTCTCTCAAAATGTACACATAGAGCTGAAAAACTGTCAGTGACTGTAAAATTAATCATGCTAACATTAAAGTCCATGGAGTCCATCTTAATATGCATACTCTCGTACAAAAGAATATAAGTATGCAATAGACATCAAGTTTTCAAAAATTAGAGTATCTATGCCATTAATTTACGACAAGATCTTAATCAAGTAATAATTTCGGTTTGTTTAAATATTTCGGAGGTTAGTATGACCTCCTCTTTGGTGATGATGTTTTCGTTTTAAAGTTGGGAAAATTGTTTGTACATGTACCAACAAAAATAAAAACACAAAGTCAATCTAGAATTATGTTTTTATCATTTTTTTATGTTTAGGTTGTCAGCAAGATGAAAAGGACAAGTATGCAGTTCAAAATTCAAAATGTGGATAAGTTGAGGTTCTAGGTCTTACCTTTGCAGATTTTCATATTTTGCATGAATGAAATCAAAGGTTATATGATGGACAGCAGAGAAAGAAAAAAACAACTTTTCAATTATCCTGCTCCTGGATAAATGTAAAACATCTTGTTTTTCGGTAAGTTTTATGCTCTGTTTTGATAGTGTTAGTGCATTCATCTTTCCAGTCTTTCCTCTAAATTGTAAGTTTTTGGTGAGTGTTCACCATGAATTTCAGTAAGTAACTTGTGGATTTACATGTATATACTCAAAATTTAGTACTATTAATATTAATGGGATTTTAGCATGACATCCTGCCAAATGCTTGTTAATCATGTTTATGTTCCAGAACAAACAAGTATTTGGACTGTACGCTTGCCCAATTTTAAGAAGTTGGTCAAGTTTATTACAAACAAATGTACAGTACAGATCAACATAACTGAAATCTTAAATAGATTAATACAAAAAGTTTAATTGCAGTTAAAATAAAAACACAGGTTTGGTCGAGCTGGTACCAGACAGTACAAATATACTTAAATGGTCTGACTGTACACATATGGTGGGACTGTAAGTTCTGGACCGTAAAAGTAACATCCGAATACTGATATGGTCTGGAACATTTATACATGTCTTAAAATTAATATCAAACACATTGGTGTTTGATAGAACTATAATGTTTTGGGATATCAAAATCAAAAATATCCCATTTTTACTTTTAATAAAGAAGAAGATTATTGATGTATGTTTAAATGTATATTAAAATGAGACAGCAAGCCAACAACACAAAAAATAAGGATAAAACATACATATTTTTTTTGTATCAATGTTATAATTTCCAATATGTTCAAGGTATTTTTTCATTGAAATAAAACACAAATTGAAATCTGTCTGAACTTCAAAAGCTTAAAGAAATATTGTTTCTGTTGTCTGCATTTTGTATAATATATTGCAAATTCTTGTGAATAATGGAATGTTATTATAGTTGTCTAAAGTTTTAACATTGATCTTTATACTGTAAATTCATAAATTATTGCGTGCATTTATTATTGCGATTCTGTCATTTTAGACTTAAATGCGATTTTAAATTTTACGATTTTGCGAAAAATCCTGTTTAATCCATATAAAATATTTCATAATGCGAGTTTAAATTATTGCGTTTACAACTCCGTTGCATTTTTCGCAATAAAAAAAAACTCGCATTAATTCCGAATTTACAGTATATATATATATTATGTATATAACTTGGGAAAATACCCAAATGTTATAAAGAAGAATAAATTAATTGATTGTTATATGGTATTAGAATAGGAAGATGTGGTATATTGCTAATTTGACAACCCTCCATCAGAGACCAAAGGATGTAGGCCGTTAGCAACTGATGACACTGGACAACCTTTAACAATCAGTAAAATCCATATCGCATAGCTATTTTTATTGAAAATCATATTATTGCTACATGTATGAAAACAATTTTGTATAATCCATTACTTTAGATTTTATTGGTTCTTTTTCAGAAGGATTGAAATTCACCACCTAGAATAAATGGAGAAAACATAGAAACAAGACCAGAATAAATTCAAAGACAAAAGTTGGATCAGTTATTATTTTCATCACTCAGTCAATGATTTGAAGTTCTTTTAAATTCAAAAAAATATTGAAACCACAATAATGTCAAAGTTCTGTGCTGAATGTCCAAAAAGTGGACTATACCATCAAACAATGCTGGATGATAAGAAACTATTAATGTTTTGTGTTGAGGGATATTGTGAAAAAAATAGATTTACTTAAATAGCTACTAGTATGTTAAGCCTAACAATAGAGTTTTTATTGATTTCAAATGGCAAATAATTGTGTTTCAAGAAAGTATTCTATAATTCATGAATAAACATATATTGATACTTACATTATCTGCTTTGTTGTTTAAAAGTTTAGTTTTGAACAGTTAAAAAGAACAATATGCTAAATTAACATTTCCCAAGAAAAAAAGATATTCAATTAAAAAGATTCATCTTATAATAATTTACTACCAAATAGAAAACATTGTAACATACACATTACTGTTTATTTATATCTATATATTTACAATTAGAATCCCATAGGATTTTAATTTGTCCCATGGGATATTAAAAATCCCATGGGATAATAAAAATCCCATGGGATTTTTTTTGTCCCATGGGACAACAAATATCCCATGGGACTACAATAATCCCATGGGACAAAAAAAAATCCCATGGGATTTAACCAAAATCCCATGGGATAATGGTAAATCCCATGGGATTTTGCCCTGTCCCATGGGATATTGAAAATCCCATGTTTTTATAATTCAAATTGCAAAATAAATATGAAAGTAACTGTAGAAAACCAATGAAATTATTGAATCCCATGTAATTCTGCACATTTTGGTTATATACATGATATTGTAGCTCTTGTTTGAGGCGGCGGCGGATTTGCAAATGAGTGTTTTGCAAATTAAAAGTGTCCAGTGTTGTATATACAAACAAAAAATATTTGAAACACAATGAAGATGGTGTTTTCATCACTGAGAATCTTACCAAATTTCGAACAGACCTGACAAAAAAAACTATCCCAGATGAAATATAAAAACCAAATACACGCGTACTGGACAGCAGACGGTCGCATATTTGTAAAAAGGGCTGAAAATAGTCGAAAGGAACAGATAAATAGCTTTGAAGACATCTCTGACATTGAACGAGACATTACTTCACCAACCAACCAACAACAATCAGATGCTGAGAAATAAAATTAATAACTCACAATAATTTAAAAAATGGAGAGTAAACTTTTAGAACAAAACTAATAAATTGTGTTTCTGGTTTTCTTTTCTGGTTCCAGCTGTTGAAATAATTGAAATACAATGCATATTGACATTATTTTTTTTACTATTACATATCACAATCACTTGTTTCATAATATTATAATAGTAAAAAGATTGTATAATCCAACGAAAAATGTATGTATGTATGTTTTTTTCTTTTTTTAAAAAAAATTTTTTAGGGTTTTTTTTTATTATTATTTCTTTTCGTATATGTTTCTGATTAATTTATCTAAATAATTGTATTCACCTACATATTACACCATTTATCTAAAACACTCTTTGTTTTTCTTTGTTAAATTGACTTCCGTTGTATCTTATTTCGTATATCAAAACATATAAAAAAAAAAGCCAGGGCTTAAAAGTTCAAGTATTATGAAAAGCGTATTCCCCTTTTTTAAACTAAACCATACAATGTAACAGTAATTTACTAATATATACTTGGGGTCTATTTCTTATTTATGATTATAAATACCTAATCATTAACAACTATATAATATTAAACATAATCGAAACATATTGATATATACATTTTTTTTAAACATAATCATCAAATTAAAAACTGCTTTAATACAAAAATATTAAGCAGTTATTAACTAAGTTATCGTTATGTAAATTAGGGTGCGTTCGAATAGAAAGTCCTAAACATTGGACACTTATTGAGAATTCTAGAAATTTGAATAAAAAAGAATGTCAAAGAGGTAGTAAGTAAATAATGTATATAATATATATATAAATGTATTTTCGAATTTAGATATCTCGCTGCTATTGTATATTTATTCTTATTTTTACACTTTAAATTTTTTTTTTATTGGCTATTCTAAATGCTTCATAAAATATCTGTGATGTTTTCTGTTGTATTGATGTATTATTGATGTCATCCGTAGTATTTGTTATCCGTTGTGCATTGCTAAATTCAAAAATTTCCGCTTGATTTCCTAGCATTTCTAAAATATGAAAGCCTAACGTGACGATACCCAAATTGCACCTATTTTGACAGTTTTTTCATCTACGTTTTTTTATGATGAAAACAAAAATGTCCATTCTGTGTTTATTTTGTAGCCCTGTCCTTCTTTATTATAAAGGTACACCAATTTGATTTTTATTCAATATGGAATCATAGAAAAATTGGTCTAAACTGACCTCCAAACCATCAATGATTCTGAAATGAGGAGTACCCAAATTGCTTCCATGGTTAAATTCACATAGTCAAAAGTCTAATAACAGAGCTTTTGTTTAATTTCTTTAAATATTTTGAACAATTGGATATTAGTCCATGCTTACTCTTCATTATTTTTTAAATGGATACTTGTAACATATTGTATTTGCTCATTTTAAAAAGATGACGTTTTGATGACGTCGCATGGCGACGTTTCAGTATATTTTGCTTTTTCAGTAAATACTTCATCTGTTGATAGATACTGTGAACGTTTTGTGCATATCTAAATAGTTTTACCTATGTTGAAAGATGTGCTTAGTATCAAATCATCAAAAAACAAATTGTTTAGTCTCTAGAAAATCTTGTAAGATTTTCGCTGCTAGTTTTGCTAAATAGGTGCAATTTGGGTACTCGGTGCAATTTGGGTACCGTTGCGTTAGAGATAATAGCTATTTACTTAACTTTTTTTTTAAGTTTGTAAAGTTCTTTTATCAAATTAATATACATGCAACAACATGCGAGTAGAACAAATTTTTTTTTTATTTTTTTTTTTTTTTTGCTATTCTAAAGTTTCAAGTATCAAAATATTCAATCATTTCCCATTTCAATTACAAATGATTTCTCTCATATTTCAAACCTTGTTTGTTTTGTTTTATATATTTTTATTTTTTTCGTCTTTTTTGGACTTTTCATCAGTAAAGTGTGATGATGTGTGTGGTGTATATATCTCGTTTTGCTGCCTGATTTTATGTAGTATGATTTCCATGTTAAAACCCAATGGGTAATTGTATAGAACAGTATAGGGCAGCTATCGGGTTATTTAACTTATGTAGTTGCACATTTGGACTCGGTAGTTTAAACTCACAAACAAGTGATAGCTCTATAATAGAAATATTACTTACCAAATTTCAGATGTTCGTTTCTCGTCGTCTCTTTGTCACTACTCCAGAGCTTAAATCCGAATATAAATATTGTTTTCCTGCTATTTGTTTTAAATTTCATCCTAATTATTGGAAATATTGAAACTAATGCAGGTCCTAGTTCAGATATTATTAATGAGTCTACCTCAAGTAAAAAAGAAACTGCCTCACTATCCATATGTAACATAAACATACGCAGTCTAAGACATAAGCTAAATTTTCTCCAAAACTTTGCTGATGAATTTGATATAGTAACTATAACTGAAACTCATTTAGATCCAAGTGTTAACTTTGACGATTTGCAACTTTGCTCATTTTCGAAGAATATAATCCGAAAGGATCGAAACAGTGCAGGCGGAGGTATTATAATCTATGTAAAAGATGATATATCCATTGCACGAAAAGGTGAACTCGAAAACCATATTGATGAGACAATATGGGTCGAGATTAAAGGTAAAGGTCAATCATTTCTTCTTTGTTGTACATATAGACCTGAGTGGACGGACAATGACTATTGGACAAGACTTAATTATTCACTGGGATTAAGTTACCAGCTAAGCGAGAATATTGTTATAACAGGAGATTTGAACTCTGATTTATTTTCCATTCATAATAATAAATTATATGATACAATGAATCTTTTTAATCTAGAAAATGTAATAAATAAACCAACAAGGGTGACTGGACATAGTAGCACATTACTAGACCCGATTATAATCAGCGATACAATTAAATATTCTATTGCCGACGTTCTTAAATTACCGTCTGAAATAAGTGATCACGATGCTTCTGTAATATTTTTAGAATGTCCGATATTTGCAAAAAAATCATACAAAAGAGAAATTTGGTTGTACGATAAAGCAGATCTAAATAAATTTTCTTTAGACCTTGATTCTGTCAGTTGGGATGAACTTTTTTCTGATGTTGAGGATGTTGACGAGATGTGCAATACATTTACTCAAAAACTACTAGACATAGCCAGGCAAAACATCCCAACTCGACATGTTTATATACGAAACAATGACCGACCGTGGTTTTACAATGAATTAAGGAGAGAAATTCGTAAAAGAGACCGATCTTGTAAAAAAAGCCTTAAAAACTAAAAAAGATTGTGTTATCAATAAATACAAAAAGCAGAGGAACAGAGTAAATAATATGAAAAAAGCTGCAAAAGAAAAATTTGAAAGAAGTTTGGGTAATCTTATTTTAAAAAACGTGGCTAACCCTAAAACTTATTGGAAAATAATGAAAATGCTTATAAAATCAAATAAAGGTTCTGGTGATTTACCTCCACTTAATAATATTATTCACGATGAAAGCATGGAAGATGTAGCGTACGGAGACGACGAGAAATGTAATCTGCTAAATAAATATTTTAGTCTAGAGGAGGAAGGTGTTCCCATACCCGAAATTAAGCCAAGAACAAATATTTTTTTAAAAGATTTGGTAATTAAAATAGATGAAATAGTCGATATAATTAAAACTTTAGATCCTAATAAGGCATCTGGTCCAGATGTCATAAGCCATAAAATGCTGAAAATGTGTCCTGAAAAAATAGCAATTCCCTTAAAAATAATATTTAATTAATCCCTACAACAATGCAAATTTCCCACCAGCTGGAAGATTGCTAATGTAATAGCATTGTTTAAAAAGGGAGATAGTTCGTTACCATCTAACTATAGGCCAATATCGCTTATAAGTTGTGTAGGGAAAATAATGGAGCGAGTTGTTTATAAACATGTCTTCAATCACCTACATAGAAATAAGTTAATATATGAATACCAGTCTGGTTTTCTGCCAAAATATTCGACAGTTCATTAGCTTTTAGAAATTTATAATTCTATATTAAACTCATTAGAAAATAAAGAAATTAGCTGTTTTGTTTTTTGTGACTTTTCTAGAGCATTCGATAAAGATTGGCATAAAGGATTGCTACATAAAATGAAGTCATACGGTGTTGACGGAAATTTATTAAATATGTTTCAAAGTTACCTAAACAACAGACAACAGCGAGTTGTTATTAAACAATCTTCCTCTGAACTTTGCAGTATTTCAGCTGGTGTCCCTCAGGGTTCTGTTTTGGGACCGCTGTTATTTATTATCTATATTAATGATATTGCTGAACACTTGATTTCTTTATGTAGATTATTTGCAGATGATACATCGCTGGGCTACTCTAGTCGTGACACGACACAAATACAATCAGTGATCAGTCACGACATGAGTGAGCTCAGCGATTGGTCTAAGAAATGGCTGATGTCCTTTAACCCAGCAAAAACAGAAATAATGTTGTTTTCATACATTGAAACTCCAGAAATGAATTTCACTTTCAATGGTAAGAGGATTGAAGTTACAGACTTCCACAAACACTTGGGTGTTACATTTAGTAAAGATGCTAAATGGAACACCCATGTGGAAAATATCATAAAAAATGTATCTAAACATTTAAATGTACTTAGAAAATTAAAGTACAGGATAAGTAGGAGAAACTTAGAAAAGCTTTACTTGACTTTCATTAGACCGCTTCTCGAATATGCATGTGAGGTTTGGGATAATATGGGTGTGTGTTATTGTAAAAAATTAGAACAGCTGCAGCTTGAGGCAGCCAGAATTGTAACAGGTCTTCCTATTTTTACAAGTAATAGAATTATTTATGATGAGATTGGTTGGGAAACTCTAGCTGAACGAAGAGAAGGAAGGAAGTTACAATTATTTTATAATATTCAACATAATAATGCACCAGCCTATCTTTGCAATTCAATTCCACCAACAATCCAAAGTACAGCTGTTTATCCATTACGTAATGGGAATGATATAATATACCCTTTTTGTAGACTTTCATTAACCCAAGAGTCCTTCATACCTTCAATAATACGACTGTGGAATAACCTTAATGTAGTGACACGCAACATTGACTCTTTAGGTAAATTTAAAACTGAACTTAAAAATCTTAAATTGAATTCAAAAGCCCAAGTACCAAAACATTATGACTTTGGCAATCGTAAACTCAATATTATATTGACACAACTTAGGTGTTCAGCTTCTTTTTTGAACTATGATCTTAACTGAGTCAACATTATTTCAGATCCGTCTTGTAGTTGTGGTGCTAAGTTCGAAGATTCACGTCACTTCTTTTTTTATTGTCCTAATTATTCGAATATAAGAACCAAATTATTTAATAATCTACATTGGTTGCCAGATAACTCTCTACTAAATTTGAACACCTTAACCTCCGGCGATAAGTCTTTAAGTAATGTTGAAAATGAAAGAATTGTAAAGAATGTATATGAATTTATTAAGGAGTCTAAGAGGTTTCTAATTGTGTAATGTAGAACATAATAAGTGCAAATACATGCATATAGTGTATAACGACTCACTTCATCACACACCATCTTTTCAGAGTTCAAATATTTTATATATATATATATACATAATGTATAGTTTGTATGCATGCTTTGTAAATATTCTATTGTTATAAATTGTTATGGGAGAAGACTTTATAAGTTTGATTAACTTGTGTCTCATCCCTTTTGCACATTTACGCAAACAAAATATGTTTAAACTAAACTAATAATTTTGTTTTACCAGTCAGTCTGAGGTAAGAAAACTACTGATATTTGTTCATGATGCAATTTTTTGAACAACATGAGGCATGCTGGCATTATAAATTGGTGCAAACGAAATAAGGTAGCATTGTGTTCTATCATTTGTATAATACAATCCATCCTTACATAAAAATATTACAGATTTACTATGCGACCATAAGAGTTAAATAAAAAAAAGGCAAATATGGTCAGTTTTGGTTGATGCGGTCAAATATGGTCAGTTTTGGTTGATGATGTCAAATACATACATGGTCAGTTTTGATTGATGCAGACAAATAATTTTGTTTCATGAGTCAGTCCGAGGTATGAAAACTACTGATATTTGCTTCTGATGCAATATTTTAAATAAAAATGGGAAATGCTGGCAATCCCAATTGATGTGGTCATTGATTTCCAATATTAGTTATTTGTATACTACAGTCCCTCTTGACCTAAAATTATAACTGAATTACTGAGCAGCTATATAGGATTTACATGAAAAAAAGCAAATATGGTCAGTTTTGGTTGATGCGGTCAAAAGATTTTATAACACAACTCAGTCTGAAGTATGAAAACTACTGATATTTGTTTACGATTTAATATTTTGAATAAAAAGAGGACATGCTGGCACTATAAATTGATGAGAACAACATTTTGTGGTCATTGTTTTCCAATATTGCTGTAACTTGTATATTACAGTCCCTCTTGACCTAAAATTATAACTGAATTACTGTGCAGTAATAAAGATTTGCAGAAAAAAGAGCAAACAATGTCAGTTTAGATGCGGTCAAAAGATTTTTGTTAAACAGGCCCGTCCGAGGTATGAAAAATACTCGTAAACAAATATCACATTTGTTTACGATTCAATATTTCGAATAAAAAGAGGACATGTTAGTACTATAAATTGAGTGCAAACAAAATTTTGAAGTCATTGTTTTCCAATATGATTGCTGTCATTTGTACAATACGTCCTTGCCTAAAAAATATAACTGGATTACTGCAGTGTGCGGCTAAATGTATATATATTTACATGATGAAGAGCAAATATGGTCAGTTTAAGTTTATTAATTTGAAAACATATTTATTTATATTAAAAATATAATAGTGGATTGGGAAACAAGTAATTACATTTGTTTAATGAGGTCAGATAATTTTGTTATACTAGCCATTCTAACTCCCGGAATGACAAATGTAAAACAATTCAAACAATAACCCCCCCCCCCCCCCCTAAATACTAACGGCCTAATTTATGTACAAAAATTGAACGAAAAACAAATAATCTATGTGACACATCAACAAAAAAAAACCCACTGATTTACAGACTTCTGACTTGGAACAGGCACATACATGCAGAATATGGCGGGGTTAAACATGTTATCTTTATTAAAATTCTGAAATAAAACCGGCAAAATAGCAAACTCTATATAATATTAATCGCTATTTTGCCGAAGCCTCATATTTAGACAAATAGTTCTTACTCAATAAATCTTATAAATCAATCATAGCCGTCGAATTTATAAATCAATTCTGCCGTAAAATTTATCAATCAATTCTGCCGTAAAATTTATTAATCAATTCTAGCCGTAGTTAAGTTTAGTTTAAACATATTTTATTGTTCCAAAAAGAGACAAATGGATTAGACACAAGTTTTTCAACTTAGTAACGTCTTCTCTAATATATACATAAATATACACATGAATGAACATTACATAAATCTGACTTTAACCAATTATTATTTTAGCATTAAGATATAAAAATAAAATTACATATAAATTTTAAGAATCGAATCAATGGATATTTACCGCTTAGTATAACCAATCGAATGCGCCTATTTTCAGTAGAAATAAATGCAAACACACCGAACTGTGTAAATTAAATATGTTAGTGTACATGACAAGTGACTTTACTCATGTGCGTGTGAATTTGTTTAAATGTAAATTACACATTGAATTTCATAGTTTATAGTTGCGGATTAACAGAAAAACGGAAAAAATCTACACGCAATTGTAAGTATCAATTTTGTTTTATGCTTAAGGTTTATGAGCCCTTCTGTAGCAATTTTTGTACGAATTTTTCAAACTTCAATTGTATCAAAACTACAGATATAATGAATAATTGAGATAGGCCATTTAGTACATGTACCAAGGGGAAACTTGATTTAAAGCATAATTATTTACTGTTTCATTGCATTTACTAGAAAAAGAGTACTTTGTGGCAAATAAATCAAGATTCTTATAGAAAATCCACAGCCTTTAATACAGAGATTTTCGTTATAAAATTTGAAACATAGATTACTCACTTGCTTTTCTATGATGTGCTAGTGTTCATTTTCTACAAAATGTTCTATTAAACAAATCTGTAAATTTCAAAATACCTCGTGATGAGTCACTAAAGTCTAGCGCACCCTAAAAGGTGTACTTGATTTGGTCAATATTTTTATTTGTTTTAACCAATAACTACATTAATAAACTTGTTTTTAGGAAATCAATGCTAGCACTGCATGCAATAATCCTATATCTATCAGTAATCAAATTGCCAAATGTGAGAGTACAAGGATAAAGACTGTGGACCCTATGGCTAAAATGGCCGTATTTTCACCTCAAAATTTAATCTGAGTTCAGGCAAACCTGTGCATTTTGAGAAGTTTTAAGGCATAGCATGCCCTAGATAAATAGAATTCAAATGCATTGTATGATTTAGAAAATTCATAACTTAACTGAATTTTACCGTACACTTTTTTCGTCCCTGCAGAAGATGATAAAATTAACAAACAGTTGAGTTTACCTTGATATGGTCCACTCAGGTACACAGTTTAAATAACCAATTATTGTCAGGTATCTATTGTCCATCTCATGTCCATGTCAAACAAAACAGCTCACTTCAATAATTACCTGTGGGGAAGTTCTCAAACCTGTTTCCCAACTTAGTTTATTTTGGCACCTTCTGGAGGAATGAAAAAAAGTGAACGGCAAAATCCTGGTAATTTTTTAATTTTCTAAAACACAAAACATATTTGAAATTTATTTATCTAGGGCATGCTATGCCTGAAAATTTTTACAGATGCACAGGTTTGTCTGTACTCAGAGTAAATTTTGAGGTGAAAATACGGCCGTTTTAGCCATAGGGTCCACATGAACCTTAAATCCATTGAAACGTTTCAGAATACAAAAGTCAATCATAAAGATCATTCGATTATCGTACCCAAAAGAGCATACATACATTGATCATGTTCTAGTAAGATCTGTTACAGAATAAGGTTGTCAAAGTTGAGAAAAACGCTTGGTACTTTTTATATACTTTTGTACAGATAGAAAAACACTATCATTTTCTTCAGAACTCAAAGACTCATCACCAGAGAGCAATAACTCAATTGTAATATTGACAGCAAAAGTATTTATTTCATTTATCATTTAAAGCCTTTGTGATGAAAAATTGTTACAATATAATAAATAATGTTTAGCATCTTCATTGATGAAGCCACATAAACAATTGACATCAACCATTTGATTTTCTTAGTACAAGATGTATTCCAAACGCTCATCATTTAGGAGTAACAGTGAAAACTTATCAACTTGCATTAAGCCTAAAAGTATGTTAGGGCTGAGTATTAATATTTTTTTATTGTACGCTAAGGCATAAAATGATTAAAAGCACGTGTATTCCCTCATATTTTTTTTTTATCTGCAATCATGTCGGCAGGTCAAAATATTAAACGTACAATTCTGAACAATCATTTTTAACTTTTAATCAGCTATTGCAGTTCTTATAAACTATAGGCCTTCAAATATTCGGCTGTTGGTGGTTCATGCGGAAATTCAAACCACAAATACACTTCGGAGTCCTGGGTTGAGATCAATATCGTAGCTGCTACGTAGATTTTGACTATTGAACGTGTAGCTATAGACTAGTTGCTACAAAGATATTGATAGCAGCTACGTAGCCGCTACGATATTGAACTCAACTCAGGATTTTTTAACGTGCTGTCTTGATAGTTTATCGATTACATAACAATTATATATTGCGGTATATCATTGATATTAGTTCTAAGTATTGGTACGGCTATTGGTACTTTACGGAACGGAACGGAACGGAACGGAACGGAAAAGAATTTCATTTAAGGTATCCAAAGGGGGCATTTATCAAAATTTCGAAAAATCTTTAAAACAAAACAAACTTTAAAATTTCTGTGTTTTACGGGTTTCCATATACAAATAACACAAATGTATACTAAATCTCATCTTCACAGGTGAAATGTGTAATAATGTATAACATCGGGAAATACTCTGTAGATGAATATGTCGGATTGTCCTGATAAATTATCATGAAATTAACGCATTTGCAAGTCATGCATTATGATATCTAGACTGACCTCACGTCGTCCTTGATTAGAGACAGTGATCAAGTTGAATCTGATTTAAACTTATTAATTTATTTTTCCGTTCCGTTCCGTTCCGCAAAGTACCAATTGCTCTGAGGAATTGGTATTTAACGGAAAAAACGGAAACAGACATCTTTAATGTAATTAAAGCAGTATGATAACAAAAATTATCTGACACCTCTTTTTGCATGAGTGGTATGTGTTTTAGATAGCATTTTCGACTTGATCAATAATACAAAATTTAACACAAAGGCAGGTTACACAAAAAGTCTTTCTCCTTCCATCGGTAATTATATTTTAAAAAAGAGGCCTTCAACAGCCCGTTCCGACGATGATTAGAGACAGTGATCAAGTTGAATCTGATTTAAACTTTTTAATTTATTTTTCCGTTCCGTTCCGTTCCGCAAAGTACCAATTGCTCTGAGGAATTGGTATTTAACGGAAAAAACGGAAACAGACATCTTTAATGTAATTAAAGCAGTATGATAACAAAAATTGTCTGACACCTCTTTTTGCATGAGTGGTATGTGTTTTAGATAGCATTTTCGACTTGATCAATAATACAAAATTTAACACAAAGGCAGGTTACACAAAAAGTCTTTCTCCTTCCATCGGTAATTATATTTTAAAAAAGAGGCCTTCAACAGCCCGTTCCGACGATGATTAGAGACAGTGATCAAGTTGAATCTGATTTAAACTTTTTAATTTATTTTTCCGTTCCGTTCCGTTCCGCAAAGTACCAATTGCTCTGAGGAATTGGTATTTAACGGAAAAAACGGAAACAGACATCTTTAATGTAATTAAAGCAGTATGATAACAAAAATTGTCTGACACCTCTTTTTGCATGAGTGGTATGTCTTTTAGATAGCATTTTCGACTTGATCAATAATAAAAAAATTAACACAAAGGCAGGTTACACAAAAAGTCTTTCTCCTTCCATCGGTAATTATATTTTAAAAAAGAGGCCTTCAACAGCCCGTTCCGACGATGATTAGAGACAGTGATCAAGTTGAATCTGATTTAAACTTTTAAATTTATTTTTCCGTTCCGTTCCGTTCCGCAAAGTACCAATTGCTCTGAGGAATTGGTATTTAACGGAAAAAACGGAAACAGACATCTTTAATGTAATTAAAGCAGTATGATAACAAAAATTGTCTGACACCTCTTTTTGCATGAGTGGTATGTGTTTTAGATAGCATTTTCGACTTGATCAATAATACAAAATTTAACACAAAGGCAGGTTACACAAAAAGTCTTTCTCCTTCCATCGGTAATTATATTTTAAAAAAGAGGCCTTCAACAGCCCGTTCCGACGATGATTAGAGACAGTGATCAAGTTGCATCTGATTTAAACTTTTTAATTTATTTTTCCGTTCCGTTCCGTTCCGCAAAGTACCAATTGCTCTGAGGAATTGGTATTTAACGGAAAAAACGGAAACAGACATCTTTAATGTAATTAAAGCAGTATGATAACAAAAATTGTCTGACACTCTTTTTGCATGAGTGGTATGTGTTTTAGATAGCATTTTCGACTTGATCAATAATAAAAAATTTAACACAGAGGCAGGTTACACAAAAAGTCTTTCTCCTTCCATCGGTAATTATATTTTAAAAAGGAGGCCTTCAACAGCCCGTTCCGACGATGATTAGAAACAGTGATCAAGTTGAATCTGATTTAAACTTTTTAATCTATTTTTCCGTTCCGTTCCGTTCCGCAAAGTACCAATTGCTCTGAGGAATTGGTATTTAACGGAAAAAACGGAAACAGACATCTTTAATGTAATTAAAGCAGTATGATAAAAAAAAATGTCTGACACCTCTTTTTGCATGAGTGGTATGTGTTTTAGATAGCATTTTCGACTTGATCAATAATACAAAATTTAACACAAAGGCAGGTTACACAAAAAGTCTTTCTCCTTCCATCGGTAATTATATTTTAAAAAAGAGGCCTTCAACAGCCCGTTCCGACGATGATTAGAGACAGTGATGAAGTTGAATCTGATTTAAACTTTTAAATTTATTTTTCCGTTCCGTTCCGTTCCGCAAAGTACCAATTGCTCTGAGGAATTGGTATTTAACGGAAAAAACGGAAACAGACATCTTTAATGTAATTAAAGCAGTATGATAACAAAAATTGTCTGACACCTCTTTTTGCATGAGTGGTATGTGTTTTAGATAGCATTTTCGACTTGATCAATAATACAAAATTTAACACAAAGGCAGGTTACACAAAAAGTCTTTCTCTTTCCATCGGTAATTATATTTTAAAAAAGAGGCCTTCAACAGCCCGTTCCGACGATGATTAGAGACAGTGATCAAGTTGCATCTGATTTAAACTTTTTAATTTATTTACCGTTCCGTTCCGTTCCGCAAAGTACCAATTGCTCTGAGGAATTGGTATTTAACGGAAAAAACGGAAACAGACATCTTTAATGTAATTAAAGCAGTATGATAACAAAAATTGTCTGACACTCTTTTTGCATGAGTGGTATGTGTTTTAGATAGCATTTTCGACTTGATCAATAATAAAAAATTTAACACAGAGGCAGGTTACACAAAAAGTCTTTCTCCTTCCATCGGTAATTATATTTTAAAAAGGAGGCCTTCAACAGCCCGTTCCGACGATGATTAGAAACAGTGATCAAGTTGAATCTGATTTAAACTTTTTAATTTATTTTTCCGTTCCGTTCCGTTCCGCAAAGTACCAATTGCTCTGAGGAATTGGTATTTAACGGAAAAAACGGAAACAGACATCTTTAATGCAATTAAAGCAGTATGATAAAAAAAAATGTCTGACACCTCTTTTTGCATGAGTGGTATGTCTTTTAGATAGCATTTTCGACTTGATCAATAATACAAAATTTAACACAAAGGCAGGTTACACAAAAAGTCTTTCTCCTTCCATCGGTAATCATATTTTAAAAAAGAGGCCTTCAACAGCCCGTTCCGACGATGATTAGAGACAGTGATCAAGTTGAATCTGATTTAAACTTTTAAATTTATTTTTCCGTTCCGTTCCGTTCCGCAAAGTACCAATTGCTCTGAGGAATTGGTATTTAACGGAAAAAACGGAAACAGATGTCTTTAATGTAATTAAAGCAGTATGATAAAAAAAAATGTCTGACACCTCTTTTTGCATGAGTGGTATGTGTTTTAGATAGCATTTTCGACTTGATCAATAATACAAAATTTAACACAAAGGCAGGTTACACAAAAAGTCTTTCTCCTTCCATCGGTAATTATATTTTAAAAAAGAGGCCTTCAACAGCCCGTTCCGACGATGATTAGAGACAGTGATCAAGTTGCATCTGATTTAAACTTTTTAATTTATTTTTCCGTTCCGTTCCGTTCCGCAAAGTACCAATTGCTCTGAGGAATTGGTATTTAACGGAAAAAACGGAAACAGACATCTTTAATGTAATTAAAGCAGTATGATAACAAACATTGTCTGACACTCTTTTTGCATGAGTGGTATGTGTTTTAGATAGCATTTTCGACTTGATCAATAATAAAAAATTTAACACAGAGGCAGGTTACACAAAAAGTCTTTCTCCTTCCATCGGTAATTATATTTTAAAAAGGAGGCCTTCAACAGCCCGTTCCGACGATGATTAGAAACAGTGATCAAGTTGAATCTGATTTAAACTTTTTAATCTATTTTTCCGTTCCGTTCCGTTCCGCAAAGTACCAATTGCTCTGAGGAATTGGTATTTAACGGAAAAAACGGAAACAGACATCTTTAATGTAATTAAAGCAGTATGATAAAAAAAAATGTCTGACACCTCTTTTTGCATGAGTGGTATGTGTTTTAGATAGCATTTTCGACTTGATCAATAATACAAAATTTAACACAAAGGCAGGTTACACAAAAAGTCTTTCTCCTTCCATCGGTAATCATATTTTAAAAAAGAGGCCTTCAACAGCCCGTTCCGACGATGATTAGAGACAGTGATCAAGTTGAATCTGATTTAAACTTTTAAATTTATTTTTCCGTTCCGTTCCGTTCCGCAAAGTACCAATTGCTCTGAGGAATTGGTATTTAACGGAAAAAACGGAAACAGACATCTTTAATGTAATTAAAGCAGTATGATAACAAAAATTGTCTGACACTCTTTTTGCATGAGTGGTATGTGTTTTAGATAGCATTTTCGACTTGATCAATAATAAAAAAATTAACACAAAGGCAGGTTACACAAAAAGTCTTTCTCCTTCCATCGGTAATTATATTTTAAAAAAGAGGCATTCAACAGCCCGTTCCGACGATGATTAGAGACAGTGATCAAGTTGAATCTGATTTAAACTTTTAAATTTATTTTTCCGTTCCGTTCCGTTCCGCAAAGTACCAATTGCTCTGAGGAATTGGTATTTAACGGAATCAACGGAAACAGACATCTATAATGTAATAAAAGCAGTATGATAAAAACAAGTCAGACCCTTCTTTTTTGAATGAGTGGTAAGTGTTTTAGATAGCATTTCGACTGGATCAATATTTAAATAAACAGCTGCGCCATGAGCGCATGATACGCCCGTCGTCTTGTGAAAAAACATAAATCTTTTTTGAATAACACAGGGTTGTACAGGATGTCATGCTTAGTATATCCTGACTCATTCCTTATTCCCGCTCAGGAAGATTGTACAAGATGTATTTGGAAACCCGACGCAACATTAGCCTGTTAAGTTTTAAGCAATAGAGATACAGCGCAACATGTGAAAAAAAAACCTCTTTTTTTACAAAATCTCAATAACTCGAAAATATAAAAATGAATCATCACCAAAAAGTATACAGATCTTTAGATTAATATAACAAAGAAGTGTGTAAAGTTTTAAGCAATAATCATAAATCGTTTTTGAGATATGGTGCGACATGTAAACCCCCCCTTTTTTTTTTTTTTACAAAATACTCAATAACTCAAAAATGACATTTTGAATCATCACCAAAAAGTATACAGATATATTAAGATTAATATAACTAAGAAGCCTTTGAAGTTTTAAGCCATAATCAAGAATCGTTTTTGAGATACGGTGCGACATGTGAAAAAAACACACGTACCCCTGTTTAAGTTACAAAGTGCCATAACTCAAAAAGTTGTAATCTTATTTTCACAAAAAAGTATACAGATCATTTGACCATCATAAGAAACAACTATGTTAAGTTTCAAAAAATTTGGATAAGTCGTTCTCAAGTTACGGTGCGACATGTTTACACCAGACAGACGGACAGACGGACGGACGGACGGACACTGGACATTTGTATACCATAATACGTCCCGTCAAAATTGACGGACGTATAAAAAATAACACAAAGACAGGTTAGACAAAAGGTCTTTCTACTTCCATTGGTAATTATAAATTAAAAAATGGGCCTTCCGAAGATGATAAGAAACAGTGATCCCCATTTCCATTCTCAATTTTATATTAGAAACAAGGTCTCATAAATATTAAAACATATGTTTAAAATATATCTTCATAAAAATATGAGCACTAAACACTGGTTTACACTATAATAAAAAAATGTTTGCAAATTGTTAAAACATTTTCGGATTTATCAAAGCACTATAAAAAATGGTAACTCCTTAAAAGTCATAAAACCACAATAATAACTGCTGTTAATCAAAGTATTTATAAAAACTAAAAGTCTGTTCTGTTACAAAACCTATAGGCAAAGGTCTTACTATAATATCAGCGGGAAATTTCGGTTCTAGAGGTGCATTCCGTATTTAATCTGCAGGGGCGGATGCAGGAATTTTGGAAAGAGGGGGTGCTAACCCATGTAACCCAGGGCAAAGGGGGGGTGCAAAACATATGTCCCGATACAAATGCATTGATCGGCAAAAATAAAGGGGGGGTGCACACCCCCGGAACCCCACCCCCCCCCTGGATCCGCCACTGAATCTGTTTTTTTTTCTCCTATCTCCTGATGACAGCTGGTGTGTCCGTAGATATTGTTTAAATTTTCTATATTTTCACTTTTTAATTAGTTTACCTGCACAATGGCGCAGAAGCAATATTTATTTTTTGGCGCAAATGAAAAACTACAACTTTTAAGAATTGGCGCAAAAGCAATGCGTACTTAAATAACAATCAAATTTGACCGTGCCCACAAAACGATTGTTCAAATTACGAATAGTTTCAGCTTAAAATCCATGGCACTCTAAAATGTAGATTTTTTAAATCACATAAATTCCATATCGAAATACGTATATTTGGATCTATGCAATATGTTTATCTGGACATCAGCATGCTAGCTGTAATGACTCCCATCTATTCTTTGCGGGCATTAAATAATGGACTTCATTAAAGATAACCGTTTTATTTATTGTCATATAATCCACTCTATTAACACAATGTAGCATGAATAACAAAGGTATGCTGGTGTTCAATGAATGATTACAAATGATGACAGGTAAGTATAACTCCAAACTGAACGTGAACATCAAACGGTAAAAAGCTGAAAGAACAAATAAAAACTCAATATAAAACCTATCAATCAAAAAGATTTGCCAAAACATACAAAAATACAAAGTTGGCTTATGACACTAATTGTGTTCCATACATTCACATAAAAAATACAAGTATTAACAATATATCAAGTTTGTAACATAACTGTGAGTCAAAACTGGTGTGTTCAGCTTTTAATGTGTTGAAAACTCGACAAGTATCAAACATTATGTATGCAAATTATGACACGAATTGCTTTCCATACTTTAAAAATAACGAAATGAGGGGGGTGCTATGAATCATACAAAAATTACCAAAAAGGGTATTTGAATGTTTATAGAACATTTTTATAGTGTAAATGTTGTATCTGTGTGTTTACAAGTAATAACAAACGGTTGTGAAACAATAAAACAAATAATCTGGTGAAGTGGCATATTTGTCATCATTGTCATTTATCCAACGTTTTATACGTCATCAAAACACAATACATGTTATATATGTTTACAATAAACAGTTCTTCAAATTGTCAATATGCTATAAACGTACACTGTGCCGGAATCTGGCAGATATATCAATAAATGATGCTGAATCATCAACGTGAGCATGTAAATAAGGGGAAATTACAAAAGAGGGGAAAGTAACAAAGAAGATAGTAAATGTAAGTCAACTTTCGGAAACATCATGAAATAATTACGGACGAGTCAGTACACTAGCTTAGTTCCGTCATTTCAATAACATGGATGGCAATATGTTTGATTGATCTAACCATACGTTAACCAGTGTCCTTTGAATACAGTGATCATGCATGATGTGAACATTTTTTTCTATAGACATAGGTAGATTTGATTAATCCAAATAATATAGGTATAAAGCATACCGGTGTCCATGCAATTCATAATGCAATACAACAATATATAGAAATAAATTATGTTTTTTTTATGAAATGTATGTGCTTATGCAACATTATCAAACTGCTGTAATGCATTAGTTATAAACTTTGAAAGAACCGATGACTTTTCATTCGTTTTTAAACTCAAATGTACTTAAATAGCACATTTTAAACCGTAAGAAATTGGTTTATCTCTCGAAAAAACCTGAACTGTTCTCGAAAAAACCCGAACTGCTCTCGAAAAAAACTTGAACAGATGGAAATGAATATACCCTTAAAATTGCCTTTTAATTACAATAACTAAAACTTTTGTTATAGCATATGTAAATGTAAGGATATAAAGACATCATGTGTGCATGCTCTTTGAAATTTGCATTGGTATGTGTATAGAAATTGCTTTTTTCTATATTTTGGCATAAAAGCATTATTAGGCCAAATCAAACTTTTTTAACTGCAAAGTATGTATGGTTGGCAACATCCTTTCATCACAAATACTTACTTAACTTGTTTGATCTTGTAAATTTAGTTTAAGCATTTATTTTACGTGTTACAGGAATACATGTCTGTTTGTTTACATTTTTAGTCATAATCTCTCGAAAAAAACTGGACGCTCTCGAAAAAACCCGATCTCAACCGGACACTATACCTACGGTGGTAATACTGATACGTATTATTACATATCAGTAAAAAAAATCTACAAACAGTATGTTAATAAAGAGTTATGAAGTAAAATGTACATGGGACAAAATCACAAAAAATACATAGAATAATACAAATTATCAATGAACAGGTGTTATATGTCAGTTTGGTATGGTCAAGACGTTTGGTAAAGATAACATCCTTTTAAGAGAGTTATCTCGTCTTAACCAGTTATGGGGTTTTTCGTATTGCGGATTGCATTCCGTATTTGTATGATATGTTAGTTGATTTGTTCTCTTGATTTATTGTTACCATTCCATGTAGATGTGTTTTTGAAGAATAGAATTTATTAACTTGAATATTCGTTTATTATCTATGCCAGAAAGGAGCATTAAACAGGGCTTTACTTGACAGTGGATGTAGAGTCTGCAACAAAAAACGAATCATAGTATATTTTTAGCATTCTTTTAAAAACATACAGTAGACGACTTTAGTTTTAATACCGATTTTGCCGCAAATACTAATATTCTCTTAGAAATCAAAGACGGTTACTTCGAAGTCGATAATAGGGCTATCTTAACTAGTTATCGTAAGTGTATACTAACTTAAAGATAGCCGTTAAATTGTTAAGATAACCCACGAGGGGATTGCAGATACTCTCTTATCACCATCGTAATCTTCTTGTAAAGCGTTTTCTCTTAAATGAAACTTAAGATAGGTTTTCATGATACAGGGGCCCGCGGTAACAAGAAACTTCTCTTAAAGTCTTCGTAAGTCATAGTTTACGATTACACAAAGAATGCATTAAGGGTCCTTTTAAGAGTGTATCAAAAAGCATTCTATTTTCGTTCTTTTCTTTCCCATAACTTCGTTTGATAAAACCCTTAAAACATTCTTAGTCTAAGCGCACTTATTAATTTTCGGACTTATCCGACAACGTTTTCTTTGAAATTCTTTGATTTACATGTTAGTTTGTCCCGAAAAAATCTAGTGAAATGTTTGTATCGTAGGGCTATCATGACTAGCAGTGACACGGACAGTGAATTAAATGTATGCAATTACTTTTGCAAATAATCTTACATGTTTTCAATTTGTTTCTTAATCCGTTATAAATCAAGAGGACTTGAGCGGCCAAGCAATACACGTACAGTTTCATTCCCTGACATTCCTCATGTGTAAAATAAAGGTCATTTTCATTCTAAGATAGGTTGATGTGTGGGTAGAACCGCACTTACATTAAAATGTTTTTTCACAAGACGACGGGCGTATCATGCGCTCATGGCGCAGCTGTTTATTTAAATATTGATCCAGTCGAAATGCTATCTAAAACACCTACCACTCATTCAAAAAAGAAGGGTCTGACATTTTTTTTTATCATACTGCTTTTATTACATTATAGATGTCTGTTTCCGTTGATTCCGTTAAATACCAATTCCTCAGAGCAATTGGTACTTTGCGGAACGGAACGGAACGGAAAAATAAATTAAAAAGTTTAAATCAGATTCAACTTGATCACTGTCTCTAATCATCGTCGGAACGGGCTGTTGAAGGCCTCTTTTTTAAAATATAATTACCGATGGAAGGAGAAAGACTTTTTGTGTAACCTGCCTTTGTGTTAAATTTTTTATTATTGATCAAGTCGAAAATGCTATCTAAAACACATACCACTCATGCAAAAAGAGGTGTCAGACATTTTTTTTTATCATACTGCTTTAATTACATTAAAGACATCTGTTTCCGTTTATCTGTTTCCGTTTTTTCCGTTAAATACCAATTCCTCAGAGCAATTGGTACTTTGCGGAACGGAACGGAACGGAAAAATAAATTAAAAAGTTTAAATCAGATTCAACTTGATCACTGTCTCTAATCATCGTCGGAACGGGCTGTTGAAGGCCTCTTTTTTAAAATATAATTACCGATGGAAGGAGAAAGACTTTTTGTGTAACCTGCCTTTGTGTTAAATTTTTTATTATTGATCAAGTCGAAAATGCTATCTAAAACACATACCACTCATGCAAAAAGAGGTGTCAGACATTTTTTTTTATCATACTGCTTTAATTACATTAAAGACATCTGTTTCCGTTTTTTCCGTTAAATACCAATTCCTCAGAGCAATTGGTACTTTGCGGAACGGAACGGAACGGAAAAATAAATTAAAAAGTTTAAATCAGATTCAACTTGATCACTGTTTCTAATCATCGTCGGAACGGGCTGTTGAAGGCCTCCTTTTTAAAATATAATTACCGATGGAAGGAGAAAGACTTTTTGTGTAACCTGCCTCTGTGTTAAATTTTTTATTATTGATCAAGTCGAAAATGCTATCTAAAACACATACCACTCATGCAAAAAGAGGTGTCAGACAATTTTTGTTATCATACTGCTTTAATTACATTAAAGATGTCTGTTTCCGTTTTTTCCGTTAAATACCAATTCCTCAGAGCAATTGGTACTTTGCGGAACGGAACGGAACGGAAAAATAAATTAAAAAGTTTAAATCAGATGCAACTTGATCACTGTCTCTAATCATCGTCGGAACGGGCTGTTGAAGGCCTCTTTTTTAAAATATAATTACCGATGGAAGGAGAAAGACTTTTTGTGTAACCTGCCTTTGTGTTAAATTTTGTATTATTGATCAAGTCGAAAATGCTATCTAAAACACATACCACTCATGCAAAAAGAGGTGTCAGACAATTTTTGTTATCATACTGCTTTAATTACATTAAAGATGTCTGTTTCCGTTTTTTCCGTTAAATACCAATTCCTCAGAGCAATTGGTACTTTGCGGAACGGAACGGAACGGAAAAATAAATTTAAAAGTTTAAATCAGATTCAACTTGATCACTGTCTCTAATCATCGTCGGAACGGGCTGTTGAAGGCCTCTTTTTTAAAATATAATTACCGATGGAAGGAGAAAGACTTTTTGTGTAACCTGCCTTTGTGTTAAATTTTGTATTATTGATCAAGTCGAAAATGCTATCTAAAACACATACCACTCATGCAAAAAGAGGTGTCAGACATTTTTTTTTTCATCATACTGCTTTAATTACATTAAAGATGTCTGTTTCCGTTTTTTCCGTTAAATACCAATTCCTCAGAGCAATTGGTACTTTGCGGAACGGAACGGAACGGAAAAATAAATTAAAAAGTTTAAATCAGATGCAACTTGATCACTGTCTCTAATCATCGTCGGAACGGGCTGTTGAAGGCCTCTTTTTTAAAATATAATTACCGATGGAAGGAGAAAGACTTTTTGTGTAACCTGCCTTTGTGTTAAATTTTTTATTATTGATCAAGTCGAAAATGCTATCTAAAACACATACCACTCATGCAAAAAGAGTGTCAGACAATTTTTGTTATCATACTGCTTTAATTACATTAAAGATGTCTGTTTCCGTTTTTTCCGTTAAATACCAATTCCTCAGAGCAATTGGTACTTTGCGGAACGGAACGGAACGGAAAAATAAATTTAAAAGTTTAAATCAGATTCAACTTGATCACTGTCTCTAATCATCGTCGGAACGGGCTGTTGAAGGCCTCTTTTTTAAAATATAATTACCGATGGAAGGAGAAAGACTTTTTGTGTAACCTGCCTTTGTGTTAATTTTTTTATTATTGATCAAGTCGAAAATGCTATCTAAAACACATACCACTCATGCAAAAAGAGTGTCAGACAATTTTTGTTATCATACTGCTTTAATTACATTAAAGATGTCTGTTTCCGTTTTTTCCGTTAAATACCAATTCCTCAGAGCAATTGGTACTTTGCGGAACGGAACGGAACGGAAAAATAAATTAAAAAGTTTAAATCAGATTCAACTTGATCACTGTCTCTAATCATCGTCGGAACGGGCTGTTGAAGGCCTCTTTTTTAAAATATAATTACCGATGGAAGGAGAAAGACTTTTTGTGTAACCTGCCTTTGTGTTAAATTTTGTATTATTGATCAAGTCGAAAATGCTATCTAAAACACATACCACTCATGCAAAAAGAGGTGTCAGACAATTTTTGTTATCATACTGCTTTAATTACATTAAAGATGTCTGTTTCCGTTTTTTCCGTTAAATACCAATTCCTCAGAGCAATTGGTACTTTGCGGAACGGAACGGAACGGAAAAATAAATTAAAAAGTTTAAATCAGATTCAACTTGATCACTGTCTCTAATCATCGTCGGAACGGGCTGTTGAAGGCCTCTTTTTTAAAATATAATTACCGATGGAAGGAGAAAGACTTTTTGTGTAACCTGCCTTTGTGTTAAATTTTGTATTATTGATCAAGTCGAAAATGCTATCTAAAACACATACCATGCACTCATGCAAAAAGAGGTGTCAGATAATTTTTGTTATCATACTGCTTTAATTACATTAAAGATGTCTGTTTCCGTTTTTTCCGTTAAATACCAATTCCTCAGAGCAATTGGTACTTTGCGGAACGGAACGGAACGGAAAAATAAATTAATAAGTTTAAATCAGATTCAACTTGATCACTGTCTCTAATCAAGGACGACGTGAGGTCAGTCTAGATATCATAATGCATGACTTGCAAATGCGTTAATTTCATGATAATTTATCAGGACAATCCGACATATTCATCTACAGAGTATTTCCCGATGTTATACATTATTACACATTTCACCTGTGAAGATGAGATTTAGTATACATTTGTGTTATTTGTATATGGAAACCCGTAAAACACAGAAATTTTAAAGTTTGTTTTGTTTTAAAGATTTTTCGAAATTTTGATAAATGCCCCCTTTGGATACCTTAAATGAAATTCTTTTCCGTTCCGTTCCGTTCCGTTCCGTTCCGTAAAGTACCAATAGCCTATTGGTACGAAATGAAAACTGAATCCATTGTGTCGCAATGAAAATTGTATTAACCTCGAAAGTAGGAATATTGTTGATATATATTTTACACTGCTACACGCGCTGAATTTAAGAGTAAAATAAAATACTAGTTTGTAGCCAGACTTAAGCTTGTAACTAGGATAATATGTCAGAGACTTAGGTAGAACTAAAGGTACTGTGTCAACTATCACACACAAACCCCACGGTATGCAGGTTGAACATTATGTGTATGTTATATGTTTATTTTGTATGAATGGCTACACGCTAATCATGGACTTCGTAGTGGACATATAACTGTCCACCTTATTATCAGCTTGATTTCACCCAATAACAATATGACTTCTAAAAATCCAGGCTAAAAATAAAGCGTATGTTCTCAGGTACGGACCTGCGAATTCGCGGGAATAGTCTAGTCTATATAACGACCTTCATAACCTATCAATATTAACTTTTAGATTATTTTGATTCCTTACTAATGCTCTTTCGACTTAATGTATCAATCTTAAATTGTAGATTTCAAAAAATCAGCTAGTAGGTACATCCTCAAAAAGTATTTACAATGTTTATCTTTTCAAAAGATGCAAAATCTAAAGAAGAAAAAAAACATCTATTTCATGTGATGTCCAATTTATTAAAAATGCCTTTCCTTAAAATCATTTATTTTGTAATTAAAAATGATTTGATACATTTCGTGCTTTTTATTTTCAACTAAGAATTATCATAACCAAGGCTGTGTTTCTTGTTTTAAAATGAAATCTCCACTTTTGAGAAATTTACATTGTTAATGAATTTAATCGCTTACATTAATTCAACTATTTGCCTCTGGTTAGTTTTATACATAATATTTTCAGTATATATGACTCATTTCATTTTGTATTGTTTCGTTCGATTCGTTCCAATTTTCTTCCGTTTTGCACTCTACAGGTACCCCTCTCTTCACCCCTTTTAGTTTTTATCATTGGTGAAAACAACGTACTTCACAATTATATAATATAATATATTCATATAATAAAAGACACGTTTAAAACTCTTGACTTGCCTTGTTCGGTCCAAAAAGTTTTACCAATTTGAAACTTTAATCAAAATTCCCCCAAACTAATATCTGAAAACGTTTTTAAAATTTTGAGTTGATAAGTGTTACACGGATTGAAATTGCTTTATTTTACGCTGTATGTAAAAATTTTAAAAATTCTTCAGAAATACGTCATATAATATATGCATACAATAAAAGACACATTTAAAACTCTTGACTTGCCTTATTCTGTCTTATTTAAAACAGAGTTACGACCATCACAAATTTTCGTTACGACCATCCTCAACATTTTTGTTTTTTTAGTAACGACCATCATGCTCGAATTTTTGAATGACTATTTTACGAAAATTGGAATGTTTTAATGCATCAAATTTGGTTTCAATATCACCGAACTTCCGAATAGTATGTATGAGACAGGCGGTTTGACTCAAATGAACATTTTACCGCACGAAAATCGGAAAAGAAAAGTTTATCCCTAGAGTGGTCTCCCATCTCCGGATGGTAGTTACGACCATCCGCTTACCACCAGTGAATTATGTTAACACGGCCACTGAGGAAAAAAATATCTCTCATATTTGACGGTAGATCTGACATAAAGTTTTTATTCAGGTCACCTAAGCAAATTATGTTATTATTTTCATCCATGGCATTTTTCAACATTTGATCAAAATACTGCCAGAAATAAACTGAAGATTGCCGTTCCGACCTATAATTGATGTTTATCAATATTGATCGCAATTTAGTTTTTAACTCAAAGCACATACTCTCAAGTTGGCAATTCTCCAAATCATGTCGACGAGTTATGCGAACATAACTTTTATAATACATAATAATGCCACCCCATGAGAATTTCTATCTTTTCGAACTGGTATTTCAAAACCGGATATATATAAATCAGAATCTGTAATATTTGAGTCTAAATGGGTTTCTGTCAAGAAAACGACATCGTAATCTTCAATAATATCGACAATATAATTCAGTTTATTTCTAAGGCTTCTTATTTTACCATGGAAAATTGACAATGTTTTCTCAGATATTTCTGGTGTGCGCTCAGGGCCCGGGTTCGGTTCGATGTCACCACATATTAGCTACAACCATAAGAACAGTATGTACAATGCTCTACAATGAAAACATATTAGCAGAAGATCTGTATAAATTAAAAATACATAGTTTGAGTCTTGAAATATTCGTAAATAAAACGGCAAGTAATTCATACACTGAGAAAGATACAAATGCTTTTCTCAAACAGCCCAGACTTATCTTGTGATAAAACAGTCCTATTGTCATTCTATATGCTACGATGTCATTACCCATTGTCAAATACAAGAGAATACATGTAAATGACAATTAGAACTTGAAATAGGACTGCTTTGTAAAACATGATGCAAGATATAAACACATATAAATCGAATGATCATTCATGAAATTCAGGCAAATAAAAAATAAAGGAAAACAAAAATTTATGTACAAAAGGCAAAATTGGAACATCTTAAGAATGTTCGATGCAGTTGTAATGAAATCAGAGAGATCAATTTAGTTAAGATGAATTTAGTCTCGATGTCATTTGAGGTGGGGAAACAATTATAATTAAATAAATCAGAAAACAAAATGTGATTTTTTTTAAAACGGAAGCTCTTTTGTGAAGTGTTAGTAGACATGTTACGAAAAGGTATATTCACGACGCTGAGGTGGTCCGAGACCACCATTGTCGTCCCTTGATTTTCGTTGTTCACAAATATAGTCCCTAGTGTTGACAGTGGGTTACTTGCCATTAATTTTTATACCCCTTCCAAATTTATTTCTCCATGTTCAATGCCTCAAATTGCAAGTAGGGGGATGAAATTACACTGTAAAAAAATTTGGGTCCAGAATTTTAAAGGAAAGTAGTGATTTGGTCCAGCTGAAAAAGGTTGAAAATGAGCACTTCGGAAGCTGTCAAAAGATTTCAAGACGCCCTAAACATAAAATTGTCCATATTTTGAGTTAGAGGCGATGAAGTTTTCTATAAATTTGATATGATTTGTCCCAAAAGTAGTACAACACACTGTAAAAGTTTCTTTGAGAAAGCGCAGGTGGGATTTTTTTAATTTTCATTTATGTTCTAAAAGAAATGCACTACGAATTAATTGTGTTCTCGGACCAGGTTGACAAATAACATTTTAAATGTGGGGACTGTATCAAAACACAAAATATATTACCTGTATACATTGAATAATAATAATTCAAAAACTGTATTAATCCTTTTGGAGGCAATTCGTATGGAACGAATATTCAATGACATTTGTACCATAAGAAATGTAGGAAATTGATATTAATTAATTCCATAATAATTTTTAATAAACTATAATGCAAAAAAATGGTGGGGGGAGGGACACGGTCATGTAAATGCAGCAGTAGATGTGGGGGGGGGGGGGGGGGGAGGGGACGGAGTGTGTGAATTCTTCGGCTAGTCCTTAAAAGACCTTACAAATAAAGTATTATAATCTGTTTTATACCTTCTCGTGAATATATATGTAACGGTTATTAGCTCACCTTTCCAAAAGGAAATGTGAGCTTTTGCCATCACTTGGCGTACGTCGTCGTCCGTCCGTCGTCGTCCGTCCGTCGTTAACTATTTCAAACTATTTATACATGTTTTGTGTATTCATCAAAAGAGAACTGAAGCTTAAAAAATCTTATTACAACATTCCATAATGTCCATTTTTAGACATAACTGTATTAGTATGAAATAGAAAATTGAAACTTAAAAATAAGTGCTGAAATATATAAATAGTAGACGGTATTTATACAAATGAAGGCATCATTCGATTAGTATGTCGTTTTAGTAGAACTTATAAACACGGAAATGTTTACATTCAAACTTGAAAAATATTTATGTCATAATTCAATTATAGGAAACACTGCAAGCGTGATATACTCACTATAAACATAATAAATTGTGGTATAAACAACTACAACAGATGTTAGCAGCAGCAGGTGACCAAACGACCTTCAACAAGAAGCAAAACCCGTACCTTTTAGTCAGTAATAAAAGACCATGTTGATTTATGTACTACACAATAAACGAAAAATATATGTACAACAAAACAAACATAAACAAAACAAAGTGATATACAGCGACGAATGACAACCACTGAATCGTAGGCTCTCGACTAGGGACAGACAGCCACAGAATGAGCATGTATTCGAGCGCTCTGCTCTCCAACTTACCTGAGCCATGTCCAGCGGTGTATCAGCAAAACATGGGGAAAATCAGTTGAATGACACAAAGCAAAAACAAAACTATATTAGTAAAGACTACGAACTCAGAGTCACAATGAAACAGTACTCACAGTTACTAAGTGTAATGCTAATTCAAAGCTGATTACAATTAATAAATAATTCATGTTTACAAGAATAAATTTTATCGGTATACATTTGATGAAACTAAGGTAAGACAGATATAATTCATAAGAATAAAACATGAATTTGTACAGGACATAATACAGGTATCGACAAGATGTAGAACCGTAAGTGTCCATAATTTGATAGAACTTAGTATTCTATTCTCTCCATTTAATACTCAATCAATGTGAGTACCGATTAAACCTTATTAAATTGCTCAATTAAAAACCTTTCAGAAAAAGAGTGTTTCCAATGGATCGATAAGTTCACATGGATCGTATATAAGTTAACGGGCTTTATATACACCATCTCTTAAAGTAGCATATACTATTGTTTGTGTAGCCAAAACTTCTCAACCAAATCTTTGTACCTTTAAAATAATGTGTTTATAATGTTTCAAATTTGAAAATAGTAAAAAAGGTTTTCTTTTTCCAAAGATGAAAGGATTTGAAAAAGTAACTTGTCTTGAACATTTACGCAGATTAATAGAATTTATCATGGGACTACATGCAACCTGTTTGGAGTGCTGTTTATTATATGTCTTGTCTTGAGCGGCATTCCTGTAATAGCGGGCACATTTTGACTAAGGTATGCAAAATTTGTGCAGTTTTTATTTCCTTGTTCAAGTGAGCGATCATTATATAGACTTATATGTCCGCCTCCGGGTGCGGGATTTTATCGCTGTGTTGAAGACCCATTAGTGGCCTTAGGCTGTTTTCTTACTCTTTGGTCGGATTGTTGTCTCTTTGACACATTCGCCATTTCCATTTTCTATTTAATAATATATATTACATAGTTTAAACTTAGTTAATTCTTTTTATAGCAACAAGTGATTTATTTTTCTTGTTCATTTTGTAGTTTTTTCATTGTGTGTTTAAGGTGTACGACATTTGGTCTAGATAATGAAGGGAGTATGTGCGTGCTAACAACTGGTTTATCTCCATTTCATTGTTTGTCTGTACCGATTCAGACTATCTTGACTGTTTATTTATAGCTTGTTTGTATATCTGCTATTACTCGGGTGAGTAAAACATTAGTGGTTGGTGTGTCTGATGTATAGTAACTGCCAAGTGTAATTTGGTGATATCTATTATCTGTTGTATGTACATGTATATGTTTAACTTTGATTTCAAGGTTAATTCAGGCCAATATTGACAATTGTCCTTCAATTTATAAATTTTCTTTTCAGATGTTTGAAATACTCTTTTATATCTTCATTTACAGACAAGAACATCTTTCTGACTTCGTTATAAATATGTTCAAGAAATGTGCTGAACAATACTTAGTCTATTTTATTTTTTATTTAAAAAAAAATAAATCGGGTCAAAAAAAAAAGATAACTTCAAGGTTATTTTCTTTTTTTTTTTAGCTAACAGATGTGAAATGGCAGGCTTTATCTGGGTCAATGATCTGCTGTTTTGCTTTCAAATATACACAAATTCATATAGAAGCCATAATGAATCAAATCTAGCGTGTAGCAAAACAGAGGGAGGTAGACTAGCACGGATCAATACTATTGACAAACAGAATCATGTGAACATAACGATTTTATCATTAAACGGCGGTAAGTGCAATTTAAGCTCAACAAATGATTTGGCTTTAATAAAAATAAAAAGGGTTTTAATTTCTATCACCAATTCGTAAGAGAGAGATTGGGTGTATGTGACCATCACAAAAAGTCAAGACATCTAAAAGTCAACATACGGTCTCAAACTCTATACACGTCAATGATACATGCTTCATCTTTCCTCTATATAGTGGGAAAACACATTTTCAATAGATATTTTGTTCACGATTCACCGACAGAACAAGCATCACTTTTTAGTCGAAAAACTGGAACACTTTCTTTTTAATGAGGACCAAAGAACTTGAAAAGTGACAATATCGGCATACTGAAAACATACTCTAGCCTTCATGTAACCGTGTCAAAGGAAATTTAAAGTTTAGAACGGAATCGATTATATGTTGCTAAAGTATTTAAAAGGGAAAGATTTAAAAAGATAACTGAAGTCATGATATTAGATAACTCTCCATAAATGTGATGCATCCTCAACGCGTTTGCTCGATCTGTCTTCACGTGTTCCACGTACATGTTAAAAAAGTCGTTCATCAGTATTCATTTGAAAAAAAATAACAGTAACAGAATGGACAGACAAACGGATATGCCAATACATAATGATTCATTATAAAAGGACGCTCTTCGACACATGTTGACAATGAACAAATACTTCTAAAAAAAAGTATATAAAAATACCAACCTCCAAGAAAATTCAAAAAGTCCATAAAAACTCACAAAATCAAATGTTTGACTTTTTCATCCAACAGAATGCATTAAAAGCAACTGTCCATGCATTTACGAAGAACATGGTAAATTAATTTATTTTCTATTACAGTATTTGACGGTTTTTGGATTGACGGGGATGATCTGGCACAAGAAGGTGTTTGGAAATATTCGGATGGATCTCCCATGACAACAACATTTTGGAATACAGCGCGCTCAGAACCAAGTAATAAGTTTGGCATTGAAAACTGCGCCTCTATGAGGAGCAGTTACGGGTACTTATGGAACGACAGGTATTGCGAAGACGATATAAATTATATATATGTGAAATCGTATAACATCATTTTATTTATAATATTGTAACAAACCTAGGGTTACTATAAACTGTTTAACCATCATTCAGGAGGAGTGGAATCGACGTCAGTGTGAAGAAACAGATTTGTAATAAACATAACAATAATATTTATTTCAACAGTATTTTGACTTCTTCTTTCAATATAATAAACATCAAATACACATTCATCATTCAACAGGTAAAGCAATAAATCGGGTGGTCAATATTAAAGGTAGTTGACGGTTCAAGAGATTGATTCAGAATGACATGTTTGTCTACAGGCTCCTATTTATGTCTTTTGGCACTTACTATGACGTTAGAGTAAACATCAAATCGTCCAATCAAAAGCAACGTTTCTTACGTCTTTTGGCTAGTAACGTTTTAGAAAGACGCACATATTTCGTTATTCTTAAATAAAGAAACAATATTAAGTTGTCCTCACTTTGTCCTTCTTGTCCGAATTATGTTTAAAAGCAAATGAAACTAAAAGGACATTTCTACATAATGCTATTTTTAAACGGACAGTAAATTCCTTTCTCGATACGGCGTATGAACTTGGGTGTAATTTACATAACCTTACGCATTAGATATAATGCTTAAATGAGATCAATGAAAACCCTGTTCTATCATAAATAAACACAATGTTAATGAAAAAAGCACAAACATAATAAATACGCAATTTACCTGCATTGATAAAGTGTTAACTGATTAAACAAATAATAATATGAGATCGCAAAGTGAAAGTACAGAACGGTGTCATGGCATATGTAAACAAGTTGAATCTCAGGACGATATTTGTCAAAATAAATCACTATATGACGGGATAATCAAAGTATTTCATAGGTAAACATTACCAAAATATACATATAAAACTGACCCTTATCGCTTGCAAAGTACAAATAGTTTAAATCATGAGTATGAAAGTCAATGCATTTCAGTGTTTGTGCACTCCAAAGAAGTTGACCACCCGGCAATGTTCAAATAGATATATGTAATATACAATAAATAATAGGTTAAATAATAACAATTATCAGTCCAGATTTGTCACAATATACTAAAAATGTTAACCACTCAGAAATGTGTTATCAAAGAATTAAAAAGATTTAATAAAATCTTACCAAATATTTTATTAGTGTTATAAAATGATCATGAGAATGTATTATGGTACAACTTTTTACATTTGAGTCTTCCGTGATCACACACATTTATGTCCATGTAAATGTATACGAAAAACTCTACCGTTTGGTATATATATATATACATGTATATGTATATTTTAGCTCCAAGTTGAAGAACCTCTATACCACCCGAGATAACCCCAGGTTTTTAGTCAAGTTTGCGTCTTGTTCCGTCTTTAGTCTTTGTTGTGTTTGTGCATTGTTGTTTTTATTGGAGTCTTTTTTTTACCATGACGTTGTCAGTTTTGTGCTGACTTATAAGTTTGAACGTTCCATTAGTATATCCCGCAACCGTTTACATCTCTAGGCTGAAAAGCCCCCCCCCCCCCCCCCCCCCCCCCAACATATAATTACGAAGCGAGTGAAATTTTTGGGTATAGCGAAATAAATGTGTTGTGGGTCATAACTACAGAGTAATCTTTGAAATTATAACAAGCCTCCTGCTGAAGTAATTTATCAAAACATTAAGTTATCACAAACGATTGCACGGTGTATATATGTGGCTACTCGTAATGTCGTCAATATCTGAAAATTTCGGTCTGTCACACATTATAAAGTAATATATTTTTTATTTATTTTTTCGAAAAGCTGCCTTGATACTGTATTAGAAGATTGTGACAGTATCATGATGAACAATATTGAATATCATTTAATAAGATAGAGGAATTTGTCTTTCTAAATACAACTTTCAATTAGAAAAAGGAATCTTACATTGAGACAACATTGAGCTAGAGAGACAGTGCATTGTATTTGAGAGAGGAAATCAAAAGTCTTAATATGGTGGATTGTAACTGGGTCAGATATCAATGCATTATCAACTCAAATTCAAAATGGATTGTACAAGGTTTTACATTGTATTACTAACATCATAATATTCCAAAATGACTTATTTTTTCGTAGTCTTGAGTTGCCTTTTACTTGTGAAATACTGATCTGACACACAATGTTTTTCTTTAATTGTGTATCTTTATTGTAGTTATTGCCGCTTCCAAGAGTTTGGAACTATATATGTGAAAGTATATAATTTATACTTGCATCAGTTTACTATTTTGATGCACCTTGTTTATTTTTGTTTGGAGTACACGTGATGCCAATTCATTCGAATCCAACGTTTAATTTGTTTGTAAACTTTTTAACGTAACCACCTGACTTTGATATACTGTATTCATTTTTCATTGTTATCTTTTTTAACATTATGATTGGATAATTTGTAACAATTATTCAAGCTTTTTTACGCGAACAATATGTCTTAATCCCTGTCGAAAACAAGTGCAATGAAATGACTAATATTCTTATATTTATAAGAGTACTATTTATATGATATATCAGATATACATTGTAATTGATATATTTTAAAGTTTCATATGGATTTCGTTTTAGTTATAACCATGTAACGACATCTTTTTGCTGAAATAAGCTTTCCCATTGTGGAATTTCCTTTTCTGGGTTGATTATGTACCAGCACGTGTCTGTTAGATATGAAGATACAGACGTAGACTTCAATAACTTAAATTTTTTGACGGTAAACTGTTTTCCTTCATTCGGCTTCACAATCAACTCTAACCCAAAGCTTTTAATTTCCATTCCAACAAACCAACCTATAAAAATATATAAAAGAAGCATATTAAACTGAACAAACATTTTGGGGCGTAGTGAACACACTAGTAAAACTATTAACACTGAAACTACTGAACCTATTCAAACCAAACTTCATCTGATTGATTCCTAGGGTATCTAGAATAAAGTTTGTGTTTTAATTCCCATTTCATAAAAAAACATGGCCGCCATGGCTAAAAATAGAACATAGGGGTAAAATGCAGTTTTTAGCTTATAACTCAAAAACCAAAGCATTTAGAGCAAATCTGACAGTGGTAAAATTGTTTATCAGGTCAAGATCTATCTGCCCTGAAATTTTCAGATGAATCGGACAACCCGTTGTTAGGTTGTTGCCCCTGAATTGGTAATTTTAAGGAAATGTTGCTGTTTTTGGTTATTATCATGAATATTATTATAGATAGAGATAAACTGTAAACAGCAAAAATGTTCAGCAAAGTAAGATTTACAAATAAGTCAGCATGACCGAAATGGTCAGTTGACCCCTTTAGGAGTTATGGCCCTTTATAGTCAATTTTTAACCATTTTCTGTAAATCTTAGTTATCTTTTACAAAAATCTTCTCTGAATCTACTGTGCCAAATTGAACCAAACTTGGCAACAATCATCATTAGGGTATCTAGTTTTAAAATTGTGTCTGGTGACCCGGCTAATCAACCAAGATGGCCGCAATGGCTAAAAATAGAACATAGGGGTAAAATGCAGTTTTTAGCTTATAAATCAAAAACCAAAGCATTTAGAGCAAATCTGACATGGAGTAAAATTGTTTATCAGGTCAAGATCTATCTGCCCTGAAATTTTCAGATGAATCGGACAACCCGTTGTTGGGTTGCCGCCCCTGAATTGGTAATTTTAAGGAAATTTTGCTGTTTTTGGTTATTATCTTGAATATTATTATAGATGTAGATAAACTGTAAACAGCAATAATGTAATGCTTGGGGTATACAATGGTTTTTTTATACTTTCATCATAAATTATATTATGAACACGAGACAAACGAGACATTTCAGTGTGTCCACTCTTGTTTTTGCTTTTGAAGAAGATATGACAGAATCGAAGAACCATTTATATAAATTGAAAACCCGAAATAATCATTGATGGAAGATTTAAGCAAAAAATTTAAGGTGAGCGATTCAGGCTCTTGAGAGTCTCTTGTTTTTATATAGTTATGAAAAGCAAACAAAGTAGTGTATGTATTTTGATCCAGTTGTTTGCCACCTAAATTTTTATCTAACGGGGTATGTTTTAAAACACCTAAAATACGATTTTTATGCAATTTCAACTTGAAACTTGTTGCATAATAGTTTTAGAAAATTTACCCCAGGTCATATAGCAGCGAAGGCATGTATTTTCTTCCTTTATTTCCTTCCAACTTTGTCTTAATTTAAACAGTTTCAGCTCAATTTGTATTTTCTTTATAAGGGGTTTGTGATTGATTGATTGTTGGTTGCTTAACGTCCAGTGGCAAATATTTCATGCATGTTTAGAACGATAAGAGGTTTGTGTAAAATATGACTAACTACTCACCGGTTGAACATCCCTGCAGAGTTTCAAAAGCATTGCATAATGACTTTGCATTTAAACCTTAACTCCACATTTTGCGGACATTGCATTCATACATAGGTGATTGTGGACAACAGAAATCATATAAGATTTATTCGAAGTGGTTCCATATATAGGACACCAAAATAATCCCCAACAGTATAATCTATTGCCTTTAATTGGACCATGTTTGGAGTTCGATTTCCCCCAGAATTTTGTCATCTTAGCGGGAAAAAAATTATCCATGTCGATCGCCCCTCTTTATCTGCTACAGGCGCCATCAACTTAGAGCTAAACCACGAGCAGAAAGAAGAAAATATTAAAAAAAATTAATATGCGTATATCAGAGTATCAGGTATATGTCGAACACGCTACAAGGCGCTTAAAAACTTTCAGAGTCATTGGAAGCTTATGGAGACACCAGACTGACGAATCAATCAGACTGTAGAGCTTTGTGCGGGATTAGTGGAGCGACAGGTTGAACTTAGTCAGGAACTGTAATACAACAAATAAAACTGACTAATATCTAACCAGCTTACTATGTTTATGTTATCAATCTGGAATCGAATGAACTTGTATAACTCTCAGCCCTCCCTTTTCTAGCCCGCCCATTCCTGCACGCGTACACCTTTCATGTCACGATAGGCTGGAGAGTGGCGGATCAAAGAGGAGGGGATCCGGGGGTTGGAACCCCTTTTTTTGGACGATCAATGCATTTCAATGGGTAATTATGGTTTGAGTCCCCCTTTTTTAAATGGCTGGATCCGCCCCTGCCTGCAATGATAACACAAAAGAAATTGTCATACAGGATGTTAAATAATGAGACTCTAGATAAATGTGATTTGAAGTAACCAAGACGTGCAGAATTTAAATTTTACCTGTTTAAATCTATAATCAATGTTTTGAAACCGTCCCCAAATTTAAAGTCCAATTTGTCAACCTCAGCGTCGAGAATATACCTTTTCGTAACATGTCTAGTATAAGATAAATAGATGAATCTATCTTTTCATTTAATCAGTACAGGTAACCTATAAAACCGTTTGAAGAAAGATCATTATTAAAGTTGTAGGAGCGTAACAAGTTCGCGTGTATGTAAGTTATTTTAAATCACTCAAGTGTAAAGATTTGAGTTATAATTTCATGTCACATGTTTTAAATTGCAAATAAATGAAATCTAAATAAACAAACACAGACAGGTGATGCTTAACACGTGTAGCGAGAAAAGAAATATTCAGTACAGCAATACATAGAAAACGAGTATAATTATCTATACCAGACTAGTGTATATAATTAAATTGATAAAACAATTTAAGAATTGTGATATTTATACAAATGCAAGTCAACGGACATAAGACTATGATGTAAACGGAATGTCTAATCCTCTTTCTGGTCATCACTTTCAAGGACTTCCCCACCAAGTGTATATATGTCCTGCCTAGAAATTACCACTTTTGGACGAGAATTCTCAGATTGTTTAATCATTATGGACCCGTCATGTGTCCAAAACGAATTTATTTGACCTTTCTCACGCAATGTGTTAAGTCTGTACAGAAGATTGTATCTGTGTTTTGTAAGGTTTTCAGTAATGAAAGTTTTGTTTGTGTTGCATTTCAATTTGCGTTTATTGCTGAAAACCAACTGCCTTTGACGATACGACAGGAACCGTACATTGATGGAAATTTTCCCGTCTTTAATCTCACCTATGGGATGGGATCTGCCAATATCTCTCGTGTCTAACTTCAATTTCAATTGATTATGGCAAATACCAAGGATAAGGGAATCTGTGTCTATAGGCTTGATAATATCGCCTTTGTCGTCAGTTGGTGCAGGAACATTATGAAATCGTAAACTGGTTCTTCGAGAATACTGTTCCTGTTCCTCGACTCTGGCTTCGATCTTGTCTAATTTGCCGTAGAATTTATAAATCAATTATAGCCGTAGAATTTGTAATCAATTCTAACCGTATAACTGTTCTAGAAGTAGAACTGACCAAGTATTTGAAATATTTGGTCTATTCTAGGTAGAACTGTTTAAGTCTAGGTAGACCTGTCCAAATCAGTTCTAGTTAGAACTGACCAAATCAGTTCTACGTTAGAACTGACAAAATCAGTTCTAGGTTAGAACTGTTCTAGCTAGAACTGACTAAAAGGTGTCAGGCTGACAGTTCTACGTACTGTTCTAGAACAGTTTTCCTGACAGATTCTGACAGATATAATGAGAGGTTAGAAGTGATCTCCACTGTATACACTTTAATCTCTCAGCATTAAGGCCTTATGTAATTTCGAATGATGACATATCATGTATTTTCTAACCTGACACAACGTCCATATGTTGCTATGCACTGAACCACATGGGCGTGACATAGCCTCTTAAACTCCGAATGTTCGGCACTTAGATTTACTGGAATTCTTCCTAGTAAAATTTGATATATATCCTCATCACCATATTTACTAAGTTCGCAATAAAGTTGTAGCAAAAAAATCTCGATAATCATATTCCACCACAAATCCGCAGCTCCGTAGTGCAAATGCAGGAACAACATGCATGTATATATACATAGACATCATTAAAGTCATTTTTGCATGCGACGCACTTATTTCCTGATGAATTTGGTATATCAGCTAACAGTTTTGTAATAAAATATAAACTTCGTATTTCTGCAAACGATTGTGCTTTTTTTCAGAAGTTGGTCATAGAAACTGCTTTGCGAATATTTCTAAAACGTATAAAATTGTCATCTAATGCAATACGGTTTAACCAGTTGACTGACTGTTGTTCGTTAACTGTTTTGTGAACAATCGATTTCCATTGATTTTTTGATGGGAACCTACCAGTATCGATATATTCAGTAAGATATTGAATAAGTCCATATGTTCTTAGCATGTCAATAACATCAGGAATGTATCCATAGTGACGGCGGTGAGGGTCTATGAGGAATAAAAATAGTCGAACCAAAAATATTCTTTTTGAAAGACAATTATTGTTATCTAACATACACAGTTTTTGAGAAAAAAAAACAGTTTTCTTTTGTGAATAAAACTCATAATCGGTTGAATTCCAATAATGCTCTCACACATATCAGATTTGGTAGAAGTTTTTAAAGCTAACATGTGTTTGACTATGAAGTGCTGAAAACAAGTTAGCGTCGTTATATCACGTGATTTGAGGTTACTCCATGTTTTGCAGCCATAAAGAACGCTTTGTAAGACTACAGTTTTGTATAATTTAATTAATACAGATGGATTGGTTGCTCTTGACATTACTCCTTTCAATGCGAAGTAAGCGTTTTTGCCTTTCCTACACGCATTTATAGTTCTGTTTTTAAGTTTTGAATCGTAAATTAAGTTCAAAACCTAAATGTGTATAGTTGTCAGATAATGGAATATTCTTATTTCCAATACACCAGTGGAATTAACATTGTTTTCTCTTGTATTTATGGAGAATTGCATAATACTTGATTTGTTTGCGTTAAAACAGAACCGCCAGTTTCTAGAGTACTTGGAACACACATCAAGCATGCGTTGAAGAGACAGTGGGGACGTGGCAATACATTATATGTCATCAGCAAGAGCAGGTGCACCACAATTAATACTGTATATACCTGTGTTTTGATTGCATTTTTCAATTTCACATATTAAATCATTAATAAAAATTAAATACAGTAACCCAGACAGCACGCTGTCTTGTCTTACACCTTCTAACACTGGAAAAAACATTTGACTGGTGCTGGTTAACAACTATAGCACTTTTTGTGTTTGTATGAAAGTCATTGACTATTACCTATAATGCATTGTTCACACCTAGTTGAAACAACTTGTACATAAAACCAAGTCTCCAGACTGTGTCGAATGCCTTCCTACTATCAAGAAAAGCTACAAAAATCTTACTACAAAATTCAAGATTATGGAAAATTGTCTCGTGTAGATTAAAGGAGGCTGTTAGGCCACCGAGGTTCTTCTAAAATCCTTGTTGTTGATAGTTAAGGAAGTTTATATTGACCAATATAATTAGCAAACGGTTTTTTATAACATGCTCAAAGACCTTTGAAACACACGACAAAAGTGTAATCGGACTATAGCTGTCTGGAGATGTTTTATTGTTTCCTTTAAAAAGTGGTACTAGCAAACCGAACTTCCAGTCATAAGGTACACGACCTTTCTTCACTATGAGGTTAACAAATGAAGTAAGGCAACGGATAAGAACTTCTCCGCCGTATATCAAATGTTCGTTTTGAATTTTGTCGTGTCCGCTGGCTTTTTTACGCATCAAGGATTTGACAATATTACGTACTTCACATTCGTTGATGACTCCACAAGGCATGTGTTTAAAATATCTGAATACGCACTGTCAATAAATTGTTTCTTTGACGTATCAAAAGTGTCAGTATTGTCCTTTGCGTAAAGGTTTGGAAAATAGTCCATAAAGGCATTAGCAATGCTTTCTGGATCATTACATTTTGTACATGTATCACCATTATGGATAATTTCCGGATAAATTCTTGATGTTAATGGTTTACATCTTTTTCTTCAATTCTTCGTCAATTTATCCCTTTCTGCACCCATTGTATAAAAAAATTTAATCAACGTGTGGTTCGTTTGATCTCAGTTCTTCATTGGTTAAAATCCAATTATGACGTCGAATTTTCTTGCTTTCCTCTGAATTTTCTATTGTGACGGCATGAAAAAAGGCGACCATGCCTGATGACGTCACATAGAAAGAACACATCTTTTTGCAGATCTTTTGAAAAGAAGGAATACGTTTGCCTGCACATTGTTTAAAAATCATAACAGAAAAAGATTCTACCACCAAATCTCGTGAAATACGATATTTATCCACTCTCGACAGTTAAATTTTAAATCGCTCGGCGAGTTTCGTGTTTAAAATTTGAAAATTTAACTGTCTCGAGTGGATAAATATCGTATCACACTCGATGCAGTGGTAGAAACCAGGGGCGTAGCTAGGTATTCATTCGATTGTATGCACAAATCGGCAGGGATCTGGGGCCCGCATGAGGCCCCGGACAGGTCAAGGGCAGAGCCCTAGTAGGGGGTTCAGGGGGGCGAAGCCCCCCGACGGAAAACGGTTTTCAGCGTTTTTGCTGCAAAATTTTATGCACAAAAATATTAAACTTGCTGGTTGTTTAATCATGATAATTATGATATACATGATGAAAAGTTCGAAGAATTGTGAATAATTTACCATATTAAACATCTGACTGGCGAATTAAAGCAGTACAATCGGAAATATAAAAAAAAATTAAAATGCATTGCCCAGCGTAGATCAGCGTATCCCTTTAATTAAGCAGTACACCCTGTTTTGTATTTTATATTTATTCCGTTCTGATTGATATATACGTTTAACTTAATTAATAGAACATATTGACGATCCTTCATTAAAAAAATAGTCACGTAAACACTTATATTACTATATAATAAAACTATCCTTTTGGCTAGACATCAACCATCAATCTTTTGAATCTTAAACCTTGAGCTCACCCTAGCCACACAAACACATACACACATAGTCGATGACTAATGCAAAAGTTCTGTTTTGTTCATACTATCGTGACAAAATTCAAGAAGTTCGTATTTCTTTATATCCTCTACTGTAAAAATCCCTATCTGCTTATGAATTTTTGAATAATTGTGGTCATTTCACGTAGATCTGACTGAGAGAACTCAAAATTACTGGAAGCTTGTTGATTGATTGATTTTTAAATATCCAGTGTCAAATATTTATGCAAGTTCAGGACAAAAAAAAACGTTTGTCAGTTAACTGCTAGAAGTCTGTTGTTATTTATGTATTATTGTCATTTTATTTATTTTCTTTTGTTACATCTTCTGACATCGGACTCGGACTTCTCTTGAGCTGAATTTTAATGTGCGTATTGTTATGCGTTTACTTTTCTACATTGGCTAGAGGTATAGAGGGAGGGTTGAGATCTCATAAACATGTTTAACCCCGCCGCAATTTTGCGCCTGTCCAAAGTCAGGAGCCTCTGGCCTTTGTTAGTCTTGTATGATTTTTAATTTTATTTTCTTGTGTATAATTCGGAGCTAAGTATGACGTCCATTATCACTGTACTAGTATACATATTTATTAAGGGCCAGCTGAAGGACGCCTACGGGTGCGGGAGTTTCTCGCTACATAGAAGACCCGTTGGTGGCCTTCAGCTGTTGTCTGCTCTATGGTTGGGCTGTTGTCGCTTACACATTCCCCATTTCCTTTCTTAATTTTATTACAATAAATACAACAGGGAGCTAGGTCCCTCAAAGAGTGCCATTCTCTCTACAACTAGGCATCAGATTCAATGTCCCCATTCTGACCAGACGTGACTGCGTATTTATATATCCTGCACAGCCGAACAGACGACAAACATTGGCAAGTCGTGTGAAGACAACTTCACTGGTGTTTATCTATAAATAACGTTGTTTATTATTTTTTTTGATAAAAAACAATATTTGTGAAAAAAAAATATATGTAGGCACGTGCCTTACGGCAACTATGCCCCTGGAATCTATATTTATTAGTTTCCAGAATAAACGGATATCGCACTTAATATTATATATATTAAAAAGAAAGATATTTTATAACTGACGAATTGAAAGGCATCTAAATATTTTTAGCATATTATTGTCTGCTTACTAGTATATGTATTCAAAATCTTATTTTACCCTATAAAAATGCAAGGTATATTTATCCTTTTTTAACAGTATTGCTGCACAAATATTTGTAATAGCGTACATGAATTGTTTTTCGTTTTTTTTTTGTTTTTTTTTTTATTTTGCAACAAAACCAGGTTCAACCCACCATTTTTTTCTTTAAAAATGTCCTGTACCAAGTCAGGAAAAGGCCATTGTTATATCATAGTTCGTTTCTGTGTGTGTAACATTTTTACGTTGTGTTTCCGCTGTGTCGTTTGTTTTCTCCTATATTTGAGTGTCAATTTACATTACTATCAGACGTGGCACGGTACTTTTCTATCCCAAATTCATGTATTTGGTTTTGAAGTTATATTGGTCATTCTCATCGGATTTTGTCTAATGCTTAGTCCGATGCTGTGTGTGTTACATTTTAATGTTGTGTCGTTGTTCTCCTCTTATATTTAATGTGTTTCCCTCAGTTTTAGTTTGTTACCCCGATTTTGTTTTTTGTCCATAGATTAACGATTTTTGAACAGCGGTATACTACTGTTGCCTTTGTTTTTAGTGTCATTGGTCATTCCAAGATGATCCGATACAGTTAAGTTGTTATGAAGATCAGCTGATAACGAAATTGTTTTTTTTTTTCTCCTTCATTTTTTTTTCAAGAACACCTTAACTTAAAACGAACTGCATCTGTGTATTTCCGAATGTATAAATCATTCGAGTATAACTGGAACATTTACCACTGGGAGCGAATTTGACATATTTTTTTTTATTTCAGTCATATGTAAGAGCTGGATTTTTTTTACGCCTATTGGTACCAATAGGACTTTTGCAACTAATAGGAAATAAAAAAAATTCAGGTCAATACTGACCATAAAATTATTTCATATGGTACTAAATGGTCCTGAATTGTTAATCATATGAGTTACAAATCCTTAAAAATTATGTAGTTTGTCCCAAATGTTGAGTAATTGCTGTTGCTTCTGCGCGGTTATTACAGAGAGTAGCTATCTGTATATACATTTTGAAAGAAGGCCGAAAGATACCAGAGGGACAGTCAAACTCATAAATAGAAAATAAATTGACAATGTCATGGCTAAAAAAGAAAAAGACAGACAAAAAATAGTACACAAAATACTACTTAGAAATTTAAAGACTAAGCAACACGAATCCCACAAAATAACTGGTGCACTAACCATGCACTAACCATGATTACATTAATATCGCGAGGAATCATGAAAAACAGGTATTTCTATTACATGTACTCAACAAGTTTGATTACACTGTCTTAACAGCTATAATCATGAATGATATTGTTCTTGATACAAACGTGAATAACCAAATTCTATGACATTGGAAAACCTGTTTGTAAGAACATTTATAGGAAAAACCCTAACTGCGATTTCTTTGATGTTGTTAACCTGCTGAGTAATTAAAACCACAATTCTGAAGATGTAAAAAGAAGTTAAAGAAGTTTGTGTGTACCTACAACATTTGTCACTGCATGCATGTAATGGATGATGTCATGAATACATCAAACTTCCTACATGTATATGTATACTTTTTGTAAGAATGAGAAAATGCAGGTTTGGACCTATATGTAACATTTTCATTTCGTTTTTAATTCAGACACGATTTGTTTTGTTCCTCTATATATAGCTATAAATACACATCAAACTTGATAATTAACAATTAAAATTTCAAATTTAATAACACATTATACAATGCTGAATATCGTAAATGGGCTTTTTGACCTCCTCCCCCTTTATGTGTGAGAAAGTTTAAAACAATTCAAATGAGAATAAATATCAGATGTCTGCATTCATAACAAGAATTTTTCTTTTTCACATGGTATATTTACAAAATTATCTTACCAATTTTTCGGCGAATACTTTAGAATGTAGAATGATACAACTCGTAACTGTCCAAAACACTACGGTCCCGATCATCGCAAAGATTTGTAAAAATATCACTAATGATGAAAACTTTGAAATTGAATAACTTTATGGTTTTTATATATTTCACAAGATATACACGGCCGACACTCGGCTAACCGAGAGATTGGTCGGTTAATCTATATTGAGTATGCGGCTATATGGGCGGTTGGTCTGTTAATCGGGTTGGTTATACGTCTGTTAAGAGTAAAACGCAATTTAATGTCAAACTCTGTTATATATACAGATTTTTAGAATATTAAAAGAACCAAATGAAAAAAAGAAAAGTGTGACAAAATGATATCTATCATAGAACATTTTCCACCTGTAAAAACAATTTATAGTCTGCGTAGTTTTCAGAAAAACTAAAAGGCGTCGCGCAGGTATGTAGTATTTATGCTTATACGCACAGCAATTTTTTTAATAAAAGGCGAAACAAACAATTTTAGATATCATTTAAAGGACACAAAAAAGTACTCTGGTTGTAAAAAATAGATTGAAATTAGTAAATATTTCATAAATATAATATAACGTGAATAATACCACGTTTTAGTGAAAATTATGGGAATAATTAAAAGTCTGTTAATGGGTTGGACAATTAAAATTGTGTCAGTTTAGAGTTATTTAGCCACGACAATAGTTTTGCTACTTTTATATTTTTCCATTGAAAAAGTTAAAGGGGCACTATCTACGAGAGAGATTTTTTTGTTCAATCAATAATGAAGGTGAAATAGTGAAGTAACAATTCGCTTTTTTTTCAGCCAAAAAGGTTCAATTTTGTCAAATTACGCTAAGAAACATTGATAATTAGTTGTACGACTTTGCCCCCCGCAGAGCTATAGAAAAACAGTACATTAACGGGTGTTACACGGACTCTTTTTAGATGATACATGGACTCTTTTTAGTTGTTACACGGACACTTTTTATGAATAGAATCACTCGTGCATGAACAATGAGTTCATGGGCACTTTAACTTTCAATTAGATTTGAACCTTCTGGTTCACGGACATATTTCCTGTCTATGCATTTTTTCATCAAAGTAAAGATCACAGCCTGTTTATTTCAAATCAATTAAGGCCCCCTCCCGCTTTTCGTTTCACCCATAAAATTAAACGTTAGCTTTCTTACCACTAAAATATTTCTTAAATATATAACATTTCAACGAAGTTGCATTTTAAAAAAGTCTCAAACTTGATTACATAAATCTTATACTCGAAATGGTTCTTTTGTTTTTATCAAATTATTAGATTCCTGATTTTTTTTTCTGAAAAAAACTCCGTTGAAGGAAAATGAAAAAATGTGTTTATTCTATAACTTACATTTACTGATTTGAGGCCCTTGAAGTTTCTCAAATATTCAGCTTCAAAATGTAATACTTCTTCCTTGAAACGTCGTACAAGTCAGACTACTCGTGCAGAAAAACTATCCGGCAACGGTTGTTACCGGACTGTTTCTTTGTTACCTTTGTATTGTATCTAATACTTATTCACTTACAAGTGAATGAGTCGACCTCTTTAAATCCGTATTCATGTGAACTTCAATTTAACCCCTCGTTAGAGATTGACAACGCATGCATTGTACGTGTACTGGTTATTCAAAGGAAAAGAATGTCAACCATGAAAGTGAAACTACGGTAAATCATTTGATTACTAATTCGATGCACATAAAATCATTCTTATACGGTTAAAAGCAATGAGAAACATCTATCTTTAATCTATAAAATAAAATAAAACAGACCTATAAAAATCCAATTGCACGTGTTGGTTTAATCTATTCATATCTTTATTTATTTTACATCGCTTATATGATCATCTGAGGTCAAATCGATAGTTAATTAGATGGCATCTGGACTAAAATACACACGAAACGAACCTATATATTATCTACCCTCTGTAAACTGTTTAGTTTAGACTTTTGATAGTTTGGATAAATGTTTTACATTGTTATCAATCAAATATGAGAATTTGAGTCAAATCGGTGAACATAAAGTTGACAGCTAGTGTCCCTTTAAGAATGAGATGTTCTTGAGTAAGTAAAATGGCAATACGGTGCAACAGTATCCTTCTAGTAAGAGCATTTTTATTTTGACTTTCTTTGCATTTTATTGAAGGGTGTGTCACTTCAATATAGCGTGATATGGATTGGCCGCTGGAATATGCATACATTTATTATTAACGTTTTCAATCAGCCTTAATATTTGTGTCTGTTCAAATTAAAGTAGCACGTTCTAAAATCCGACTGAAGGTGTCTTTCTGATACAGCACTGGGTACAGAAGATATTTTTTTATTTCCTGTTATGGGCCCTAAAGAGCATAAACATTACAACATCAATAATTTTCATAATACAATACAAACAATGATATAAAAAAAGATTAATGAGAACCATTTAAGTTCTCAAAGAATATGTAGATAAAAAATCTATGATATGTGTTTTTTTTTAAATACTAATGCATTTTAATGCAAGTGTGGTTGAAATAGGTAATAAACAAGCAACCCAAAAAGAAAAAAAGAAAAAAAGATATACAAATATATATAAAAGAAGATGTGGTATGATAGTCAATGACACAACTGTCCACAAGAGACCAAAATGACACAGAAATAACAACTATAGGTCACCGTACGGCCTTCAACAATGAGCAAAGCTCATACCGCAAAGTCAGCTATAAAAGGCCCCGATATGACAATGAAAAACAATTCATACGAGAAAACTAACGGCCTTATTTATATAAAAAAAAAATGAACGAAAAACAAATTGGTAACACATAAACAAACGACAACCACTGAATTACAGGCACCTGACTTGGGACAGGCACATACATAAATAATGTGGCTCGGGTTAAACATGTTAGCGGGATCCAAACCCTCCCTTAACCTGGGACAGTGGTATAGCAATACAACATAAGAATATATTTATAGTACACAATAAGTTGGAGTAATTGTTCAATATATACATATAACGTGTTGTCGTTCTCATATGCACATGATATTTGTCACTGGACGTTAAACCCTAATTCGTCAGCATCATCCAATTGTTTCTTTTCTTTTATTACTTGATCATATGTTGTTTACAAATCATTCTAAAGAAGTAAATGGAAAGGAGCGAATGTAGCTACATTTGGTTATTTTAAGTTTTAATTCATTTTATTCCGTTTAGTGTCTTTCTTCATAAGTGTAGAGGAGAACTGCAGTTGTCCGCATGAAAACTTCTAGCATTTGTCACCAATTTGAGTACATCGCAATCCGATACTGTTTCAACACCCAGGGGTGTTTCATGTCTGTATTCTTTTAAAACAATTGTTATTTTTCTCTCTATTTTAGCAATGCACCACTCTCTACTGTCCTTATATATTATTTTATATTCTGCGTCTCCATCCAGATTCTCGTGTATACCATGAGGGTCCGGATTGGGGGTGTTGTTTATTTCTGTATTCTTTAAATTATTATGCCACTTTTCTCTACATTTTATTTATCTTACTCATTATTCTTTCTCTATTCTTTATATTTTAGCTTCCCAATATACTTTACTTACTGATGTTTAGTTACATTACGACGTTTATCTCTGATTTATATACTTGTTACTAATGTAGATGACTTGAACAAGATAGATGCGACCATTCTTGGGTGAAATTAATATTACTTTAATATTACACTTCTTGAAACCATTTTCATCAATTTTCATTTTCTATTGTCTAAATTGTTCATTGTTCATGTGTTGTTTCCGTATATTTTATGTTTCATTGTTCATGTGATGTTTCCGTATATTTTATGTTTCATTGTTCATGTGTTGTTTCCGTATATTTTATGTTTCATTGTTCATGTGTTGTTTCCGAATTTTGTAGCCGCTCGTCCTGAGCCTACCCATGATCCGACAACACCCCATATAATAGCAATAAAATTATATTTTTATTGCCATTCATAACTCTTCACAGACCAATTAACAGACCGAGTTTTATACATCCGACCCATTAACAGACCAGGTTTTAAATAAAAATTGATTAATGTCACCAAAATACAGATTTTCGTGAAGATTTTTCACACAATGATATGTTTATGTCTTTTTTCGATGTTCAAACTATTGCATGCAAGTAAATTCGACCAATTTGCCATTTTTTGTACATTTTGTGTGTGTAAAATGTGTATACATTTATTGATGAGTATCCCGCCTTTTCATTTTATAGAACGTTTATCGAAGCTAGAAAAAAATTATTACACCACTGGATTCAGTACATTAAATTGTTTTGTCAGACATGAATATTTTTTATGATAAAAATATTTTTAAAAAGTTATACAATGAAACATCCTGAACTTGCAATGATTTTCTCGATAACACCTGATTAACAGACTTTAGCCAACCCGATTAACAGACCAACCGCCGATATAGCCGCATACTCAATATAGATTAACCGACCAATCTCTCGGTTAGCCGAGTGTCGGCCGTGCTCTATACCTTTAGCCAATGTAGAGAAAAAAAGAACTATCTTTAAAAAATATATCCGACGTATTTAAATTTGAGTATATGTTTAAAGCTATCATTTTGATAACCGTTACAAATTGTTTTGTGAATATTCCGATTATGTTTAAATAAGTGATGTACAATTTAAATAACATTTTCTCTGTTTGTGTTCAGTACTCTCGGTCCTCGTATCGTTCTGTTTACATTAACCAAAACCCCGCAGAAATCTCACATGCGTAGGTGCGTTCTAAAAGTCATGTACGTTCGTACAACAAAGTTTACATTAAAAATTATATAATTGTCCCGAATAAACAGCTGCCATGGTTGCAAAGAGCTATTGGAGAAACAATTATTTAATAAAAATATAAATCTTTGTAAGTTCTAGTTCAAATATTTATAGTTTTTCACTTGCTTTCCATCACGATATAATTAATGAGACGTTTTTTCAAACACAACCAAATCACCCACCATGACAGCATTTTGTCCAATCACAGAAAGGATTTTCGAGCATGCATATTCTGTTGCCATAGTTAAGCGTCCTTAAGTTCAAAGGGCACAAACCGAAACTATACCGACTACGTCGGAAAAACGCACAGCAATACGCACTTTAAAACTCAGTATAAAAGACGTCCGAGTGAACATTAAAATGAAATTAACTTAATAGAGGACCGACTTTCACATATGATTTTTTTCTAATATTGCAATATTTGAGGAGTTAAAAGATTAACCAGGTTATTTCAGGGTTTTATCAACAGTTACGTGGTAAAAATTTGACGTCTTCCTCTCTAAATCAAATTTTTTACATAATTTTAAAGGTCTCGTCATCAATGTCGTTTGAATCACACAGACGGCAGACAATGTCTTCTTTCGGTAAATCCTGCAACCTTCTGGACTCAATCAGCAGATAATGACTACCACATATATATATATTAGCACAATGTATAAATGAAATTATAAGGTAAAAATTCAAAATATTTATCAAATTGTAAATATTTTAAAAAAAATTACGATAGCATACTTTTCTTCTTTATTTCTAGTTTTAGGCGATTCTGAATCAAAAGCAAAGCATATCTGTTGAAACTTGTCTTTGAGTTTTTACTTGAGTTCAATACTTTTTGACACCCGTTTATCAGCAAACAGTGCATTCCATGTATTAATTATTTGACATAAATCTCACTTATCAAAAATATTTATTCATGTATGGTATCCGTTTGATTTCTGTTACTTTATCGTTATGATATAAAATAAAAAGTGTGTATAAGACAACACAAATTTTACCTTCTTTTCAATTACGAAGTCTTTTCCAGAAATTTATAATTCGCAACTTTACATACACAGTTATAGTATGTCAACAAAGCACTGCATTCACTATGAAATTTGGAGTAGACTGTTTCAAATGTAATGTGTTGACACAGTTGTAAGGTGTATGACCTTTCTGCACTAACATTTTTAATTGAAACAAATTATTACCGACTGTTATCCAAATTTTCTAAAAGAAAAAAAAAATAGAACAACAAATTGTATGTTATGTAAAGGAAATAAACCCGATAATTAACAGTCCATTCTGTCAAATATTGGTCACTGGTATATCATTTAGATCTAGTAATTATATATCAGTGACCTCTGTGGATAGTAAACTAGGAATTGATAGCAAATGGCAAATATAAGTTATTTCTTGTATATTTATGATCAAAACAAAAACGCCAAAATAGATTGAAATAAATAAGAAAAAACCAAATGACGGATTTTGGCAAAAAGGGGGAGGGTTAAAAACTATTGTCCTATCCCCAAGAGCCTATGAAGATAGAAGCGTGCAATCAATTTAAATTTATTTGACAGTTGTTCACCGGAATTTCTGCATGTAATATTTATATGTTTTCTGTTGAAGATGTGTTTTCGAATGGCCATACCGCTCCTCTTCTTTATATTTCGATTGCATCCTGATATCTTTTTTTAGTTTGTCGGTTAAAATTATATATTGATAAAATTTCGGGTTCATATATTATATTAACTAGTTGTAAAGTTTCCATTTTCAGCTTTAAGAAGGTAAAGCCAATTCACCGTGTATTTAGTTCCCACAGGAAGCAATGAAGTTAATAAGTCAAACTAATAGAATTTGAATATTTTAGCGTCTTAATGAATTACCTTAAGATTTAACCACTATCTTTAAATGTTAATCGACTTAGTAGATCACTGTAAAAGGTTTAATACATTTTTTGCAGTGTTTTACTTTGTATATGTGTTTGTAAATTTCAACTGCACAGGTTTCTTTGTGTATAAAAACAAAGAGTTAGTTGAATATTTAATCAGAGACATATAATACACAGATATAGATAGGCAACATCAGCTGTCGTAAGCGAACGACGCGGCCCGTGTGACTTTAACGAGAAGTCGCCGTATCGCCATTTTGTAAATGCTAACAGAGAATATTAATTGCAACTGACTTAAGATTTTTATTCTTGACTACATCATTTATTTCTAAACAGCCTTATGTAAATTTATATTTTGAATTCTTATATCATTTACTTTCTCTTATTCAAATTATAGCATGTCTTATGGTGGAAAATAGTGTGACAATTAACATTCGAATTCAATGTTTTAAAAGGGAAAGCTGGCTCACATACATTATGAAATAGAACACGGTCTTATTTCTAAGTTGACATTTTATCATTAGAAAAAGAAAAATATTTGGCAGACGAAATAGCTTCCTAGGTCACAGGATCATTCTACATAGAGGTTAAATTTTTTTAAAGTTTCACATACTTTGATTAAATTTGCATTTCATTTTTTTTAATAGCTGTCGGTCGTTTTGATTTTGGATATTTATAAATACAGATCTCTGTACTTAAGTTCCTGGGTAAAAGTGGTTCATCTTCGGAGAATGACTTATCACCTGAATTACTTTTAAAGTCACACATGCTTAGTTCATAGAGTTTGAATGTTTATAAAACAATATATTTCACCCACTTTGATATAATTTAAAATAAAAATAGCCGTATTATAGCTATCGGCGATGTCGCATTGCTTATTTATATTGACAGATCCCTGTACTTAAGTTCCTGATAAATAAATGTTCTTCATCAGAGAATAATTGTACTAAACACATGAATTTCTAAAGTAAGTCACATAGGCCTAGCCTATACAATATGAATTTTTAAATATTTCACCCACTTTGACGTAATTTATAATACTAAAAACAAGTTAGAATTAAGGCTTGCCTTATTGATTTGGTCATACAATTAAACGGAACCCTGTTCTAAAGTTTTTGCTTCAAACTTATTTTTAGTTTCATATATTTATTATATACAAGAAAATATTGTTTCATATGTCGCAAAACAACACTTCATGGAAATATTGTTCGCATACAATTTTTGATATTGGTATACTGGATATTTAGTCTACTTAATATAATTTATAATCTTTTTTATTTCAAAGTTTAAACTCAAAATAATTTAACATTAAAAACCATAACCTTCTCTCAGAATAAAATAGTGGTTCCTTAAATCAAAATGTCACCACTTAATACTCAATAAAAATATATTTTAAAGGGGCACTAGCTACGAGATATATAAAAAAAAACTAAAGTAAGATTTTTTTTGTTCAATCAATAATGAAAGTGAAATAGTGAAATAATAATTCGCTTTTAGCAGCCAAAATGGCTAAATACATTACAAAGTTAAGGAGTCTATTCCTTGGGTAGACCGTCCTTAGCTTTTCGAAATGGTCGAAGTTTATATAATAGGACAGTGACTCAAAAAAGAAACAAAAGAGAAACAACTCGAGGTCAGAATACCGTTAGTAATGATGACCGTGCTTGAAAATAGTAAATAGAAAGCATCTCACTGATACTCAGGAAAAGAATACGCATTTGCGTCATCACATATCTTAATCTTATAGTTGAATTCGAATGTCAAACGGCCTACATTAAATGTTTTGACTCCGCATTAATTGACATTTTATCCGGAATTTTTTAGAACGCAAACCGATAGTATGTTTTTGAAATGTGATCTATAATGTGAATGAATCAAGACCACTGTGTCTAAACCACACCGGCAATATTTGCTCGGACTCGATGGTATCTAACATCCGGCACAATGACGGAACACCAATAGACAAAAGAAAGGTAGGTTTCTCCTTATTTTTTTATTTTTTTTATGATATCGAAGAATATATATACATATACAACTATTTTCTATTGTGAGATGCAATATTTTCTACAACCGTTCTATATTAACGGAGAAATAAGTCAAAATGCATGTCAAAATGACGAATTGAGTGAACCTTGCCTCGAAATTGTTTAATTTCTCGTTAAATTGTTCACATTGTACGGAAAGAAAGGTACGGGAAGATAGATATTGACACGGAGATTGCAAATTTAGTTATTATGAGCATCTCCATAATTGTATCTCTGTGTATGGAACGAAAGAAATGGGTCATGTCAAAATGGAACTGGCCGGTTTCGTCAATGTATACAACCCGGTTTCGTCATAGATTTCAAAATGCATAACCCGGTTTGGTCAAATAAAAAAAATCATAATCGCATTACATTATAATTGATTATTTAACTTCAGCGTTCAAAAGGAGTTTTATGGGTCGTTGGAAAACAAGTTCGTTCACCGGACAACGGCTTTTTATTTATATGAGTCTCAGATTCAAATAAATAATAAGCAAACATTTGAATTCCTACTCTTATAGAACACAAATATTTTAATTTACTTTGCATTCCGAAATTTTTTAACAGCATATTGAGATTAAAGCTCTCTAAATATGCGTTTTCTATATGAGTTATGGGAAAATATGTTGAACATGTTTAAACTTGAAATTAAAGTTTACGATCTTAAAAATCGAAACACACAATTGATATGTGATTTTCTCGCACAAAAGGATGGACACCTTTATAAGTAATTTAATCATTCTATGTATGTAATCTTTTCTACAATCGTTAAGGGATAATTTTAACTATGATTCAAGTTTTGGCACACATCGCGCATTTACTATAAGGCTCTGTCATCGGACGAGTTAAGGTTTTTTCATCATTTTTTATTATTTGTACTTTTGTTGTACTGTTTGTGTCAGTGACAACACTTTGACTCAGTCCATTCCCGAATCACACGCTTGTAATTCCATGGTTGTCTTTGGTTGCTTTATACCATATGCGTTTTGAACATAAAATAGGCTAGTTTTCTTGTTTGAATTGTTTTACATTTATAATTTAGGGCCCTGTTATAGCTTGCTTTTATGCAGTTTGTGTGTTTTTCTCAGTGTTTAAGGCATACGTTGACCTAAACTTGATTAATTCAACACAATTTTTGTGTCTAAAAGAAAGTTGTCTCATTGTCAATGTTTATGGGATAAGTGGTTATCGTCACTTCTTCTTAATAAGACCTAGACATAAATGACGGTCATGTTTTGCAAACCAACTTTTATTCACATTGAAAATACAAAACTGTCAGATATTGTTTTCGAAAGTTATCTTGAAGTTTCAATTGAATTTGAACTGTACAAAAAATGAATTTGAACTGTAAAAATAATGTGAAAAACATGCCTATGAAAATAAATGTGCCTACCAGAAACGGGGAGAAAGTTACAAATCTCACTGCTATGTTATGGATGCTTAAGTGTGAAAACTCGCTTTAGTGCGCAAGTAACACAGTATATATAGTACCAGAAAATCTGGCAGGGCTGCATGCATGATTAATTTGTGCAGAACAGTATAGACTACAGTCGGTTTGGGACTGTTCGTCAATGATTGAATGCATAAATGTATTAATAATTGATAGTAAATATTGTAAACTAAGTGTATATAATATAGTATTTATGGCACAATCAAAACGCATCCTTTTATTTTTCATCTTATTATAAACAAAGAAAATATAATAATTTTACAAAATAATTAGATACCAGTGTTTGCTATTCAGTATTTATGTTCCATTTAAAATTAGTTTGAAGTTAAGTGAAATAAGGGATACGCCTTTCATTAGGAAAATGTGTATTATCATAATTAACTATGTCCAAAAGTGCCCGTTTAAAATAGATTTTAACACGCCAAGTTTACTTTACAATAAATATATATTTAAATTCTCGAAAGACAATGTTCAGATCCGTGCCAAAGTTTCTTTTCATAAATTGTTTGTTAAAAAAAAAACCCAAAAAAACCGGGTGATATTTATAGACGAAACCGGGTGATTCTGTATGCCCGCGTCACACTGTCCCGATTTTTACACCGATGGCAACACGATTATGGAAATTTTCAAAATCGGGACTGATCGTATTTAGATCGGACTATTCGTAGTGCCATCTTTAACCATCGTAGAACCATCGGCCACTTTTTCTAGCCTTCGGGGACAACTTCGGGAAGGGTTCTAAATTTTTTAACATGTTAAAAAATCCCCGAAGGTGCGTCCGATGTTGAGGGTTCGTATCACCATCCTCACCATCGTAATGTCACCGGGAATGCATCTTTGAACATCGTATTGCATTCGTGTTTCCATCGTTTCCATCGGGCAGTTTTGACATTACGATGTCTACACGAATGAATCACGAAGCTACCCGAAGGTCTTACGATGGCAACACGACTTCGTGAAGACCTCGTAATCCCGTCGTGATGCCATCGAATAAAAGTACGAAGGTGACAAGATGGAACTACGACAGCAATTAATCCAGCTTAATGTAAGTTAATTTTCGCGCTTAAATACATTTAAAGTGCTATGCGCGATATGCACTGGTCAGTCTAATACGACAGTTAAGAAAGACGTTCACAAAACATGGAGCTCATATCATATGATTCTATGAGAACAAGAAAGGCGACAGCGTTGTTTCTATTAATTCAAATGGAACAAGAAGAGCAGGTATTACAGGCTCAGGATTTACTTTTACAAATAAAATATTATTTTTTGTCAATTTTTCATATCAAATAACATAATGAAAATCATCAACACTGCAGGTACACGTATATAGGGAAACCAACTTTTTCTTCATTATTCTGATTTTTATGTATCGTCTGAGTTGTTGTCACACGAATGTTTACTCCATAAACATTTTGTTTTCTATATGTCATATTTTGCCGTATTTGTTGCTTTCCCCACATCCTTCCTTTAGTCTATATTATTATGATATTCTCCTGGAAAGAGCTCTTTTTGAATAAAAGGGATCAACGAACCCATTACCGTACCTTTAAGATAGATCAGTAAACATGGGCATAATTATGGGTGATTATTCAGACTAGTGCAAACATTTAACAGTTCAAACAAGGCAATGCCGAACGTGGCACCCCCTCGTGGACAAATATGGACACTGTATTTGTATATGACACATGCAGAAAATGATGAATATGCATATTTGATACATAAACTATTTTTTTAGAAATCAACCAAAGGAGTAGGTTCAGTAAGACCCCTTTTTGGCCCCAAAATATAGCAGTTTTACAAAATTGTTAAAATGTAAACCTTTAGTTATTTATTGGACAGTAGAATGCTTCTGCTACACAAATATGGGCTGTTTTTGACAATACAATGCACATATATCCGGTACTAGGACCATTAAGTCATACTAAATTACTGAAATCCTCATAATTCTAGCATTTTAGTTAAATTTCAGACGGTTTTCGTGTAAAACGAAAGTGGCAGCATTCGTGTTCATCCTTAATATTGAAATGTAAGTTGTATTTTATGATATAACATAACATATATAAAGGTTGAGAATGAACACGGATGCGGCCACTTTCATTTTTACCAAAAACCATCTTAAAAGTGACATTTTTCGGCATATTAGGTAGATTTTTCATATTTAAGCTTGAATCGGATCGTTTTTAATGACTAAATCTGTTAAAATCTTTCACATAAACTAATTAATTCAAATAAAATAGACACTTAAGTGTTTAAAAAGTGGTCAAAATCTTTCGTCAGATGAACCTGAAATTTGAGGCCAAAATCCGTCCTTACCGGACCTACTCCTTAGTCAGTAACTGGAAATACCCACGGTCTTCCGTCTTATGATAAACCAAAAATTAAATGCACAATATAATGTACTATGAATATATTGATCAAACAATTTAAAACGCGTGATGCCTTCGACATATAATTTAAATGCATCGTAAGCTGTACACGACGTCTTTTAGACATCGTATGGCCATCGCGCCATCATCGTAAACCATCGTGTAGCCTTCGTGATCCATCTTGTAGGCATCGGCTGAGATATGAAGCTTAGATACCGTCTTCGGTTAACCTTCGTATGTCCATCTTTTGCTATCGTATATACTTTCGGCACCCTCGTATAGACTTCGTTATTCATCGTACTTGCTTCGGTCACTTTTGGGTATTTTAACGAGATCGGGACCAACTTCGTACGAACTTACAATTTTCGCATTCGGGTGTCCATCGTATATAAAAATCGGGACAGTGTGACACGGGCATTAGTAACAACATTGACGAAACCGGTTTATTTTAATTTGACATGACCCTTTTCTTTCGTTCCATACACAGAAATACAATTATGGAGATGCTCATAATAACTAAATTTGCACTCCCCGTGTCAATATCTATCTTCCCGTACCTTTCTTTCCGTACAATGTGAACAATTTAGCGAGAAATTAAACAATTTCGAGGCAAGGTTCACTCAATTCGTCATTTTGACATACATTTTGACTTATTTCTCCGTTAATATAGAACGGTTGTAGAAAATATTGCATCTCACAATAGAAAATAGTTGTATATGTATATATATTCTTCGATATCATAAAAAAAATAAAAAAAATAAGGAGAAACCTACCTTTCTTTTGTCTATTGGTGTTCCGTCATTGTGCCGGATGTTAGATACCATCGAGTCCGAGCAAATATTGCCGGTGTGGTTTAGACACAGTGAAGACGTGTAGGATAGTTGGTCAACACAATGAATACAATTTTCAAAACCGTACCATAGTACAAATATGTAGATGCTATAAGGTTGAACTATTAAAATAAACAAACAAAAATTGAATTAAAGTTTTATTATAAACTAACGTTCCTGTAAGTATTTTTTTCCAAATTCTTTTGAAAATATATAATATCAATAAACACGAACGTCAAGTATAATTTACGGATGGACATTTTATTTATCGAATGAATCTATTTTTAACTTCTAACATTCCACTATGTGAATATATTACTATACAAAATATAAGCAAAGACTTCTCAATCCATAATAAAACAGTATAAAATAATCAACATTATGGTTGTAATTAAATTTTGTTGTGATTATTGTAAATTATTTTTACGGTTGTTGTGAGCTGCAAGGATTTAAAATCATGCTTTATGAATTGAAAACACACAAGTATAATTGTTCACGACCGTTTAAAATTTAAAAATTTAATAAATTTATCTTACTTTCCGTTTTATGGATATATTACAATACAAAAAAATCCTCCTGCCCCCCCCCCCCCCCCCCCCCCCCCGAATATCAAATGGTCGTCCCCTAAGTAGCACTTAAGCTAACTTTGACATTAATGTATCACCATTATACATGAAAAACAGGGGTGAATATACTTAAACTATGCCTTCATTCATGGGTACCCCAGACATGACTAATTACGGTTTTCCCTGATACAACTTAAGAAAGGAATTCCCACTTTTACATATCAGTCTCATTAAGTAGATGCATTCGTTCTTAAGCATTTAATTACACCAATTTTAACCAGTTTGTTAAAATTTCTTAATTGATAAATCACACATTTTCGTGTAATTTCCCACAATACACCTACATAAAATGTATGGAACAGTGCACTCGATATACATTTATTTGAATAATTATAGAAACATATTTTACTGTTGTCCCATTGTTTACCCACTCTTAAAAGATTAAAATCTTTATACCTTTGGCGATGTGGTAAAATATATTCATTGTAATTTGTATATACATATGTTATATATATTCTCAATATAAACGTAAACGACTTTGCCATACATGCACTAGTATATACCGAGTCTCGCATCCTAATAAGTACAGAGAGAGCCGTGATGTAATGGTTAGTGTATCGGACTACTAACACAAAGGTGTTTGGTTCGATTCCCGCTCCGGGGAGAAAATTTCAGCTGGACTGAATATTCGGCTCTCCCTTGACACCATTTGCGAGTATGGTCTTGATGAACGATGATACTCCGTCGGAAGGGGACGATAAAGGGATACCCCTTGTTAAGATAGAGCCATTATCTCTTGCACATAAAAGATAACATTGTAGATTTCGAAAAAGAGCAGGCTAATGCCGCTACAAGGCAGCACTCGCACCTGCAAAGTGGAAAGGGATTAGTATACATTGTAAGTTGGAACAACACTATAGATGAATATGTTTAAACTAAACTAACTAGTTTATAATTTGAACTCTAGTTACCTTCCTTCGTTTGCTTTTATATTCCCAGTCTAGCATTTAAAAAGCTGCGTCCGTCAACCCATTTGCTACATATTTTGGTTATACTTTTTTTAATTAGGTACTTGGTCAGCTGCTTGACAGTGATTATATATAGATGGACAGTCTGTAACGTGTTAGACATTTTTTTTTTTGAGTTTTTTTAGTTTTCAGAAATCAACTTCTTGTTTGCTTTCGCTTTGTTTTTTTCTGTATTTTGAATGAACTGAATGTTTCGTCACATTCTTCTTAAGTACCAACAAGCTTCAAACATTATTACAAAAATTCAATAAAGCGTACTCTAGCAAAACGAACAAGAATGTTTAGGTTTTCGTGGGAAGCATACATGTACCATACCCCTTCGTTATACATCTTATCGCTATTTTGAAATCTGCGCCAGTTGACCCGAAAATATGCGATCTTGAACTATGGACGTCATATGTAACAATCACTTTTCCAGTACTTAAGAAGAATGTGACGCAACATTCAGCTCATTTAAAATACTGAAGAAAGAAAAAACAGTTAAAAAGGGCTTATATTTAAACATCCCCATAACAAACAAAAAGAAACTAATTACAGAGCTAGAAGAACTTGCAGTCACTAACAGCTAGTTCAAGCCAATAACAACTAATGCAAATCATGTTTCTAAGACTAAAATGTACTTTTTGCCAATAAAAAAAGGTGTGCTTTTTTGCAATAACATTTATCAACAGGATTTACATGTAGTTATTCCTATGGGCACCAATTGTGACACTTACATAGGAGACCTGTTCCTGTTTTGTAAAGAAATCCAAAAGCTCACAAAACCTTTAAGCAGACTTATTCAGAAGGGATATAGTTACGATACTGTTGTCAGGTCATTAAAGATTGCATATTTTGGCTTTAATATTGATTCACTTATATTTGCATCGGAACTAAACACATTTATTAAAAAAAAAAAACAGTTGTTGGCATGACACGGGTTATGTTCTTCTCATATATTTTATGATAGTATAATACTAAACCCCTAACGGGAGGGATTGTGCCTGATATTCATATGATGAAGACATAATCTTTCAATCAGTTTAATTGAGGTCTGGAGCTTGCATGTCAGTTAACTGCTGTCTGTTGATATTTATGTATTATTGTCATTTTGTTTATTTTCTTTTGTTACATCTTCTGACATCGGACTCGGACTTTTCTTGAACTGAATTTTAATGTGCGTATTAATATGCGTTTACTTTTCTACATTGGCGAGAGGTATAAGGGGACGGTTGAGATCTCATAAACATGTTTAACCCCGCCGCAATTTGCGCCTGTCCCAAGTCAGGAGCCTTTGTTGGTCTTGTTTGATTTTTAATTTTAGTTTTTGTGTATACTTCGGAGTTTAGTATGACGTCCATTATCACTGAACTTGTACATATTTTTTAAGGGGCCAGCTGAAGGACGCCTCTGGGTGCGGGAGTTTCTCGCTACATTGAAGACAAATTGGTGGCCTTCGGCTGTTGTCTGCTCTAAGGTCGGGTTGTAGTCGCTTTGACACATTCCCCATTTCCTTTCTCAATTTTACAGTTTATGCATGGCTAGAATTAAAAAGCATTCATTTAACTTAATTTCCAATTAATCAATAAATTCAACAACACTTACCATTACCTTGGTGAAATTTAATCGTTAAATAATCAAATATTTGATTAATTCACTGCCGAAAATTACCCAAGGAATATCACCTTACTGTCATTTTCTAGATTAAGTTATCTTAATTCACACGGGAATGTCTACAAACGAATTTACGACAATAGAGACGATTTTTTTTTGGCGGTAATGTTCCAAAGCACGTGTCAGTAGCGGTGTTATAGATTTCAATGACCGCAATATTTGTATCACTGATAAAAAGTAAACAAACAAAATTACTGAATTCCGAGGAAAATTCAAAAAAGGAAGTCCATAATCAAATGGCAAAATCAAAAGCTCAAATTCATCAAACGAATTCGAATGGATAACAAGTGTCATATTCCTGTCTTTGAAAAGGCATTTCCTTATGTAGATAATGGGTTTTATAGCTAGCTAAAATATTGAGTTATATATTTTGAAATATCACATGCTTTACACTAAATCAATTAGAATTGTACTGATTGATATATTGTGTTGGATTCATGTTTTTCCCGTTAGTTGTAATAGGCTTTTAGCTAGATTTCTAAAGCTGCGAATACTCTAAATCAGTCCTTTCTGTCTTTAATATTTTGTTTCGATCAAACTGATCTTGACAGTCTGTTTTTATGTTGTACTGTTATACCATTTTCCCAGTTTAGACTGGAGTAGGGATCAAACATGTTTATTCCCGTCATATGCTGTGTGCGCTTGTCCTAAGTCAGGAACTCGAAGTCATTGGTTTTCCTTTCCCTGTTTGTCGCTTTATATCAAACATGTTTTATTGTTTATACTGCAACTGGTTGTGTTAATTTCCTAAATATAGTAACACAGCTATATTTTGTACAATGTCAATTTCATCATGAATAACCTTTTCTACAATCAGACGAGGTTCATCAAAGGATGATAATACGTTTGAAATTAAAATTACAAGTTAAATAGCTACCAATGTATTGATTTAAGTTGCAGTATAAAATCAATATTAGGTCAATGTCAGAAAAATATAAACGTTTTTGTACTCGACAAAAAACTGGAGAAGGTATCGGTAGAACCTCGTCCTTCCCCAGTTTCTCAGCCTCATACAACAAAGTTTATATTTTTCTGACATTGACCATACACTGATATTTATTGTGTTTAAATATATGCGCGTTCGTCTTTTTGTTGTTGAATTGTTTTAAGTTAATGTTAGTGCTTTATATAGCTTTCTAAGCCGGTTTGAATATTCTCGTTGTTTATAAAACTCTTACGGAACCTATATATTATAGTTGCTAACATTAGTTGCTGATATATTTTTCGATTATTTACCTCCGTGTCTTGTATCTTCGACTTTTTTCTTTTGATTGCCCACTCTTCATTTTCATTCCTGCTTTTCTTATTAATAAAAATTAAATTGAGAATGAAAATGACCATTGAGGAATGTGTCAAAGAGTCAAAAACAAAACAAAAGAGCAGAAAACAGCCGAATGCCACCAATGGGTGTTCAGCACAGCGAGAAAATCCCGCACACGGAGATGGTCCTCCGCTGGCCCCTAAACAAAAATGTGTACTGGTCCGAGAACAAAATTAATGCGTAGTGCATTTCTTTTAGAACATAAATGAAAATTTAAAAAATCCCACCTGCGACTTCTCAATGAAATTTTTACAGTGTGTTCTACTACTTTTGGGACAAATTTTATCAAAATTATATAAAACTTCATCAGCTCTAACTCAAAATATGGACAATTTTATGTTTAGGATGTCTTGAAATCTTTTGACAGCTTCCGAAGTGCTAATTTTTAACCTTTTCCAGCTGGACCAAATCACTACTTTCCTTTAAAATTCTGTTCCCAATTTGTTTACAGTGTAATAACCCCTACTTCCAATTTGAGGCATAAAACATGGAGAAATAAATTTGGAAGGGGTATGAAAAATATTGGCAGAAAACCCACTGTCAACACTAGGGACTATATTCGTGAACGACAATTGTGGTCCCGGACCTACTGTTCCAGTGATAATGGACATCATACTAAACTCCGAAATATATAAATGAACTAAAATTAAAAACATACAAGACTAACAAAGACCAAAGGCTCCTGACTTGGGACAGTCACAAACATGCGGCGGAGTTTAATATGTTTTGTGGGATATCAGCCTTCCCCGATACCACTAGCCAATGTAAAAGAAAACAAAACTCACAGCAATACGCACAGTAAAACCCATTCTAAAATAAGTTCCACTGAGTCCGATGTCAAAATAGACAAACAAAAGAAACTAAGCAAAATGACAATGATACATAAATTAACAACGGACTACTAGCAGTTACTGACATGCCAGCTCCAGACATTAAAACTAAATTAATAAAAGATTACATTCGTATATAGATGTATTTTTGTCTTAAATTTTGAAATTCCCTGCCATAGTAAAAATTATGCAAATCACAAAGGCACAATGATGTTTAAACAAATGTAAAAATTACTAAACTACTGGAGATCGTGTCAGTGGTTACAACGCAACATGTCGAAATCTACACACTTGTATTTTGATAATGTTTATTCGTTAATGTCATTTATATATAAAAATGTATTAAAGTGAAGTGATGGATCGATATCATTAAAATATACAAATATATAAAATAGCATATGAAATTATAGTCGACATCAAACCATGATATAATAAGATAATTATTGTCAATGTTACTAATTATTATATAAAAATACATATGGGCATATGTTACAGTTACAGGGGAGGTAATGACGTTGCTAACGTAAAATGTTATTTTTCGCGACGTCATAGTTATCAAAGGTACCAGGATTATAATTTAAAACGTCATACGCGCGTTTTGTCTACATAAGACTCATCAGTGACGCTCAGATCGAAATAGTTATAAAGCCAAACAAGTACAAAGTTGAAGAGGACCTGAAATTCCAAAAAGTTGTGCCAAATAAGGCTAAGGTGACAATTCCTGGGATAAGAAAATCCTTAGTTTTTCGAAAAATTTAAAGTTTTGTCAACAGGAAATTTATTTAAATGACCATATAATTGAAGTGCTGACTACTGGGCTGGTGTTACCCTCGGGGACGAAACGTCCACCAGCAGTGGCAACTGTCACATATCGGGAAAAGATACATTTTCGACTGATTTTTATCATTCAAACTGATTTAACTTTTACACGAGTTCATGTTTAAAATGACATTCGGTTTTATTACGTATGAAGATTATTTGTACCAAATTTCATGAAAAAGTCAATGATGCAATTTTTTTTAATTTGATAATATACAGCAAAAAATGACATTTTTTTCTACATTCATGAACATTTTATAAACTTTAGTTATTTCTAAACAAAATATTTTATAAGTTTATAGAATACTTATATCAGGAGAATTTGTAAATAATTTAACAAAAAACAGCTTGTGTTTTAAAACAAAAAAGTTGTGCATATCTGTCGAGAGGAATAATACTTCCACAAATCCGAATTTTAAGCAAAACCTGTTGGATATGCCCTTAAGTTGATCACCAAGAGTTTTACAGGACTCACAAGTGATTATTCTTAGATATTTGTTGGTACACCGCAGTTTTAGAGATAAATTTCGCCCATTAGACAGTCATTATTAACACGTCCTTTTAGCTTAAGAACAAATTGCCGATGAAACTTCTCTTATCTCCCCTACTCGAAGAAAATCCAAAATGTGAAGTTTCTCGGAAATAAACATAAGCCAAGGAAAAGTTGGTTATTAAAGGAATTGTTGATCAATCTATATAAAACCTTACTAAAATGGGTTCCTTTAAACGCTTGTTGACAAACATAAAACGGCCAATATTTGGTTCATTACTGAAACGTTGTTCAGTGAATATGAATGACATTGTCATCAAAATCCTTCCCATCAAAAATGAATTGATGGAAGTTAGCATATTTGTATTTACAAAGATATAATATTGGTTATTATACAAATGTAATTATGTAGAAGCAATATCAGAAATAAAATAATGTTTCAGGTCACTAGCTAGAAGTCCTTCCGTTTTCTTGTAGACATTCCAACACAAGACCATTTCGCCAGTAATTATATCTGGCTTCTTGTGAAGAATGGCATTAAAATGAGTTTTATTCGTATTTTCTGTTTCTCTAAAGTGTCCATGTTGTCTTCCTCTTTTGTCCAGACTGATCTTAAAGAGAGTTGTCTTTTTATGAACAAACTCACCTAAAATGTAAACAAAATGTAATAATTAAAAACAAAACCTTAAAATATGCTTCAACGACACTGTTATCAGTGGCAATTATTTTCATGAAAAGTTCAAAAGCGTCTATGACTTTAAATTGTTAATATTGTCATATTACACCAACTAAAAGGTTAAGTATCTTTAGCCATTCGGCAGTATAGAACTTTAAATATGATATTCATTTAGCTCTACATATGTAAAGAATGTATAAATACACTGCCACATCCAGTAAGAATATTGATGTTACATCCGATGGCATTTTAAAGGTACACCTGAGAACGAAAATTTTTTGAAACTTTTTGAGGTGGACTGTTAAAAGATAAAAGAAACTATCATCTGACAATTTTTCGACCTTTGATTTCGAAAATAAGAACGAATTATGAATTCAAAAATGGTATCCTCTACATCCTTATAAGATAAAAGTCCGTCAGACATCAATAGTTTTCAAGTCATTAAAAAGCAGTTGACAACCAAATTAACTTGATCCTAGATCTGCCCTTTTTGTGACTGCTATAGACCTGGACTGCGGTCGTCTGTTTTTGAACAGTCCTGCTCATGATTTTAACCAAAATTTTTTTTTTTCTATGTTATACATATACATTTATATTTATATGATATTATTATTCCAATTAAATTTGTATGTCGGTATGTTGAATCGAGAAACAAGACATTTTTTGAAATTTGCCATTAATCTGTACACAGCGGTCCAGATCTCAAAACAAAATTAAAAGTGAAGCAGACCAGACCAAAAATTAACAATAGAATATAACTTGATGATTATAGGCGGTCTTGTCAAAGTTAATACAGAACTCGTTTTCATGTTAACATTTGGTTGAAAATCTTGAACAACATAATATGTAGAATCGGACCAAGATCTTCTTTGACGGTTAAAATGATGATTTTAGGAATCTTACCTAAGATACCACCAGCCATATTCGATACTCCTTTTTCGTTATCGATGTACATGTTCAGGTAGCTTACATCACGTTCAGTACCGTCTTTCAAAGGTCGGCGGATTTCAATACTAACGTTATTCTCAAAACCTATATATACTGATCTTTCATGAAGTGCATTTCCATAAATGTGGATTTTACTTCCTTCCATTTCAAAGATGCCTTCATCATTCCAGGATTTTTCATCTCCGTTAAATGTTATTTTGTCTGGTTTTATATGAATTCGTGAAGCAGGTGCCAGTATAACAATTTCTCCAATGAATGTTTTAAACTCTCCATCTTTCTTTTTCATTGTTGATCTTACAATGCCAGCGTTTATGGTTATACCTGTTTAAAAAACGAAGAGAAATAAAAGACAGGAAGCGAAGGAATATTTGTGTCATGCAAATGTAAAAAGTGATGTGTCGACCAAAAGTAATCTTAATGCTGTGTCGACCATGAAACCACATGATGTGTCCACCAATAAACCACATGATGTGTCGACCAATATACCACATGATGTGTCGACCAAAACAGCAATTGGTGTGTCGACCAAGAAAGTAAATTAGATTATTTGTCGATCTGTAAAGAGAGAGAGAAGATAAAAGATACATACTCCACCCCTGCAAATTTCATTTCTCTTTTTTTCACACCCCAATTCGTCAATCCACGAATCTAAAACAGTTTATAAATGTATTATAGATGTTCGTTAGCAATTAAAATGTGTGTGCATTGAGAAAAAGTGTGAAATGGTTGTTGGTTTGTTTATCCTGCACCTTATCAAAACACTTTAAGCAGTTGCTGCTAATTGACAATGCGTACCTGCGATTGGATCTTTCAACATCCGGATAACATCTCCGTCACGTGTATCGACATCAAAGCATATCGGGAATTCTATACCATTAATCTTCAACATAAAATGTGGATCTCCACCACCTGAAAATAAGGTTTTATATCATTCAAAATTGAACTAGAATCCACAAGTTACATGTACAAAGTAAGACAAAGGTGTGTCTACTTCACAGCTTGGATGTCGCTAAATAATTTTATGATAAATTATAATTGCACCTTTCCCTTAACGAACTTCCCATATTTATTGAGAAATATTTAAGAGGTACTGTATATATCTCCGATTCAATTCAATAATCGAAAGTTTCTGATTTATCAAAAGTTTCACGAAAAAGATGTCTTTCCTACCTAAAAACTTGTTGTCTTCAGACTTTGGGCGACAGTTATACTGCGTTTGTATTAATACTTGTTATCTGATTCACATAGAATGAAATTCAAAACAGTGTAGCTGTGGCCATTGATTGACACATTAAAATCATCCATTGACTGGGACAATTAAGGTGAACGTTTGTATGTAACGACCAATGCTCACAATGTACTTTTTAAAGACACTTAAACTATGGGGTCACCAAAGGTTCTCAACACCTAAATAAAGTAATTCGAAAAATTAATCAGAAATAACACGATATTTTGATTTATATCAATTATATAAATCAAAACACAAAGGTTATTCCTGATTCATTTTTCGAATTATTTTATAATTAAAGGCGTGAAGAAACCTTTGGTGACCCCACAGTTTAAATGTCTATCGTAGGTACGTCGTGAACAGTGGTCGCTACAGACAAACGTTCGCGTAAATTGTCTCAGTCAATGGATGATTTTAATGTGTCAATCAATGGCCACAGCTTAACTGTTTTGAATTTCATTCTATGCCTGGTCAAAACATGTACTGCCTTGATCTGTTGGTTTTTTGGTTCATATTTTCACCGTGAACCATGTATTACATTTCCTGCTCCTGATTAAAATTCAGTCAATACCTAAGACAATGTCATATTGAAAACAAAACCAACTGTTTTATCCATGTCTGTCTGTCCGTATTGATTTTCGTTGCATTTTCTTTAAAACCTAGAAATTATCATTGAATTGTTGTCTCTTTGTGGAAAACCTCAAATCTCCTTTATTTTATATAATTTATCAATTTAATCTAGAATAGTAAAAATTGGAACGAACTCCTTCGAATCAGATCAAATGCTCAAGTCTACCATCAAATATAAGATGGATCATATTCCATTTTTTTTTAATGCATTTACTATATTTAAATCATTGGTAATTATTGTTTGTGATGACAAAAATAACGAAACAAAAATACCTCAATTGTTAAAAGGAAAGAGAAAATTCACACTACCCGTTTATAGAAATTGTAAAGAATACACTACATCCTCTTAACAGTAAATTTGTTTTGCCGACTCAAACCAAAACTACATTTTTATTTCATAAACATGACAGATGCAGCTTTACACAGTTCTGTCAACTTTCCTATTTTAATTGTAAACATACAGACCTTATCACATTGGCAACATCATTTATCGATTCACGTGACAGCTAGAAATGTTCGGAGTGACATACAATATTTAGATATAGGAAGATGAGGTGTGAGTGCCAATGAGACAACTCTCCATCCAAATAACAATTTATAAAAGTAAACCATTATAAGTCAATGTAAACAATGGTAATAAATTATCCACTTCAAATTATACAAACCTCCTCCTCCCGAACTATAACCTCCACCTCCACCTCCACCTCCGCCCCCTCCTGGTTTTGGGCTATTCTTTTTTCGTTTCATAATACCCGACGTAGAGCTGGTTTGTTTCGTACTAGATACCTTACTAAGAGCAACTATTTAAAAAAAACATTACTTTCAATGTTTATGTGATAAAACTAACTTAAAGTCGTGTCCCTTCTAAACTGTAGATATCTCTTATGAATTTTGTTTTAAAACTGATTCAGAGTAATTTGGAGAATTTAGAGATCCCTTGTATCTTATGAATGGAATCAAATTTTGTTACCCTCAAAATATCAAATAGCTACATGTAACAACATCAAACTTACAGTTACATAATGTTCTCCTTAAAATGTGTTCTAATTTAGCAAAGTTATACCGCAATGAATAAAAAAAAATGTTTACGTATAAACAAATCAGAAGACAAAATCTGCTTGAATCAATTACTAGAAAGTATTATTTTACAGCTAGTTATCATATCACACTGCAATTTATAATACCACTTCGTTGTTTCCCTTTATAAAATTCTCTGCCAACTATTCAAATATAAAGGTGTACAAGTCATATTTACAATCAAGATGTAATATATATTTATCGCGATTGATTAATTATATAAAAAAGAAATGTGGTATGATTGCCAATGAGACAACTATCCACAAGAGACCAAAATGACACAGACATTAACAACTAAAGGTCACCGTACGGCCTTCAACAATGAGCAAAGCCCATACCGTATAGTCAGCTATAAAAGGCCCCGATATGACAATGTAAAACAATTCAAACGAGAAAACAAACGGCCTTATTTATATATATATATATATATAAAAGAATTATGTTTGTTTTGTTATTTTTGTTGCTCAAACAATTTTGTAAAAGTAATTGACTACAAACAACTGGCATATAAGTGGGAAGTTAAACTGGCTAAATAACCTTTATTAGACCGTTGGTTTTCCCGTTTGAATGGTTTTACACTAGTAATTTTGGGGCCCTTTATAGCTTGTTGTTCGGTGTGAGCTAAGGCTCCGTGTTGAAGGCCGTACTTTAACCTATAATGGTTTACTTTTTAAATTGTTATTTGTATGGAGAGTTGTCTCATTGGCACTCACACCACATCTTCCTATATCTATTTAAACCAAGTTTAACCCGCCATTTTTGGAAAATATGTTTTTGTTATTATAACCAGCCAATAAAGACTATACCAATGTATTCCAGCCGTTTAAATAGTTTGTTGATATAATAAAATTTTAAAACGAGATAGATAATTTATATCTTAAGGTGGTGTAGATGACTGACTATAACATCTATAATACTAAAATTACGAGGTCCAATTTGTCAGCCGTCATCACGTAAAAACGACGAATCAAAGAATTCAGCTTATATATAACTAATATAGTACAAAGGTGTAGATTAAAAATTACACCACTCCAGGCCCTTTTGTTTTCCACATAATTAATATTGCCAATAATTAAGAAGTTCCGGGTCGAGTCCGATACCGATACCAATAGTATATTCACCTGTTACCTATTACCTTATCTGCACGTTCCGCATCTAACAGGTGCACCACCAAACGGTGTATTTAGGATTATGCTATATACACGGATCATAATCACAGGGTTGACACTACTAAATTCAATCATTGTCAAATTGTTACCTATTGTGGTATTTTAATCAGTAAGACTTTCTAAGATAACAATACGAATACTAAAAATCTGGACTAAAATAAGGTGTATATAGGAACCGTTTTCAATTTGTTAGCGGGCATGACATAAAACAGTGAATCAAATTATTCAATTTTATTTATAACTAACATAGGACAATGCTGTTGATTAAAAATTACTCCATTCCAGGACCTTTTGTTATCCAAATAATTAATATTACACATAAAACAGTGAATCAAATAATTCAACTTTATTTATAACTAACATAGGACAATGCTGTTGATTAAAAATTACTCCATTCCAGGACCTTTTGTTATCCAAATAATTAATATTACCAATAATTGATAAGTTCCAGTTCGACGGGTTCAAACAGAAAGATTTGAAAACAGAGAAAACTGTGTATCTAATTATCGGCTTGACTTTATCAGATAAAAAATAATACTAAAATAAGGCTTGCGAATAGTTATATACTTTAATTCAGTCACGGACCCGCGATATCACGGGTGTGTTATAGTAGACGTTAAAATGATAAAACAAAAACAAAATATACACATAGACCAAATTAAAGGTTATGAAAATTATTAAATAAACTTGAGGATGATTTTTTTTCTAGATTGTAAACTATATTCAACTTTAAGAGATCAGTTATATTCACAAATCAATAATATATAACCTGGTTATACATGTACAAATTCATAAAAACTAAACAAGCTAAGATAGTTTTTGAAACCTGAAACGTTTGACAGCAGTTTGCGACTGTATAAAGTTATCTTAAGAGTTGTGAAAACAAGGTCCATGTCTATCAAAAGTTACCTTTATCAAATCTATGTTTTATGTTTGAACTTGTACTTCTTGATTATTGTGTTTAAAGGGGACTAGCTACGAGATATATAAAAAATTTAATAATATGATATTTTTTTTTTGCTCAATCATTAATGAAAGTGAAATTATAGTGAAATAATATATCGCTTTTAGCAGCCAGTATGGTTCTATTTTGTCAAAATAAGCTAAGAAGCATTGACGACGAATTATTCACTTGCAAGTATTTATGTGAACTTCAACTAAACATCTAAGTTAGAGATAGATAATGCATGAATGGTGCGTGCTCAGTTATTTAAAGGAAAAGAATGTCAACATTGAAAATGAAACAAAAAGTAAAATCACAAAAATTTAGAAAAAATCCCTTAATTGCACGATTCGATCCCCAAAATATCATTCTTATAAGGTAAAAACGTTGATCCACATATATCTTTAATCTATAAAATGAAATTAAACAGACCTATGCAAATTTAATTGCACGTGTTTATATCTATCTAAATCTATATTTATCTATAATACTAAAATTACGAGGTCCAATTTGTCAGCCGTCATCACGTTTTTACGATGAATCAAAGAATTCAAGTTTATACATAACTAATATAGTACAATGGTGTTGATTAAAAATTACACCACTCCAGGCCCATTTTTTTCCCGCGTAATTAATATTGCCAATAATTAAGAAGTTCCGGGTCGAGTCCGATACCGATACCAATAGTATATTCACCTGTTACCTTTTACCTTATCTGTACGTTCCGCATCTGACAGGCGCACCACCAAACCGGGTGTATTTAGGATTTTGCTATAATACATGGGTCATAATCACAGAGTTGACACTACTAAATTCAATCATTGTCACATTCTTTCCTATTGTAGTATTTTAATCAGTATGACTTTCTAAGATGTCAATACGAATACTAAAAATCTGGACTTAAAATAAGGCGTATAGGCACAGTTTTCAATTTTTTAACCGGCATGACGTAAAACAGAGGTTATTTATAACTTATATGGGACAATGCTGTCGATAAAAAAATACTCCATTCCAGGCCCTTTTGTTTTCCACATAATTAATATTGCCAATAATTAAGAAGTTCCGGGTCGAGTCCGATACCGATACCAATAGTATATTCACCTGTTACCTATTACCTTATCTGCACGTTCCGCATCTAACAGGTGCACCACCAAACGGTGTATTTAGGATTATGCTATATACACGGATCATAATCACAGGGTTGACACTACTAAATTCAATCATTGTCAAATTGTTACCTATTGTGGTATTTTAATCAGTAAGACTTTCTAAGATAACAATACGAATACTAAAAATCTGGACTAAAATAAGGTGTATATAGGAACCGTTTTCAATTTGTTAGCGGGCATGACATAAAACAGTGAATCAAATTATTCAATTTTATTTATAACTAACATAGGACAATGCTGTTGATTAAAAATTACTCCATTCCAGGACCTTTTGTTATCCAAATAATTAATATTACACATAAAACAGTGAATCAAATAATTCAACTTTATTTATAACTAACATAGGACAATGCTGTTGATTAAAAATTACTCCATTCCAGGACCTTTTGTTATCCAAATAATTAATATTACCAATAATTGATAAGTTCCAGTTCGACGGGTTCAAACAGAAAGATTTGAAAACAGAGAAAACTGTGTATCTAATTATCGGCTTGACTTTATCAGATAAAAAATAATACTAAAATAAGGCTTGCGAATAGTTATATACTTTAATTCAGTCACGGACCCGCGATATCACGGGTGTGTTATAGTAGACGTTAAAATGATAAAACAAAAACAAAATATACACATAGACCAAATTAAAGGTTATGAAAATTATTAAATAAACTTGAGGATGATTTTTTTTCTAGATTGTAAACTATATTCAACTTTAAGAGATCAGTTATATTCACAAATCAATAATATATAACCTGGTTATACATGTACAAATTCATAAAAACTAAACAAGCTAAGATAGTTTTTGAAACCTGAAACGTTTGACAGCAGTTTGCGACTGTATAAAGTTATCTTAAGAGTTGTGAAAACAAGGTCCATGTCTATCAAAAGTTACCTTTATCAAATCTATGTTTTATGTTTGAACTTGTACTTCTTGATTATTGTGTTTAAAGGGGACTAGCTACGAGATATATAAAAAATTTAATAATATGATATTTTTTTTTTGCTCAATCATTAATGAAAGTGAAATTATAGTGAAATAATATATCGCTTTTAGCAGCCAGTATGGTTCTATTTTGTCAAAATAAGCTAAGAAGCATTGACGACGAATTATTCACTTGCAAGTATTTATGTGAACTTCAACTAAACATCTAAGTTAGAGATAGATAATGCATGAATGGTGCGTGCTCAGTTATTTAAAGGAAAAGAATGTCAACATTGAAAATGAAACAAAAAGTAAAATCACAAAAATTTAGAAAAAATCCCTTAATTGCACGATTCGATCCCCAAAATATCATTCTTATAAGGTAAAAACGTTGATCCACATATATCTTTAATCTATAAAATGAAATTAAACAGACCTATGCAAATTTAATTGCACGTGTTTATATCTATCTAAATCTATATTTATCTATAATACTAAAATTACGAGGTCCAATTTGTCAGCCGTCATCACGTTTTTACGATGAATCAAAGAATTCAAGTTTATACATAACTAATATAGTACAATGGTGTTGATTAAAAATTACACCACTCCAGGCCCATTTTTTTCCCGCGTAATTAATATTGCCAATAATTAAGAAGTTCCGGGTCGAGTCCGATACCGATACCAATAGTATATTCACCTGTTACCTTTTACCTTATCTGTACGTTCCGCATCTGACAGGCGCACCACCAAACCGGGTGTATTTAGGATTTTGCTATAATACATGGGTCATAATCACAGAGTTGACACTACTAAATTCAATCATTGTCACATTCTTTCCTATTGTAGTATTTTAATCAGTATGACTTTCTAAGATGTCAATACGAATACTAAAAATCTGGACTTAAAATAAGGCGTATAGGCACAGTTTTCAATTTTTTAACCGGCATGACGTAAAACAGAGGTTATTTATAACTTATATGGGACAATGCTGTCGATAAAAAAATACTCCATTCCAGGCCCTTTTGTTTTCCACATAATTAATATTGCCAATAATTAAGAAGTTCCGGGTCGAGTCCGATACCGATACCAATAGTATATTCACCTGTTACCTATTACCTTATCTGCACGTTCCGCATCTAACAGGTGCACCACCAAACGGTGTATTTAGGATTATGCTATATACACGGATCATAATCACAGGGTTGACACTACTAAATTCAATCATTGTCAAATTGTTACCTATTGTGGTATTTTAATCAGTAAGACTTTCTAAGATAACAATACGAATACTAAAAATCTGGACTAAAATAAGGTGTTTATAGGAACCGTTTTCAATTTGTTAGCGGGCATGACATAAAACAGTGAATCAAATTATTCAATTTTATTTATAACTAACATAGGACAATGCTGTTGATTAAAAATTACTCCATTCCAGGACCTTTTGTTATCCAAATAATTAATATTACACATAAAACAGTGAATCAAATAATTCAACTTTATTTATAACTAACATAGGACAATGCTGTTGATTAAAAATTACTCCATTCCAGGACCTTTTGTTATCCAAATAATTAATATTACCAATAATTGATAAGTTCCAGTTCGACGGGTTCAAACAGAAAGATTTGAAAACAGAGAAAACTGTGTATCTAATTATCGGCTTGACTTTATCAGATAAAAAATAATACTAAAATAAGGCTTGCGAATAGTTATATACTTTAATTCAGTCACGGACCCGCGATATCACGGGTGTGTTATAGTAGACGTTAAAATGATAAAACAAAAACAAAATATACACATAGACCAAATTAAAGGTTATGAAAATTATTAAATAAACTTGAGGATGATTTTTTTTCTAGATTGTAAACTATATTCAACTTTAAGAGATCAGTTATATTCACAAATCAATAATATATAACCTGGTTATACATGTACAAATTCATAAAAACTAAACAAGCTAAGATAGTTTTTGAAACCTGAAACGTTTGACAGCAGTTTGCGACTGTATAAAGTTATCTTAAGAGTTGTGAAAACAAGGTCCATGTCTATCAAAAGTTACCTTTATCAAATCTATGTTTTATGTTTGAACTTGTACTTCTTGATTATTGTGTTTAAAGGGGACTAGCTACGAGATATATAAAAAATTTAATAATATGATATTTTTTTTTTGCTCAATCATTAATGAAAGTGAAATTATAGTGAAATAATATATCGCTTTTAGCAGCCAGTATGGTTCTATTTTGTCAAAATAAGCTAAGAAGCATTGACGACGAATTATTCACTTGCAAGTATTTATGTGAACTTCAACTAAACATCTAAGTTAGAGATAGATAATGCATGAATGGTGCGTGCTCAGTTATTTAAAGGAAAAGAATGTCAACATTGAAAATGAAACAAAAAGTAAAATCACAAAAATTTAGAAAAAATCCCTTAATTGCACGATTCGATCCCCAAAATATCATTCTTATAAGGTAAAAACGTTGATCCACATATATCTTTAATCTATAAAATGAAATTAAACAGACCTATGCAAATTTAATTGCACGTGTTTATATCTATCTAAATCTATATTTATCTATAATACTAAAATTACGAGGTCCAATTTGTCAGCCGTCATCACGTTTTTACGATGAATCAAAGAATTCAAGTTTATACATAACTAATATAGTACAATGGTGTTGATTAAAAATTACACCACTCCAGGCCCATTTTTTTCCCGCGTAATTAATATTGCCAATAATTAAGAAGTTCCGGGTCGAGTCCGATACCGATACCAATAGTATATTCACCTGTTACCTTTTACCTTATCTGTACGTTCCGCATCTGACAGGCGCACCACCAAACCGGGTGTATTTAGGATTTTGCTATAATACATGGGTCATAATCACAGAGTTGACACTACTAAATTCAATCATTGTCACATTCTTTCCTATTGTAGTATTTTAATCAGTATGACTTTCTAAGATGTCAATACGAATACTAAAAATCTGGACTTAAAATAAGGCGTATAGGCACAGTTTTCAATTTTTTAACCGGCATGACGTAAAACAGAGGTTATTTATAACTTATATGGGACAATGCTGTCGATAAAAAAATACTCCATTCCAGGCCCTTTTGTTTTCCAAATAATTAATATTACCAAAAATTTCCAGGTCGACGGGTGCAAACAAAAAGTGTTTAAAAGCAGAGAAAACTGTGCATCTTATATCTTATATCTGTCAGAAATATTAAAGAATTGAATAACTTAGGTATATTTTTAAAATCTGCAGAAAAACTTAGAATTTAATTGCAGTAAATAATATTTTTGTTCTCACTTTATTTAAGTGTTATATCATTATATCATTCTCCGCTCGTATTTCGTATTTTGTATTATGTATTATGTATTATGTATTATATGTTCTTTCATGCACACCTTATATTTATATATATTATATATCTCTTGTAAAATTCTTATATTGGTGTAAAATTGTGTATATGTATCCTATAAGCTGTATTGCTTTCGGAATAAAGTATTATTATTATTATAATCGGCATGACTTTATCAGATGACAATATCAATACTAAAATAAGGCTTACGCATAGTTATGTACTTTAATTCAGTCACGGACCCGCGATATCACGGGTGTGTTCTAGTGTTATATATAATCGGAAGTCTACTCGATATTATTCGATTGCGTCTAGACTAAAATACACACGAAACGAAGCTATACATTATCGCCCATGCCTTTTGAATTGTTTATTGTAGACTTTGCACTTTGTAATCGAGTGTTTGGTTTTGTCAGGTATTATGGACTCCCCTTTTTAATTTACATCGGAGTTCGGTATTTTTGTTCATTATTCTCGATTCTTCATTTTTTTAAGGCTCATTTAATTTTTTTTTCTCTAATTCTTTGGACCTTTATTCTGTATGTTTTACCCATTATTCTCTATACTGTAAACCCCATCAAGACCTCATATATAAAATCAACATACGTCTTGCATCTTCATTCTCTTCCAAGTCACCGAGATCTCGTTCATCTGGCTTTATTACAACCATAGAGGTCAATGGTGTAACGAACTTGTACTGAAAAAGGTCGATAGTTGTCAAAAAATTGTATGATTGAAACATTTGTCAACGTCGGTAATGCTTTTTGTTGTAGGATCTATTACATACAGACCAGTTGAACACTATTTTGTGATCGTCATCACGGATATAATACGAGAACATTAAATTCTCTGAATTTCAGGAATTGTATCTGTGAATTTTGCTTTTTTTTTATTACTTTCAACACATTTCAGATTTCATTATAGTTCTTTTAAAAGTTGAGAAACTGTACTCTTAGATAAATGATCGACTCGTTTTGGCTAAAAACAAAACTAAAATCCAGAAAGAGCATGCGCGTTCATCTAGTATGTATATGTGCATCTCCAACATTTTGAACTAAAATAGAATTCATGACAAAAATAACTTTTTTTTGTTGATCTTGTATAATTGCTTGTAATTTTTTTCTGTTAAAAATTGCTCTACATCTTTTTTTCGCCTCAACACAAAAAAGGTAAAAAAAAATCGCAACTTCACGGCAATCACTCTTATAAAGAAAGAGTCTTCTAACGAGTATGGCAAAATTTTACTTATTTTAGAACTTTTCTTATAAAAAAGAAGATGTGGTATGATTGCCAATGAGACAACTATCCACAAAAGACAAAAATGACACAGACATTAACTTATTTATTATTTTTGCTATCTAAGAAACGTTTCTATTTTTTTAGTTTTCAAGATAATAGATAAAGACGCAACAATTAATAAATAGTTATCAAAGGTACTAGGATTATAATTTAGTACCCCAGACGCGCGTTCTGTCTACATAAGACACTCAGATCAAAATAGTTGTAAAGCCAAACAAGTACAAAGTTGTAGAGCATTGAGGACCAAATATTCCAAAAAGTTGTCCCAAATACGGCTAACATCGTCATTAAAAGGTAAGAACTCAAACAAGGAGTCGCCTGCCGATTTCGGTCATGTTGACTCATTCGTAGATTTTGTTATTTGAATTGTCAATCTAGTATAACAATTATATGAAAAAAACACTACCAGATGAATAAAAATCGTCATTCAAGAGCAATATCGAATAACGATATATGTTATAAGCCTTGTTTGTAGATGTTGTCTTGTTTGTAATTTGTGCTACTAGTATTTAAGTTTCTGTCTATGTATTATAGTTTTCAAGATAATAGACAAACATGAACAAAATAGATAAATCTCGTCATGTAAGGGAAATAACTCTTTCAGTAGTCATCTGACAGTTTTTGATGTAAAAAGACACTAGGTGGATATCAACATTTTGAACATTTCTGTTATTCCATATTTTCCTTATTTATATCGGTTTCAAAGATAATAGCATAACGTGTATTTTACATTTTATATGTTTTTGGCATTTATTTAGCACTTATCTTCATTTTATTTCCCATGTTTTAGAGTCATTTAATAGACCAACTATTTACCAGTTACCTTCAAAGACATTGCCAGAGCCCTGTCATTTAAATTCTTCTTTTCTAATTCATTAGTTTCACCGATGGCTTCTTCTAGAAGTTGTTTGATTGTCAAATATGCCCATATTCTTTCCGTGATTTTCTCAAAGTCACCAGCTTTTGTCAATTCTGGATCACGACTCTGAATATCCGACTTAAGCTCCAGTTCCACATTTCCATTCACCCCATTACCAGTAACCAATAGATTCAGCACTTGTATGTTGTCGTCGGATAGTTTGCCAGCAATAACTAATTCTTTTCCGTTAAAAAACGAGTCAAAGTTCCTTTTTGTTGCATTTTCAGTAACATCTGTGTTTTCGTCAAGATATTTAAAAGACACATTTTGTAATGCTGACGATGAAATTTCATCGTAGAAGCCCTTTATCTGTAGCGATGCATCAGAATCTTCAAATATCTTCCTAGCAACGCCTTTATTTTTTACTGCAACTTTTTTTACAAATTCATAATCTGCATTGCTTCCAAAGGCAAGACTATAAATAGGCAACCCTTTGATATTTGTCCTGTCAATGTTATTAAGAACCACATCAACGCCGATTCTGCCTAGCCCATCAGTAAGAAATACCACAATTTTCTTTCGATTTCCCGTAGTTCCTTTACTTGGGATAGAATTCAAAAACTTTATTCCTGACAAAATAGCATGGTTGATATTCGTCCCTTCAAAAAAAAGGAAAAGAAAAACATCAAGTACAGTGTACAAATATATCTATCATAATGACTCACGATTAAGCTACGGAAAACAATTTACTTTTCTTGTTCTATATGCATTACCTTTAAAGCAATCAAAACATATAGTCTAGAAAGGAAAACACATTATCAATCCGAATATATATATAAAAAATGTAAGCAAAATTATTTTATAGTTTGAGTACCTTGGTTCACCCCGGTTGTGGACTGTTGTTGGCCTTTTCGCCGTTTTACTTTTTGTATTGCCTGATTGATTGGACGTTTTGTATCTTCTCCGTATTGATTGGTTAATAATTTCATTATATGTATGTTTTACGAGCATCCGTTAGTTTGATTGGCTAAAAACCAATCGCGCGTCATTAAAAAATTAACCTTAATATCAAAATGGAATGATACATTCGTAAACACACGTGCTTCCACAAAGAGTGCACATGTAAATAAAAGAAAACAACTGGATAGAAACTTTTTTTTCGTGGTCATAAAAAATGTGATAATAAGAAATATATTTTTAAATATTTCTTATACTAATATGATAGGTTTGTAAAAGTGTTGATCGTGCACATTTTTTTAGAATAACTCAAGCGCTTCATACAAAATATGCTTCTGTCAACTATTTAACACCTCAATAAGATTGAAAAAAAAGCATTTGTTTCTTAAAACAAAAAAAGTAAAATAACATCCACCATATCCTCATTCTTTTATATCCAGATTTTCTTTATATTTGCACTACTTTGTGTATATCATGTTTTGATTCGCCTTTTTTTTTATTTGTTTACCTACATATTTTTATTTACCGTTTGTTTTTATTGAAGTAAAATAATTGTCTTTTGGTATCCTTTTTTCAAAATAAGATAATCACAGAATATTGTCGAGAACACAGAATTTCAGTTTTTACAAATGCTCGGTCTTTAAATATTTTCTGATTGATTGATTGTGTCGACAATATTTGACATTTATTAATATTAAAGAAGGAGAAACTACTACGCCTTTGATTATCCCACTATTTTCTTTCAATATGCCGTAAGGGTTATTCCCATATTAAATTTGTTGTACTTTATAATGACATTTTCATATATAGTAAGGGGCCTCGGTGCCAGATAAGTCAGCTGAGTAGTCGAATAGCCTTCAACACTGATATTGTGAGTTTGAATCCCGAACGTGGTTGGTGCATTCGACTCCAATCTTAATTGACTAGGATTGTCAGTTTTCCTACCTGAGGTCGATTACTTTCTCCAGGCATTGCGACTTTTGCCACGACTTAAAACTTACCGTTACGATATAACACTATAATGCTAAAAATCGCGTTTAATAAAATCTAATAACCAATAATATATAAAATCTATAAAAAAAATGGAGAAATATGTTTTTTAAACTTTGTTTGGCATTAATTCTTTACAATATACTTACCTCCGCCTGTTCTCATATTTTCAACATATTGAAGTGCATTCTGTTTATTTTTGTTGTTAGCAGACATCAATATTTGCTGCCACAAATCAATGTCATCGTCGAAAAGCATTATGTTGAAACGATCACCTTCGAAAAGATCTTTCAAAATGCTATTCATTGCACTCTTTTGTTGTGCTACTTTAGTGCCGAACATAGATCCACTAACATCTAAGATGAATAAGACGTCTTTTGGTAAAGGATCCAAACCTTCTGGTGCAAAGAAGTGTACAAAGTATCCGTCAACAACCTGTTAAAAACGATTACATGACGCGCTTATTGTGATGCATGTACGATGTGTTTTTAAAAACTCATTTATCTAAAATATATGAAAATAGTTTTGCAGATTTAGAAAGAAAACAAACACATAAGCAAAATCATTAAGTAAAATCAAAAGATGACACTTTACAAAACTTCCTTAAAAATTATTTACCTAAATGGTTCAACAGTTTGTTTGGCAAGTCAATGGGTTGTTTATCAATAATTATTATACATTATGGTAGTCATTTATAACCTTTAATCTTCATTTTCTTCAAATATTGACAAAAAAAAATGATACAAAGCGGTGGGTGCGGTTAGGTTTTTTCAAAATAGCTTCTTTGGATTTGATGACTAGATAGTTGAAATGTTTTAAAAATATGAATATGTTAAAAACACATTGAAAGCTGATACGGTCACACTATTTCATGTTTTGCTGAAAGCAACCGAGAACAAATTAGATTTATCTTATTTACCATGACTTCACCAGCGTCAAATTTTCTCTGGACATCATACTGAACAACAAATAACCCCGATATTCCCTGGTCAGACATCTGTTTCTGGTCATCGGTGGTCGGAGCATAATGAATGGTGGCTGACTTTAATGTTGGTCGGTCAATAACAGCGAAAGCGTTTTTCTCTTCTGTTAGAAATAAAACAAAACAATATTATAATTTGAATTTGATTTATTGTCAGGGATTGACTATGAGGGAGACAAAGTGCGACCAGAAACATTTTAAATCAATTCATGATAGGTTTTTCAATGTTTGCGATAACGCTGCACGAACTTTTGTTTCCCTTTCATGTTAATTTTTTCAAACATTTGAAGCAACCATTAAAAAGACATACTGAGAAAACATAATTAACTGCTTATAATACTATGATGTCATTTGCTATTTCTAACATAATTATGTACATAATATTCTTATAAACCATTTATCTAAAAAACACCATTATCTTGAGGGAACGGGATATCTTGTTGTTGTGGGAACGACATATATCTTGAGGGACTACACAGTATGTTAAGGGAACAAAATATTGTTTTTTTTTTCTTCCATGGCCGCATTCTGCTATCCTATTAAGGTGTAATTAATAGATATAGCACTTATACTTTATAGCACACAAATACCGTCATTAATTTTCGATTTTTGTGTTTTTGTGTCTGAATAATCATGCACATCATGTAAAAACTAAGGAGCCCTCAGGTATCTGTTGATGCATTCGCGACAAGCTAGATGAGAGGTTGTACTGTGTGAACGTTTGCCCATCAAAGGGGGCCGTATTCTTAATTCTGTAAACACTTAAAAATCGTTTATAATACCGTGCAATCGTCAACATGGGATCAGTATCAAAAACATAAAGACTCCAACTAACTCTAGTACACTTATCTTTAAATTGTCTTTTTTAATGTGTCAATTATAACCTTGTAATTCCTTTCTACACTTACTACTGACGTAAATTGTAATGTTGCTAACCATTTTTTTCTATCAATGAAATAGTTACCTATAGTCCCCGAAATAATATCATTTCGCAACGGTGGCACTGAGACTTTAGTAATGTCTCTTGACTCCTGAAGATACACCTCAATTTGGAAATCCTCCACAATCTGGCCTGGATCTACATATATTATATGCTCATATTGTTCATATACTCGCTCTAATAATTCTTGGTAAGTAAGGTTAAAGGTCACTATACTCTCAGCTGCTACGTTTACATCAACACTAAAACGATTGGTATGTCTAGGTCTGCAATGGAATGAAATGTTATTTGTAATATATGGCTTGCGCAATATGTTATTTACAGGAATTGTCTCCGAATATTACATAAATATCTATCGTGAAGGTTCATAAATTGCAGCTATTTTTGCAGGTTTTGTTTACCTACATTTATTTAAGTTCAAGACAAAAGTTTCCATTAAATAAATTAAATAAAAATAACCTGCTCTAAATTTCTTCTGTTTTATTCATAAACTAGCTTTATTAGTATTTTCGCTTTAAAGAAAATCTAACCGACGGAGAGTTGTCTCATTGGCAATCATACCACATCTTCCTTTTATATATATAATAATTATTAACTGTTTAAAGTTTAAAAATCAGGATAAAATTCTTTAAATAGAATTGGTTTCTTTTATTAAACAGGTCGGGACCACTACCTTATATGGAAATGCATGAATTATCATACTTATGTCCTAGCACATGTAATTGTTTGTTTACGTGTGACGCAATTTATTTTTACCTGGGTTTTTGACCAATCCACTAAATGAGTAACAATGCATGATGGACTACTATGTGTTTACTATCAACAAAACACGCGTGTTATTTACTGAAGTACAACACATTTTTTCGTGCAATGCGGGATTCACAATTTCGCCATGGCCAACTATTCTCCTCAGTAGAGGAAAGTACGAGTTATCTCGCATTATTTTAATTATCTGCCATGTATTGTTCTGATAACATTAGATAGTACACTTCGCACTTGGATTGTGTGATACAAGTACATGTATGTATACATAAAGACGCCCCGCTGCGGCGTGCGATAAATTTCTCTGTGGGAATATTTGTATCAATATCTATGTCAGCATGTGTCCAACTATACTTGTTAATAATTTTAACAACCATGTAAAACATTGAGTGGGGTATATATTTGTCAATGGATTTTTTCAATGAACACAGAGTTGAAATATCTTTTTAATTCAAAATACTTTATAAATCCTAATAAAATATCATCGATCTTAAAACGTATACGTGTATAAGTCAGAACCTGATGTTCAGTAGTTGTCGTTTGTTGATGTGGTTCATAAGTGTTTCTCATTTTTTATATAGACCTTTGCATGGTTTTCCCGTTTGAATGGTTTTACACTAGTCATTTTTGGTGCCCTTTATAACTTGCTGTTCGGTGTGAGCCAAAGCTCCGTGTTGAAGACCGTTCTTTGACCTATAACGGTTTTTCTTTTACAAATTGTGACTTTGATGGAGAGTTGTCTCATTGGCACTCATACCACAGTTCTTATATCTACTGGTATACACAATTAAAGAAATTATCGAGTGGTGAAAGCTTGAGTCGGAAACCTCACCTAAACCTTAAAAAAAACACCAAAAAAAAACACAATACAATTATATTATGAATTGATTTTAATTTTCAAATCTTCAATCCATTCAGGTACAAAAATAAATATTACATTATGTATACACCACAATTTGTTATAAAACATACAATTCATTTTTACACTACATGCGGATAGATAGCACACTAGAAAGTAATCAAATAAAAATTAAGGCATCACAATGAGACGGATTTCGTTAACAAACAATGGTTAAGGACCCACAATAAACAGAATCAAAATTCAAGATCCCGTCAAGGAAGTGAAAAAAATAAACTGTCTCTAAAAATGTTGAACCCGTAATCACCCCTCCTAAAAAAAATCAAATACTTGTTCATTTAAGGGTTACCACTCAGTAGACATATATACATTAAGACCATCAGCACCGGAATCTAGAAAATCATTATACAGTGACTTCGTGCTACTTTTGACTACCGACTGTGAATCGGCTCCTGACACGAGGAAGCAGAAAGTAGCAACGAAGAAACCGTCTATCTCATACTCTTTAAGAGGACTAACAATTTATCCCTGTTTCTCAACCTGGTTTTCGACCCTAATTTTTTTTAGCTCTTCTCTTATCTCGTCTAGAGACAGATTGTCTACGTCAGAAACTGAGACGGTATTAGATTCCACATATTTGTTTGCCACAATTGCCATTTCTTCGACTATTTTTTTCTTTTTGGCGGATCTCTGCTGAAAAATTTCGTCATTCCAATATGTATCTGATGTTTTTTTGTAATCTCTTTTCAAATGTGTTGACGTCTTTTCTATTATATTTATGTGTTATGGTAAAGAAAATTAATCACCGCCTTCATTTATCAGATTTGATTTCGTTCAAAGTAATCAGTACGATATTTTACGTTTGAAGTTAGATTCATAACAAACCTGACATAGTTTTATAATATAGTTAATTGCTACCTCAGTTTTATATTAATAAGAATTAAAATGTGCTTTGTTATTAAATGCAATATCAGTATTTAGTTCAAATATATAATCTTAAATTAATCCTAATTCTAATGACGTCATTTTTTCGTCATTTTTCATTTTTTGATGCTCTGTTTTACTAATTCTAATGACGTCATTTTTTCGTCATTTTTCAGTTTCAAATAGGACGTCACTTGGCGTAGAGGTTTAAACGTATTCGGATGTGTCTACTTTTGTGTTTCAAATGTCTGGTTATGTAAATGTATTTCAGTTGTTTCCTGTAATTAGTTAATACTTCAGCTTTATCATGTACATCTTTTGAATATTCATTTTATTAAATTTACTGTTTGCAAAAGTATAAATTACTCTAAATTATAGGGATTTTCTGGTAACTTAACGGAAAACCCTTGCCGTTTTTGGCACAACCTTTTTGATCTTTTGGTCCTCGATGCTGTTCAACTTTGTACTCGTTTCGGCTTTCAAACTTTTGTATCTGTGCGTCACACATAGGTCTTGTGTGGACAAAATACACTTCTGGCGTATTAAAATTTTGAACTTGTTGCCTTTTGTTGGCTGTTGTTCGTGTGATTCTTTGTCAATTGTGTTCTCCAATTTATTTATATTGTAGTCCTGTGTTGTCATTTTGATGTTATATTTCACATGGCCATAAAAGTGCGAGGTTTGGCATGCCACAAAACCAGGTTCAACCCACCATTTTTTCCTTTAAAAATGCCCTGTACCAAGTCAGGAATATGGTCATTGTTATATTATAGTTCGTTTCTGTGTGTATTACATTATTACGTTGTGTCGTTTGTTTTCTCTTATTTTTGAGTGTAAATTCACATTGCGATAAGACGTGTCACGGTACTTGTCTATCCCAAATTCATGTATTTGGTTTTGATGTTATATATATATGTTATATTTGTTATTCTCGTGTGATTTTGTCTATATGTGTTACATTTTAGTGTTATGTCGTTGTTCTCCTCTTATATTTAATGCGTTTCCCTCGGTTTTAGTTTGTTATCCCGATTTTGTTTTTTGTCCATTGATTTATGAGTTTTGAACAGCGGTATACTACTGTTGCCTTTATTATTTCTCGCGTTCGCAATTCTCTGATGTCAAATGTTCTATGCGTTTGCGAACTTGAAGGGCGTCAAGGGTTGCATCCCATTTGTTCGTCTTGGAGTGATGGATCTTTTTAATATCATCGTTGATTTTTTCAACTCCTTGACCGCTGAATTTCACCAGTCTTCCGTATTTCTGTGTAAGGAATGGAACATGGTATACAAGACAATGCATATAAGGGGTAACGCTGTCGAAACCCCTCCTTTCAAGTGTACCTAAATTCAAATAAGATCTGACCCACTCCTGACATTTTTCAAAGACATCCCCAATGTGGGAAAACTGGTGAACTTCTACAGTTAAAAAACGGTAAAGTTTCAGAAAAGAATTCCAAAGTTCAACTGTAAGATCATGTGTATCGTGGTGGATCAAAAAACACAATTTTGAGGGAAGATTTTCCAATAGTCTCTTATAGTCTGAACCCGTCAATGAAGACCACTCCACTTCACATTGAGTTCCCTTTTTAGTCCATACCGAGAAAGAAACACCGCACTCTCTTATCTTGACAACAAGCTGATGTAGAAAATATGTCTTCTCCCCATGAATGACATGTTTGTCATCAAGCGTTTTCGTATCTTTTATCAAGTTAGACAACAGTTTGTCGCAAATTCGGAGAAGAAGATGAAGCTCATCAATTATAATATGCTCAGGCTCAATCATGATCAAAGGTTGAGCACGAACACCGTAATGATTACATACAACATCTTCTTCCAGGTTCTGTGCTGTTCTATTCATGTTATTGCCATGATAAAAGTCCCAAGGCTTTGTCATGTCCTCTCTCTCACCTTTATGGATTCTACACCAAGGACAGGAGTAATTGCAAAGTGAACCCCTAGGCCAAGCAAAATTTGTAAAAATGTCATGTCGCCACCCAACAAAATTTCCAAATTAATTTTTCTCCCGTCAACTTCTATGGTTCCCCTCTTGTACAGAGAATTAATTTCCTCAAATATGGGCTTACATGACTTTTTCAAACTATCATAATCTTCTTTGCAATTAACAATGCAAAAAACATTTTGATCTTTTGAAGAGAGAGTTAAACCATCTGTAATAACAGAAAAAGAGAACACGACAAAGTTGGAAATCCTGCTAACTCTTGACACATCCCCCGAAATTTTAATTTGTAGCTTATCAGTTTCCTCTGTATCCTGATATTTTACATATTTAATGATTTCGTTTTCTAAGCTTAAGCTAATATATGCACCAGGGATATTGCCAGGAGTTCTCTCATAATGATATAAATGGTTAATATCATCTCGACACTGGGAAATCAAATATTTTCGTGGTAACCCATCACAATATAAAGTAAGTTCTCTATAAGCGCTTTCGCTTACATTGAATTTTTCTAAAATAAACAACAAATCCTTAATTTTTTGTTTTTCTTCATCTGGTAAATCTTGAAATGAAGACTTATTGTAATCAGTAGGTTGAAAATCAACTTTAAAAGCCTCCCCAATGGAGCTCTGTAACTTAATATATTGTGGGACAAGGCCATAAGATTCTGCAAACCAAAGTGCAGTTTCTGCCTTTGATTTAAACTCACGAATTTTTCTAGATTTGTTGTTATCACTGATTTCAGTAAACTCTTTACCAGAATTTGGGGTAGCAACCCTTTTATGAAGGATTTTTACATAATTAAGGAGGTTTTCATTTTCATATGTGACGATGCCAAGTTGTTTTATTAAACACTGTTTTTTCTCAACTAAAATGTTCTTTTCTACAATTTCTGACCATAACTTTTCATGTAAATCGAAACATCTTTGATCAAAATCTAAATTTTCAATTTGAAATTTTTGTAATGTATAATTCAATTTCTTAACATTTTCAAGTTCATCTGAAAATATTGCTAATTTATGAACAGTACTGTCAAATGCTTTTCTTTTTCGGCTTCCTGTAATTTTTCTGTACAACCATAACACATGAATTGTTTTGCTTTCCAGTCTGCGTTCAAGTCTTTCCGTATATTTCAATTGGAATGCTTCCAGCTGCGAATTTAGAATATCTATGTATCTAAAATCTTGGTAGCAATCTTTTGCTTTCGAAAGCTCCTTGAAAAACGAACTAGTAACTGCAACTGTGACACTTAAATTTGGATTTTGAGCTAAATGTTTATTAAGCTTAGGAGAATGTTCTTGGTCTACCGACAGTTTGGACTGAAATTTCAAATGTTCAAGTTCAGACAAATTTGTAGACATTATGAATGTGTCAGTCAGAAATGTACTTTAACATTTGGCAGGAATATATATATTACAAAGAGTGACTCAAAAGGACATAAATAGTCTAAGGATTCGTCCAGGTATTCATTGGAATAATTAAACACATAACGCATCTACTGCAGATATCATTATTAGTCTTTCAATTGGTGTACAGTACTCTTTAATCTTTCCATTTTCATTTCTGTAAGATTTCCTCATGTGCACATGGGAGCGTATCCTAACTGGGAAAGACAGTTTACTGCCCCTTCCGTTTTTCTTTAGTTTGTAATACCATGCAGTCGACATAGGAAGCTTTGAAGTCTGCTTTATAAAGAATCTGGGTTGACTCGACACCGAAGCAAAATCTGTAGACGTCAGTATCAAAATCTAAAACAATCCTGTTCCCAGTAGAATAAAGTCGCTGTTGAACGGCTTTTTCCAAATTGAATGATGCATACTGGAGCCGATCACTGCTGATGTTCGGACACTCAAATGTCTGCAGTATTGTATCTGGTAAATGTATTGCTGGTTCCCACGTCGACTCCGAAATGTGATAACCATCCCATTTCACCAAATAACTGTGTCCCTGTAAAAAGAGGAAATCTTAATAAATGTGTACTTTAAATTAATCGTTTATATAAGAAGTCAAAATGTTTAAATAAACCTGACACATGTGACAATACCTATCATTCGATATTTTTCGCTATTTTTTGACAAAGTCTGATTCATGTATATTCGATCGTTTTTTAATAATAAGGTATAGGTCAGTTTGCATAAACATGACAGAAGCGGATTAAGGGGGAGGCTGCCTGGTCCCCCTTATGTATAGATACATATATGGTAAATGCATAGCCTATATTATTATACCAGTCAACAAAAGTAACAGTATAAACGTTTGAACTCCCAATTTATCATAAAATATTATTAAAAAGAAAAATAATAAATTAGCCAACGAAAGACATTCTTTTGCAAAGCAAATGCATATGATTAAAAGAATCTGACCAAATTTGAAAGTGAGTGGAAATACCGTGTTATTGAACACACGGGTCAGATCTATTTTGCGGGAAATGACGACAATTAAAAGTCGGCACTAAATTTCGAAGATGAGTATAAGTATTGAAATATCTGCAAATTCATTCAAAATTTTAAGCAGACCATGTTCAAGTTTAAAGTTTTAAATAATTCCGCTTTTTTTTTAATTATTGGGTGAAATGAAGGCAGTTTTCATATTCAGATGTGTGTGAAATATTTGCCATTGGACGTTACCGATTTCTGATGAACTGTCCATGATACGATGTTTGTAAAAAACGATTATTCCGATAATTATCTCTAATAGTCAACCCGATTGTAAAGTAATTAATTGTATGTCAATGTTGTAACTTTCGTTTATATGTTACTGTTTGTTCAAAGTAATAAAGAATTGATATGTAGTTCGTATATTACCTGAGCTTGGGTCATATACGTATAACAGTATAAATATATTTTATGGTTTCAATTAAAAGTAGTTGTTATTAAATACAAAAGACGGGAAATAAATAAAAACTGTTAAATAAACATAATTAAGATTTGAGTAAACTATGAACTGTAAAAGTTCGTGTTTATTGTAGACAGCTAAATAATCGGATAGATATTTTTAGGTAAAGAGATAGGTTCCTTCCATCTCACATTTATAAGTTCGAGTTTGAATTGCGTGCACAAACAAGTTAAGCATTTAAACATGGTTAAGTATGCTATATTTGGGAGCAGTTTTGTAAATAGACTTTCTTCCTTCTGTTCCGGAAATATGAGAGTCCCAGGCGAGTGCAGATTTTTCGGTCAAGGTGGAATGACAGCGGAACACGTGTCAAAACAATTATTACAAGATTTAAAATCGTATGGACCCAATGTGGTTTTTGTCAACATAGGTGCAAATGATATTCGGTCGGACAGTTCTTGTAGGACAATATGTCAGAATATTCATAATGTCGTTTTAGAAATATACAAAGCTGGTATTCGTGGCAGAAATAAGTGAAAGGGGATGTTTCGTGAAATCTCACGGTCTAACGAACAATATATATATGAAACAAAAGAACTCAATCAATAGAAATTTGAAAAAAATGTTTGGTGCAAAGTTGGTGAAATTCCCAGAAATACGCTTTCCAGAGGACTACGGAGACGATTTAGTTCACTTTTCGAACTCTGGAAATAACAAGTACTTCTATCGTATTCGAAGAATATTTCTCAGCTTTAAGTGTAATATTTAAAGAGGTAAATTCGCCATCGTGTCACATAAGAAGTCAAGCAGCTAACAGGAAAATATTTCTTTAATTAGTGAACAAACTACTTCTAGATAAGGTGTGAAATGATATTCTTTGGTCATATCACAGCAAGAACTATTCAGTTACTGATATGATATGGAAAATTTTACTTTTAAAACAACTTTAAAATATATCACTTTTAAAATATCCTAATCATGTATATATGTGATCTGTCTGTACGTTTATACAAGCATATATTCAATAATAAAAATACTTTTCGAATTGCTTGCCGACTTATTAATTCATTTCTATATATTATTGGTATTTTATAATTTTAATCATTTATTTCCAGCCATTTTATTTTACACTTGCACAATTAAATATAAAGATATACAGTAATGTGTCATGCGATTAATTTCGACCGTATTTCCAATCATTATGCTACTAGGCACGATAAAACAGTTACTGTTCCTTTTGCCACGGGAAGAAGTCATAAAAAGTAATTTTCTTATTTATTTTAGATAACTATATTTTGTCTCGAAATTTAAATCATAAATGTAATGAATGTGTCACGTATATTGTGAGAAATAATATGATTCATTTCAAAATTATTGCTATACTCAGCTGTATATTGTAGGAATATTATCGAAAAAAATATCCAATTTGCCCCGATATATAAATATATATAACAAAAAAGGCCTTTTTTACTGCAAGATTGAAAAATAATTGATCACTCAAAGATAACAATTAAGTTATAATAATTATAAAAAAAACGTACATTCAATTATAATATGAAAGAAAGAAATTACCTCATTCTTGGATATCTTCCTTGAAATAAGCCTTTCTACTTCAAATGTCTCCGCAAAAGTTGCTCTTTTAATTTGAGCTTTCTCTATTGGCAAAGCTTCACCAAAATGTAGTTTTTTCCAGTCTATATCTCTCTTTGGTCGTAACGAGCGTTCTGATGCCATCATAAGTTAAAAATTAGTTGATACAGGTATCATGCAGGTAGTCTCGAAAAACATCGTAAAACAGTAGTGAATATGGAAGTTTATTGCCAAGACTGGACATGTAAATTGTCAAAAGTAAAAAAAAAACAGCTGGATACAGGAACTTGTCGCAATCTCGGTCATATAAATCTTTCATAATTCCATTTAACAACAACCCTTATAATTTATAAAGTTATTTCGGTTGTTTCCATATGATTTATTAGTGAACATGTTTAACTGTTTAAGTATCAAAATTGTTTAATAACGGCCGGCCGCCTTATTATTTTAAAACACTTTTTCAAAGATATAGAAATTTAGATGGGATTTCAAATTTTTTACATATCCTTCACGAAAAACATCCAAAAGTCTCAGTTAATGTAAAGGTGAAAGATTTTGTATTATCAAAAATGAAGAAAACTGACAGTTGGACAAAAACATTATTTTAAATTAAAAGTTTCACTTCTTTTACTTATTATAACTGAATTTTTGAATTAATGATGTAAATTTTTTTATAAATGTATAAATATTTTATGTACAAATAGGTTTAACTTTGTTTTGTGACCTGTGAGCGATTTACTTGGTAGGACCATGGATGTATTATATCAATATAATAACTCCATGATTGGACTTAGAACTTTTCTCGCAATCTTCAAACAATGACCACAACTCCAGTTTTTGGATAAAAAAGGCCCCGATTCATAATTTTTTTTAAAATACCAAATTTATACCATTGGAAAGATAATAAAGCAGAGAATATATATTTATGCCAATGAATTTATTTCTAAAAATATTGAAATATGTATTCATATATGAAAACTCCTTTGACCACGTTTTTGGTTTTGAGTTGTATGAAGTAATAGGGAATGAACCACTTTTTTAAAAATGAAAAAGGCCGTAACTTCTGCAAACCCGATTCAATTATAAAATATGTCATTAGAAAGCTAAGAAAATGTATTTTCTAATGTGATGCCAATGAAAAATATATTTATTTTTGTTTACTGTCAGCTAACCAAAATTCAATATTTCCTTTAATAATCTATAGTAAATTTATCGATATCGATTGCTATCAAATTTAGCGCATGCGCACTGCGGGTGCTGATAATAGTTGCGTATGTTAGTTTTTCATTTTTTGTATCCACATTTATAGTTCGTAATATAAAGTATTCGTTCCATGCTTAGATTAACGAAGAAATGTTTCTATACGAAGAAATAAGTGTTTGAATTACCCGATATACAGCCATTAATATGTTTGATGATGACTCGGAGATTTCAGGTATTCGTCCACCAGACAGTAGCGAAACAACAGTGAAAAACACAATTACCCATCAAACAAATAGTTTAGAGTTAGTCGTCGATAATAGCCGGTGCTAATATTCATGAGAGCATCAACTTTTGCATACTGGTAGATAGCTAAAGAAAAACATATGATCCTTGAATTTTGTGTTCGTAAAAAGCCGAAGACTTAGAGTTAGTCAAATATCTGATGAGATCTCTAAACTTTCTAAAAAATTGACTGAAAACAACACATTTAGTAACTTCTTGCGTCCGAAGCGCTTTTCTGGATTTACCTTCATCTATGTTTTCACAAAATTCATTTTATGATAGTGTACCTTCTTTTATGATTAAAAAGTAATTTAAATCAAGGAAAAGAATGTGTTTATTCCCTTGTCTTTAAGAAACGAATGTTCATCAATCGGGGCCAAATATAACCGATTATACGGGATGTTTCTCTTCGTTGAAGGCATTACAGATGCCTATCACTAATTACATCCAATTCATTTGAGCTTAAATGGATAGTTGTCCCATTGGCAATCATACCACATCTCCTTATTTTTGTATACAAACATCTTTCAGAAAGTTCGGTTTTTCAGTATAAAATATTTACTGACGTCTGTAGAACACTAAGTTATATTTTCATATTGAGTATTTGAAAGGTACAGAACATGGACAAAACCTATATCATCCATCATATTTCAACAAAACTGAACAAGACCTTTTTAGATTCTTATCTGACAATGTAAACAAAATAGGTATAATTGATTTTAGACATATTTCAGTATTTGGGACTTTCAAACTGTTCCTTTTGTTTTGCAGGCATTTTTGGTCTCTTCAAGTGTTTTTTTTAATAAATAAGGCCGTTAGTTTTCTAGTTTGAATTGTTTTCCATTGTCATTTCGGGGCTTTTTATAGCTGACTATGCGGAATGGGAATGGGATATGCTCATTGTTGAAGACAGTACGCTGACCTAAAGTTGTTAATGTCTGTGTCAGGCATTTTGGTTTCTTTTGGAGAGTTTCTCTTTGGCAATCAAACCACATCTTCTTTTTTTATAAGCTATTTACCGTCCCCGTTTTAAAAACACTGATTTTTAGCATACTGAATATTATGATGCTCTTACTTTTAGTTCAGGTCCTGATAAAAAATAGTTTACACATCCAGTATAGATAGATAGGTTTTAATAAGTGCCAGTTTTCATGTTTTTCGAGGCAGAAATGTTGTTTTAAAAGAGCTCAAAAATTGTTCATACTAGACAGTGGTCAATTTATCTAAAATTTCACTGTTTCACGCCGTGAAATTATTGCACAAGTACAATGCATAACAATGAAAAAAACCTGTTCAACTACTTTTACAAGGCGAAAAAGAAAGTCGAATCGTGAAGCCCGTAAACAATATCTTTTTAATCTGAGCATGCAAATTGAAGAGTATGTTATACATTTTACAATAAACATATTCGCAGATCAAAAACATTTATTTTGAGAGTCCCAGACACTATATTAGTGGACAGTTTTTCCACTAATTCCACGTGTTTTCAAGTTGTAGTCAACTCGTAGTATCAAACAATGCATTGTAGTTCATTGAGTCGATTGGTCAGTTTTTCAAGGCCGTATTGGCCTTGTGTTTTGGAAATTACTATGCAAATATATATATATATATATATATCAGGAAATCTAGAGTTCTCAACCTGTTTAATTTAAACATTTAATAACTTATTGTGTGCGTGTACTTACTTTTGTGCCACATGTCCGGCACTTTGACCCTTCTCCTTTGCTGTATCATATTTCTCTTTCGCTTTCGCTTTCTCGTTGATTTCTCCGGGATACACCTGTCCATCAATTTCCCTGAAAAAGTTACAGCACGATCTATTAATATTTAAAAATGATTATAGCTAATTTTCAGATGGTAAAAAAAGGTAGTGTGACATTTTTAAAATTTTATTGATTTTTCAATTTTATTTATTAATTAATTGTAATTGCAGTCTACACGAATTAAATTTGCGCTCTTATGAATCAGTTTTGCAACGTTCCCATGAAACATTTTAGGTTTTGTTGAAGATTCTTTTGTTAAGTTAACAGACAATTGAATATGTGATTCAAATATTTTGTTTCTAAAGCTGAAAGGTTACACACGTGACGGACAGATACATTAATGTCCTCGTTACTTTTTGTCAACATCAAAATTTTAAACTTACATAACAAATTCTGTAATAAATGCTGCATTTGGAAGAGTGACTTCAAAATGAGCTTCAACTGAAGCGTTTGCACTGTTAGCAACTTTGCTGATTACTAAAGTTGTTGCAAATCGGAATTTCACATCAGATTTTATGTGCATATAATATATTCTAGGATTCTGAAAAACAAAATAATATACCATATGCATGAATATTCATTTTACTATGTAAAGCGGTCTTTACGATTTTCGTCAACGAAACGGTCAAATGAATTAAAGATACTGTCATACAAGACATTCTGCAAATAACCACATAACAGAACGAAGAGAAATTGACTAATGTTGTTTTAATTTTAGTTTTAGGAAGAACAATTACAGTATTATTAACCCCAAGCGATAACTTCGAAGGCTTACAGACATGTCGTTATGTGCGTCCCCTCCCCAAGTTTTTGTTACACAGTAGTAAAAACAAAAATACAAAATAAAAAATAAACTGCTTTAAAATTAAAAGTTTGTACGAGATTGAATTTTGTCGGTCTGCCAGACTAATATATAATAATTGCACATTTGGTAGATGCAACATGTATGTTTTCATTTAGATGTACATAAATTAATATCCGTTGAGTTCGAATATTTCATTTGATTTTATGATACTAAATATTGAAGAAGAAATTATTTTCGCATTCACGTAATTAAATGTAATTGATAAAACATGTAAAAAAAATTGTAATTCCTACTTTGTTTACTTCAAGCATAGGCTGTATTATTTATTATATCGTTAGAGCCGTAACAGAAACTGCATTTCACATGACATATATTCTAGAACATAACACAAATATCATGCAATTATATTCCCGTGATAGAATGTTGACGCCGAATCATTAGCAAAAGCTTGTGGACGGGCACTAGGAGGGATGATTAAAAAAAAAGTTTAAGAACGTTGAATTTAAAACAGGAAACCTGTTTTGAGTTGTTTGTCGTACCAGTCATTAACTATTGTGCCGGTGGTTGGGAATTTAATATATACCACTCCATAGAAGCTGTACAAAACTGTGATGTTATAATCTTGTTGGGAGACACAGATTTGCACCAGTTGTTTTTCATGAACACAAAACAATGATGGTTACAGCCCATTTTTTAAAACGATATAACTTTAACGTACACGATGGAAACGCCTTGTCGAAATGGACAATGATAGACTAACGAAAAGGAATAATAAAACATCCGGTAAAGTAAAACTTTCATCAGAAGAACATTTTTCACAAAGTGAACATGGACTGTTGCAACGCAAAGGAGTAGGGGCTTTAATGGCCTAAAACGGCCCCAGATTTACATGATAATAAAGATTCTAACAGAGCAGATTTTTCTCCATAAATTATTAAAATATGAGTCAATGATTAAAAAAAAATGTTTTTATTAAACTAAAAAAGGTTCAATGACGTCACAATAGTAGGTGCAAATGACGTCATAATTGGGAAAATAAGCAAAAATACAGAAATTTTGATGGTTTTTCTAAATTTTGACCACCGCACCATGCTTGCACCAATTAGAAATTTTAACATTTTGACAAGTTCATACATATCAAACTTCAGATAAAAAATCTTTTTGGTGCAAGGATGGTGCGATTGTTTATTTTATATTTTTCATAGCCAAGCGGAGCAATAAAAAGCTGAAATTTGCTGTCCAAATTGGACCTTTTCATCTGACAAAGTTTAGTTTATAGATTCTTTTGCCAATAGAAACTTATTTTTTTTGTTTATGAATGTAAAGTGTATTCCTCATTATATTTCTGTAAGTTTATCTAGTTAAATTTCTTTAAAAAATCCGACAGCAATGAACTTCATGTGTAAGGGAGTCAATAACAATTTCGAGGACATTTTTTTTTAATTATGTAATTTTTGATAGACCTTCAATATAACAAAATCTGTACATTTCTGATGTTTTTGCTAATTAACAATTCAAAATCTATTGTTTGAATGGGGCAATCTTCTCTCTCTGGTATTAGGGTCAGATCCATGGTTTATCTTACGAAAGGGGGGGGGGGTGGATTATTTTACTTAAATTTCAGTAATTAGCGAGAAATACGAGGTCTATTTTGAAAATGAAACTACCTATATTCCAATTGGATGTGTCTTTGGGGGTAATGTGCATAGAGAACAAGTTCTATAAAATTTGATGGTAAGAAAACGGAAACGGCATAAGGTAGACTATCCATATATCCGTATATGCATATAAGTACGTCTGAGCCAGAGACAACTCTACAACAGATTTATCCATTGGATCACCAGCAGTGATGGTGATACATGGCTGTGTACATTATGTATACACAACTCGTCTAAACATCAACCTTACAATGTAAGATCTGTAAATTTGCTAGAGGGTGTGGGGTGGGGTGTGGGTGTACTTCAATACTTCATTGATAGAGGGTGCCACTGTTTTGTCACCTCACCCAGTTTTACATTTTGAAAATATATACCTTTTCATAAATTGCGTAGGAAAAAAAGTTACCTTTATACATATTGATTTGGTTTCATGAGGTTGTATGTAAAAGAGTAATAGCGTCAAAAGAGAAAAATTGGTTGATAAAGACACAGCGGGAACACCAAACAAGTTGACAGTCAAAGAAGTTATGGGATCTTTATTATCTGATAGATTTCTTAACTTTTCACTTATTCAAGCTTGAAAAGGTGTAAATAGAAGTACCCCAATCCCTTCCTGAAACATAATTACTGTAATGGAAATACACTTTAAAAAACACCATGTGTCTGTATCTATTTATTTAAAATAATTAATATAAAGATTTCTTAGCGCTAAATGTGTCTTGTCTTAAATTATTCTTCTTGTCGCTGATAAGTGAGACCCCTCCCAACATCAGATGCACAATCTGTATATATCAGTAATACCCGGTGAGTTGTGTTGTTTCTTGATGTTTCAATATTGCTTTCCCCCTTAATATTTACCTTGGAGTTTGTTTCTTTTTACAATTTGCATCTTAAATTGCCTTTCTGTTGCAATATATTTAAAATCAAATCTTGTAAAATAGAAAACAAATTGCGGTTGCCATGGGCACAGATGTGTTGCTAGGGAGAAACAACAGTGAATTTGGCAAAAATGTGCAATTAATTATGTAATATTCAAATAGTGTACAAGTGTAAAGTTCACTACATGCTAAACAGGTTTAATTTCAAATATAGATACATTAAAGCTGTATAATAATCACATTTGATGAGTTTAACTCCGCCATTATAGTGGTTGCTAGGCAACAGAATAAACTAGCTAGACCCTAAATTCAATTATTTTCAGAAGGTCTATGGTATAGACTGACAACATGACAAATTAAATGAAATTTGGGGGTGGGGCCAAAAATGGCCCTTATAGCCCCTAGTCCTTTGAATGTAATACTATGCAACATACATTCAAGTATTCAAAACAAAAATTACGAAATACTGTGTAAACGATTGAACTTTTAAAAACTTTGCTCTTCCAAAGTTAAGGAATTACATTACGATTAAAAATAAGTAAGAGACTGAACTTTATGTAAAAATGATTATCCAGAAACAAGAACGATCAGTTTTGGCACAATTTCGCTGTGGTATACACCTATGTGCATTACATCCGGGCGATTTAGACATTAGGTTCCTGATTAACGTTTAAACGCTGCTTTGTTGAACAATTTTGCCTTTTTAACTTTTTTGGATTCCAGCGTCACTGGTGAGTCTTTGTAAACATTTTTTCCAGACCCGGTACATGCATTTTGCTAAGGTCAAAATGTTGGATCAAACCTGGTTTTGTAGCTAGCAAAACCTCTCACTAGTATGACAATCGCATACAAATTCATTATATTGACAACAATGTGTGAACAAAATAATCAGACATAATAGGTAGACAATGTCAAAAATAAGGGTAAAACAGTCAACATTATGTTATAATCTTAATTTCGATAAAAATTAACAAATATGACACCAAGGAAACACAAAAAAAATATGAACAAAACACATTAGCAAAAATTAATGTCAAGAATATAAATTTACAGTAGCACAATAACACCGAAACATTGACTTCTATAATAATTTATTCTTGTCCTCAGCTTAAATACACATTTCCATAAGACAATTCAGACCAAGTCGTGTATATGAAAGTATTTAGTTACGCATAATATGAATTTTATATCGAGAAAGCATCAGTCACAATACGTACCGCTTGACACATTAATTTTTTGAAGCATGACCTTTCACCCGTACAAATAAACTTCTTACCTGTGTTTCTGAATTTACAATCTGCATAATCAAAAAAGAAATCACTATAAGTGAATGAAGAAACATCGTCCCGTCCATGTTCAGTCACTGTTGGTTAACAAAATTAATAAGCATCTATAAAACATGAATTATGTAGCTGCAGCATGCTAATGCCGACAACGTATTCAAAAACCCAGAACACTTAGTTCGCGGTAAGAATCTGAAAATACTGTGTTATACTAAATCACAATAAAAACAAACAAATGTGTCACGAAGGAAACCCATAAAAGAATTTAATCAAAACATTTTTTTTTAGCAAAAATTAATGTCAAGGATTTAAAAATTTACCGTAGCACAATAACACTGAAACATTGACTTCTATAATATTTTTTTCTTGTCCTCAGATAAAATACGCATATTCCTAAGACAATTCATACCAAGTAATGTATATTCAAGTATTAAGTTACGCATACTATAGATTTTCAAATCAAGAAAGCATCAGCCACAATACGTATAGATATTTGTTTTTGCTTAACACATTTATTTTTTGAAGCATGACCTTTCACCCGGACAAATAAACTTCTTACCTGTGCTTCTGAATGTACAATTTGCGTCTTCAAAAAAGAAATCACTAAAAGTGAGTGAATAATCATTGTCCCGTCTATGTTCAGTCACTGTTGCTTAACAAATGTATAAGCACCTATAATACACGATTTATGTATCTGCAGGAAGCCAATGCCGACAACGTAATCAAAAACCAAAAACACTTAATTCTCGGTTGAAATCTGAAGGTCGTCTCAAAATAATATTAACCTGTAGTTTTTCCAAGTGTATTTTTATCATACTTTAATCGTGTTAATAGCTCAAAGGTAACTTTATAAATCGAACAACGGAATTTGTTTACTAGTTACAACACACGACAGTCAGTATTTTTAGGATATAGTACGCTGTGCGGCCAATTCGGAATATTATTGCCCAATTAAAATACTAATTACTCAATATTATCATGAACAAAATTTTCATATGTTATTTTTCCTGTAAAAAGGTAACTCACGTTTTACTTCCTCTTTTATAGATACTAAGTAAGCGAAGAACTATGAGACAATCCTTCAAATTTTAAGGTAAACATGTTTAAAATGACCAAAACGCAAAAACAAGTGATTGTACTTTAATTCAGATAGAAACCTTTTATGTGCCATAACTTCTAAGTAAGAAGAGACAGAAGGCCACTTGGTTTAGTACATTTTATTTTCGTAGTTTGAACATTTTGTTTTATATCTTTTTGTTAAAGTATCATATACAACCCATCTCAATTTGTCCGCATGTGTTTATCGAAACGAATGTACAAGTTTCAATAATATATGATTCGTGACTGATTATCAAATGTTTTCCCTAAGTTCATCCTTTATTATTATACAACACTTAATTTGTTTGTAGTATTTACAGATTTATGTCTTTTGTTGAAGTTTATGTCGATAATAATCTATACAGGAATTAGCATTACTCTTTACGTACATACATTTATTGCTATCAGGGGTGAATTCTATTTCAGCTTTTGTTGGTTTTCCCCTGATACATTAAATGGAATTCCCACAACTGATTTGTAGACAAGTGCTACTTAATATTAAAGTGTACTTGTACCTACGCTGAAGGTCAAACATTTCACTTTTCTGTATACGTGATGACAGTGATGGGAAATTAGTATTATTAATAAAGCTTTTCTTCTAATGTAGCAGAAATGAGTGTTCCCACATCTTTGAACAAAATAGTGAATGAAAATTATACACTTTGTGAGGAAACTTTCTTAATTATCTAATATTTATTGGAAAGTTATTTATTATGATCTCAACGTCGTCTGACGAAAAGATAACACTGTTATTGGCCTTCATTTTGCATGCCCTTTCCATCAAAACATATGCTGTGAAATTTAAAAAAATGGAGGCATTATAAATATAAAGACAGCATTTTCAACGAAAATTAAAGCATCTGACCAGAAGATATATTGTTGGTTATTGATTTCAATTCCGTTATGTGAAACGATGAGCTGAAGAAATAGAAAGACTGGGTGCTGATTCGCATGGTGATTTTCATATTTTGGTATATGCCATATATATGTTATTATTTCAGTGCATGATTTAAAACTATGGGTGCTGCTTCAGGATTATTAAATTGCACATTATATCCTGTAGCCAATTTAGTTAATTTCTTTTCCTGATTAGTCTATTTTTGTAATATTTATCCTGTACCAAGTCAGGAATAGGACAGTTGTTATCCATTTTCGTTTGATTTTGCCATTTGATTAGGGACTTTCGTTTTTGAATTTTCCTCGGAGTTCAGTATTTTTTGGTTATTTTACTTTTGACGTAGCTCCGTACCTATACATCCCGTCGTCGTGCTTTTGTGCTATGGTAAGTTTTTGTATTCTTTCGGGTTTGCTTATGTGGTTTGTTTAATTTTATTGCTTTTCTTTGTTAACCTATTTGTTTGATTTTATAGCTATTAAAATTATAACACAATGTTGACTGATGTACCCCTGTGGTTTACAGTTTTACTTATTATATCTGTTAGTTTTGTTCACACATCGTTGTCAATGTAATGGATATGTATGCGACTGTCATACAAGTGAGAGTTCAGCTTGCTATAAAACCTGATTTAATCTACCATTTTCTACATAAGGAAATGTCTGTAACAAGTCATGAATAAGATAGATGTTAATCATTCGTTTGATGTGTTTGAGCTTTCGATTTTTACATTTGATAAAAGACATTCCGAATTTAATTTTCCTCAGAGGTCGGTATTTTTGTTTTTGTACTTTTTTCAAGAATGATCTTTCAAAGTCAAAAAGGAATCTTTTGATGAAGGTACTTTATTACAAGATTACGCCTATGTGGTTTTTTTTTGTAGTGTAACTGGAGTATACGTGATATTGCATGCTTGTCATTCAAAATGTATTTGTAAATAGTATATAGTTTCCGTTAAATAAAACAGCCTTTTACCATATACCGTACTCCCCCTTAAGACTTTACAAGATTTTTGAAAATCACGATTAACTTTGCTTTAAAAATAAGAAGCGCACATCTATGACATGTAAGACAAATACATAAAGTTATTTGGTTGATATCTATGTTGTGTTGGAAATTGAATCCGAGGAAGAATCATTTTTCGGTTTCTTTGCGATGTTTTCATTGTCTCTCAAGGTTGCCAATATGTTGGTAAAAACGACATTTCTCGTTTATGTGGCCTTTTTAACTTTTTTTGATTCGAGCGTCACTGATGAGCGTCACTGATGAAGAAACGCGCGTCTGGCGTAAATGCAAAATTTAATCCTGGTATCTATGATGAGTTTATTTATTCACATGTTTTTTTTTAAACACCATAAACATATTTGTATATTTATCTTATCTATTCACAATTTTTCCAGCTTAACTATAGGGACCACAAAAATGAGAAGAAAAAAAAGTTGATGAATGAGAATATTAAATAGTAAAACCATATCAAAGTCCATAGAAAATGGTGTGTAAGTACGTACATTAATGGAGTTAGCAATAAATTCAAAAAAAATAAACAGCCATGGAAAAGCAATATAAGAAAGAAATAATCTCTTGAAGGCAAACTTTGCAACGTCAAAAGAAGATGCCCTTTTCGACTTAATTTAACTTAAAACAAAGAGTAAAATGACAAAAATACCGAACTACTTGGATAATTTTAAACGGAAAGTCCTTTAGAAAATGACAAAATCAAAAGCTCAAACACATTGAACGAATGGATAACAACTGGTATTCCTGACTTGGTAACGGCATCTTCTAATGTAGAAAATGGTGGATTAAACCAGTTTTTTTTATTAGCTAGCAAAACCTCTCATTTGTATGAGTCTCATAAAGTTCCATCGTATTGACAACGATGCGTGAACAAAACGCAAAATAAATGGTGAAAATCGCTACTAAATGGTATTAACCCTATCAAGAAGTCGCCGGACTATTTCCTCCATATGTAGATTTTGTCTTGCTGATATTTTTAGTCTATATAAGTTTCTATTTATCTGTAATAACTTTTCGGATATAAAGCAAAAACGCAAAAAACAAATGATGCATATGTTTTTTTTTTATAACTGGATGGCTAGTTGTTAGTATAAAACTTAATATGTACATATACTTCCCAATAAAATTCTATAATTTGTCCACATTTAGATGAAATGTAAACTTTTTAATTGTTTGTTTTCAGTAAACAATCCGCAGATATGTTTTCCGTATGCAGGTGAACTCAGCGTGATCTTTCTCGTAAAAATCCGGTGGTCGCAACACGCATGGATCTGTCATTTAAATAAACTATTATCTTATTGTACATTTTACTCTTTGTTGATTATTTACTATAAATGTGACAATCTGTAACCTACGGCTTCAAAACACGAAAATTAATTAGCTGTCATATTTTCACATCATAACAGACCGAGAGAAAAAAAATACGGTTATACGGTATGGATGCGTAAAGATTATAAATCGTGCACAGAAGACTAAGTTGATGATATATACATGCATTTGTTCAATAATTTGATAAACATTATATTTTCACCAGTAACTCGTTTCATATTACTTGAATTATTTCATAAATACAAAGATTTGGTTTGCCAGTTTATTTGTAACTATTACATTTATTGACCAGCAAACAAAAATTACATATTAGACTCTAGTTTGAAACAAAGATCGTCGATCTTTTAGCAGAATTCTATGTTTCAACCAAAATTATCAATATATTTGAAGTTGTTTTACGTTAAATGTCAACAAAATGTAATGTCTTTCTTTAAACGAACGTATTGTTTACCTTGTCAGACTTGTAGTAGGGTGCCCAGTATCGAAAATGACGTCTAGTTAACGAGTTCAAGTTAACAGATAACACACGGCTACATTTATATGCAAACTATTGGAAAATCATTATATTTTCCAATCATGAAAGTCGTCGTAAACTCCCGTGGTCACGTTTTTCAAAATTTTGTGGTTTCTTATGGTACACAAAGATACCTCATCGTACAGGCCATCTTCCACGAAAAATAAAGTTATTGCTTTCTGTGTTACTTCTTCAAATGATACTTATCATTTAGCTTAAAAATTAAATTTATCATATAACAAAAACTGAGAAAATTTATATAATCTAAGTATAAGTATTTCATGATTTTAAAAGACTATTTTTTAGATGAAATTTACCACAATTTGAACGAAAGAAAGTATATTGGGTGTTACTTTCACGGGATGTCTACTCTGATTACACCAATAAGACATTGTTCATATGTGTGCCAAATATCTTACGTGTATTGTTAATCGTTGAGAAGAAAATAGCAAGGTAAAACAAAAATTTAGTGATAATTCTGCCTTGATTAAAACACGCCTTTTCTTGTGCCGTTTTGTAGCCTACACTCTCAGGTTATTTACTAGGACAATTGTCACTAACTTCATTTCTCTGTTTTGCTTGTTGTATGGTCGATTTGTATGTTTTGAATAGTTCAGTTATTTTAAAGATCGTTGTATTGTTTTAGGAAATATTTTTTTTGTTGGTTTTTATAGTTAGGTCTTTCCACTTTTCTGTGAAAAGACCTATTGTATTTGTTCTGATTATTATTATTTATTTTTTTCCGCCAAATTTTGTCCATTGATTTACGATTTTTGAACAGCGGTATACTACTGTTGCCTTTATTTGTTCTAGCGATAAATGTTTGTCTTAATTTTATAAGTTTTAATGTTCCATTGGTTTCTAACGCCTTTTTTGTTTGCAATTGATTGTAAAATACATCGGTGCTGTACATAACCCTCTCCCTTGTTATATTTTTGGAATGCTTATAGCCAATTATTGCTCATTGAGTCATTTGTATATGTAGGAGGGGTGTTTTACATGTTTTTAATAGACGTTTCGTTTTCTTTACTTTAGTCCCCCCCTTTTTCTCCGTTTGCAGTATTTTTTTCTTCTGTAAAGCAAAGCTAAACACAGAGCTTTATATTCACCCAAATTCGACCGTTAATTTCGAAACAATTCATTTATAAAATAGTACTCTTTTACACCCAATAACAGAAATTTTATATTTACCTAGAACACCTTACTATCAAAAGACATGAAAAACACATTTTGTTTTCGACAAATGATTAAAGTTAAGATCTTAAAAACATATTTAGATCTTACTTGTAACGAATTGAATACATACATTTCAAATTTAGAAATTGAAATACGTCAAGGGTACTGTTGCTTAACAGCTGTTTGAAAATTTCAAATTTGCACCCTATATGCAAAAAAGTCAATTTAAAGTCTTTTTTGGCGATAAAAATATAAAATAAGTTCTAAATGTAGATGCAAATGATATTTTTCTATAAACTAGTTGTTTTTATTTTGCTCCAAAAGCATATATGTATGAGATACAGGCTATCTTAATGTGACTGTGCACTTTTCTTGAATTTATGCTTTACCTTTGACCCCGATTTACAAAAAATCGTGACCACGGCAGACAACGACGACAACGGTATTTCGATGAGGCTTGTTTTTCTCTTTCTAATGATATAAAACATAGCCGTGTTTTATTCCGTGAAGGCAAATCGATCAAATTTGTTTATTGGGCACCCTACTATTGGTGCAACTGCCACATTTTTCATGAATCGAACATAAACTGAGGGTGTCGCAAGAAAATTATCTGACAATAATTCGATATGAGGAATAAAATATTTCAAAAAAATACCATTAAAAATTCAATTTGTAACATTACTTAAAAATGTCAGAGAATTTCATGTAGTGCTAGTTTAACAAAATTTCCAATAACATGACTTATTTATACAAATAAACATTGTTTCCATTGGGGTATATGCCCATGCTTTTCTAGCATGAAAGAAATAAACACCATTTTTCAAAACTAGATTTAATATCTTACATATACAATACTGTGCTGTTATTTTATAATTTGTACATACCAAATTTAAAGAAGATACATGTAAATCATATATATAAATATTATAAATTCAATATGAATTCCTGTCTTTCACGGAATGTAAATCTTGTCACCTAAGCTTCCAGATATCACCACTCTATTGAAAGAATATATGCTGTGGATCTTGATATTGGAGTAAAGCTAATTAATTATAAATCAATATTCGTTAAGACAAGACTTATACTTCGCGACGATCATTGTCACATTTATGGTTCTTGGAATTTTAACCATACTTTAAGCAACAAGATTTCACCTATTTGAAAATATTTCACCAATTTTGATTGTTTGAATATATACAATGTATTCGCATTATTTAAAACTACCATGGTTTCAAAAATTTAACAAGTTTTCCTTTACATCTCGACAAACAGTAACATAAAAAAAATGGAGATTGATTGTTGTAGGGTAATAAGAAGCACACATTGATGTGTTATAAAAAAAACTTTCTATTGATTGTTCTATGGTGTATGAGGTGATAATGTAATATATGTATATTCATATCATATTTAAGATTGCTGTCTCGGTGATGTTGACTAAATCTCTCTCTGTATTCTTCTGTGTGCTTTTGAATAAAAACAAATGCTTCTCCAAATATGAGAACTTGCATTAATAATGGCTACAAAAAGAGGTCAATACGTTGATAATAGGAACTGATGACGTAGTTCTAGCAGTCTTAACGCCATATTACATAGCATATTAATGACATTGCCATTGAACAATTCCAATACAATGAACTCATTTAACTCACTGAGATAAGGGTATTTCGAATAATAAACAATTTGTTACTACATCCCTTGGATGGTGTAAACATCCCAAAAAACGTGTATGGTGTAATGTTGTGTGGCATATGGTGTAATGGTAGAAGGTGTGCGTTGCTATGGTGTGGTGTAAGGGGAATGGTGTAATGGTGTAATAGTGTAACGTGCAATCGGGAATGTGTGAATGAATGGCGTACGACGTTTGAAACTATGCAAAATATTGATAAGAACTGATTTTAATTTTATACATTAATTTACAATATTGTGTTCAAAATTTCTTTTTTAAAAGAAAATAAATAATTTTGTAGTCACACGCTTTTTTTTAAATTAAATTGCGTTATGGTGTAATGTGTAAGGTTTATAGTGCAAAGGTATAACGTGTATTGTGTAATGGCATATGGTGCATTACGTAATGGTGTATGATGAATGGTGTAATGGTGTATGGTGTTAATGGGAAGTTCACTCCATCCAAGGACTTATGCATAACCAATATCAGAAATGAAATAATCTTTCAAATCACCATCTAAAAGTCCTTCAGTTTTCTTATGGATATTCCAACACCAGACCATTTTGCCAGTAATTATATCTGGCTTCTTATGTAGAATGGCATTAAAATGAGTTTTAGTCATATTTTCAGTCTCTCTAAAGTGTCCATGCTCTCTTCCTTTTTTGTCCAGACCAATCTTAAATAGTGTTGTCTTTTTATGAACAAACTGACCTGAAATATATAATACAAATGTTGTTAAGCATGTCATCAACTATATTTACAATATAAAAACTATGATGTGTCTTAGCGGAGAAGATACCCGAGTTCAAACTCAAAGATCAAAAATAACTTGACAACGCCAAGACTGAAAAAGAAAAAGACAAACAGACAAACAATAGTACACGTGACACAACATAGAAAACTTTAGACGGCGTGCACAAAGCTGAGTCCACAAACGTAACGTCTTCAAATTACTAAAATCATTTAAAAGACGTCGGCATTTCCCCTCAGAAAACAAGCGCGTAACAAAAACACTGGACACTTAGTTTATCACATAACTTTAAATATTTACGTTCAACATATTTCTTTTTTCTTTCGAACAAAAAGTGCAGCAAATGCACATTATGGAAATATAAATAAATATATGCTAAGAGCAGTGACATGGAAATGATTAGCGACTATGTCGTGGACCCTTTTCAGAAAATAACTTTAAAACGTCATTTCTTTAGATTGTAACATAAAAGCTGGACATTAAAAAAATTCAGGTGTTCAGTCTGGACTATCGAATCATTCATATTTTGTAGATAATGTTAAACCTCTGGCTATGCACATTTGGAATACCAAGTTATTTGGAAAATAAAAAGATTGCAATTACATATTTTTTCTTGCCGATTCTACCATTTCGATTATTAGTTCTTCCAAATTTCTACTTCTTACACATATCGAAGATCATTCAAAACTTATCTATCATGGTCGTTTTGATTTTTTTGCGATGAATTTCGTGTGATGTCCGAGTCCGAATCCGAACAATTCTATTATAAGAAAATGCAGGAAAATATGTTGAATTTGTATAAGTTTTAGGTCAAAAACTCTAATATATGCTTATTTAATGTTACAAGTTACACCGTATTTTTGCCGTTTTCTATATGTCCGTGTCATGCTTAATAGATTAAATTTTAATTTACCTTACTAGTAATGTGGATTTTAATGGCATGCATTCATCATTTTATCATAAAAAAAATCTTATTCTTATTCTTATTCAAAAATATTTTAAACACGGTGGAATAAAACTATCCAAAAAGCGCATTTTACAGTTGCCGTCAACTTTGTGCACGCCGTCAATTTAAGAATAAACAACACCAACCCCATCAAAAACAAGGGGTGATCTCAGGTGCTCCGGGAGAGTAAGCAGATACTGCTCCACATGCGGTACCTATTGTGTTTTACTGTTATTATTTTAAATGAACATGTAATAAACAAAAGTGTAATACAGTTACTGAATACATCCAGCATGTCCAGTCAAGTCAATATGTTTATATTAATACAAACCAGAAGTAACAAATATATGGTCACTCATGCCCGTTCGACACAATATAAGTAAAATTTTGGCATCAAATCCTTGCAATACTGATAGACATTTTCAGACTCACTCCATGCACGATCTATAAACTGGTATCTACTCGTTCATGAATTCGTAGGTTATCTTTTGCGTTACAGTAAAAGGTATAATGTTTTTCTACTTTGCATTCCAAATACAGTCATTTAAATCCAAAATAGACTGACTTGATTTTTTAATTCTTATGCTTATACAAATGCATCATTATATAAAATATAAATAATTATATAGTTGGTTTTTTTCTTGCAATTCTGATATGGCATTCTTTAAATAGTCGATTGCAAAAGAGAAAAAAATGAATCCATGTGATTAAGTTTTAGCTATCGTAGATTAAATATACTACATGTTTGTTTCCATTGCAAATACTTTTAAATTCACGTTACCGATTTTATGACGTTGTTGATTTAATTTTCTACTATATTGTATGCCCTTAATACAAAACTGCTAAGAACCTTTTTTTTATTGGCTTTTCATTGTCCTTTTCGTACTTTTTTTAGCTTCTTACAATACTACTTTTAAAAACAATTATCATGGCGAACCCATGCCTTTTGCAAAATAAAGCTTGGATAGTCTTTTCCTGTGGTATAAAATTCAATGTATTTCGAAAAATGAAATATTTTGTGAGAAGTTAATTTATAAATATGATCATATATATACTAGTAATAAAAGCAGTATGTACAAAAGTGCTGACTCCTAAATTGGTGATATCCGCATGGTGTAAGCGGCCAGAAACCGTGGATTTGACATAGTGGTTTTAACAAAATCATTATCAAAGATACCAGGCTTATATATGTGTACGCCAGAAGCGCTCCGTCTACACAAGACACCATCCTAGTGATGCTCCAATAAAATAATTCAAGGGCCAAGTAAAGTACAAAGTTGAAAATCATTGAGGGTATTAAGAGATTTTTTTTAAGTTATTAATATTTGCATAATAATGCCTGTTTAGCAATGGCTTTAATTGTGTCATCCTGTTTGTAGAATTGTCTTCAACAGAAAGGAAAATTCAATTCGGAAAGACTTGTATCAAATGGCAAAATCAAAATATCAAACACATCCAACAAATGGAAAATAACTGTCATATTCCTGACTAGTTACATGTATTTCCTTATGTAGAAAATTGTGAATTAAATCTCTCACTTGTTTGACAGTCGCATAAAATTCCTATGTATTGAAAACTGTTTATAATGTGTGAACAAAACAAACGCACATAAAAGGTGAACAAAAAAGTCAAAAATAGGGGAATAGCAGTCAACACTGTGTTATAGTCATAATCACTATACAAACTTACAAATATGTCAACAAAGAAAAACAAAATGACATATAGACAAAGCACATAAGCAAAAACGAAACACACGAATACAAAGAATGACCACAGCAGAACAACACATTGGCGGGATGCATAATTACCGAGCCGTGCAAAAAGGATATTACCAAAAACAGGACAAAACACTAAAGGTTAATAATTTTCAAAAACAAATAAAAGAACACTATAACACGTTTTTAAGATGATATACAACGTCAGTACCTTGAATCTTTACTTAAAGACCATCATGTATTATTTTTGAAGTTACACGGTCATGAAACCTTCCAATGAACTTTTTTTTAGAAAAAGGACGATCGTACGTTCTTTTAATCCTAGTTCATCAACTTTCTGCTCAGACACTGGTGACGTTTTATAAATTCTAAGTAGCAGCTGCAAGCTCTTAAATACCGAATGACTTGATAAACTGACAGACTATAAAGGGTTTGATGGACAATCAGGAAATTATCAATTTTTTGTCTTCCTATGCCAATGATTTAAAATGCAATTGAGTTATAGATTCATGAATATGTAACTTCTGCTTATCTGTAATTAAAATCTAACAAAATTGAACCTTACCTAAGATACCCCCGGCTATGTTTGATATTCCCGATTCTTTGTCAATGTACATGTTAAGGTGGTTAACATTACGATCAGTCCCTTCCTTCATAAGTCGACGGATTTCAACAATGATGTCATTTCCAAAATCAATATATACTGTTCTATCATGAAGTTCATTTCTGTTCACGTGTATTTTTATTCCTTCCATTTCAAAGACGCTTTCGTCATTCCAAGATAATGCAGCTCCATTAAATATAATGTCATCTGGTCTTATGTAAATGCGTGATGCAGGGGCCAAGATAACAAGTTCTCCAACAAATGTTTTAAACTCTCCGTTATTTTTTTTAGCTGTTGATCCAATAATTCCAGCATTAATAGTTATACCTGTTTAAGAAATGAATATAAAGATTATTAAAGAAACTGAAAAATATTATCCGGAAATGTCAAATTGGTATCCACGATAATTATCAGGCTAAACTGTTATCCTTTGTTTCGAGTTCATTGCGATTGCTGCAACGTATTCTATCAACAAACGTTGATCTTTTCAGGGAAAGGACCTCATCTTTATAGCGGTATGTTAAATTAAAGGAGTCTGTTAGATTTATTTACTTGAGAAGTTTCTGTATGAATTCTGCCTCATATAGATATAGGCAAACATTAGCATGAAAAGAGGAACACAGAAATGCCGACTGTCAGTGGAGAATACATGAATCAAGGCATTTTATGGATCAGATATATATTACAGAACAGTAAAAAAGTCATCTGATTGACACTCTCCAAAAATAGATAGATTTTCAGTTAATTTACAGCTTGATTTACATTGCTGATACAATAGCTATAGATACTTTAGAAAAATGTTTAATCTTTTATAAGTAACTTTGGGCGTTTTGGTACTTTCAAGATACTTGTAGTACAAGGTTTTTATTTCAGAATCAAATCAACAACATTTCAGTTTACGAATCTAAATATTTCTGTAGATAAAAGATGTATGCGTTGAAATAATTACACTGAAGAACTAGGAACACTAGAAACCCTTTTTCATGATCTAATGCGTTTCATTGCACATGTTCTAGTATCCATGTATCTATCAAATAAGCAAATGACAATGCGTACCTGCGATTGGATCTTTCAACATACGGATGACATCTCCGTCACGTGCGTCGACATCAAAGCATATCGGGAATTTTATACCATTTATCCTCAGCATAAAATGTGGATCTCCTCCACCTGAAATGAAGAGAAAGATTAAAGAATAAAACACCAAGAATACATGGAGAATAAAAGATACAGATTAATTTCAAGACATGTTCTCAGATCAAATGTAATAGTTATCTACCAATCGTATAGTTTAGAACGCCTGAAACTAGAGAATCATTGAGCCTGAACCGCAAATTTTATCACATTTTTAGCGTTTATATGATCCAAATTCAAACCAACTTATGATATCATAATCAATTAAACTAAGTTGAGCCAGTTAGGATGGGACCCGGATGCACTCTGCTAAGGAATGGCAATACAATCTGAAACTTTTGTGGAAATATATAACATTGATAGATAGTTTGTTTTGTTCACGTACACGTTCCAAATACACCGTTAGATTGCGCAAATGAAAGAATCCCATATAATATTAAATTTTTAGAAAATCAAGCAAAGATTAATTTTGGAACCCCATTTTTGCCAATTTTTTGTGCCTAAAATCGAAATGCTAAATCCACGTTTAGAATATCAAGAATCCATAAAAATTTAATTCTTGTAAAAATCCAAAATCAGTTAAATTTTGGACCCTCTGAATCGCAATGTGGATAAACTTGAAAACCGGGTCCAAAAATAAAACTAGATTCTACTTGGGTTTTTGAAATCATATAAAAAAATATAAAATTTGGCTAAAAGTAACAACACTTGGCCAGCACCTCACAAGGAAAGGAACATTCATGCTATGTTTGATTTCATTCAATTCAGTGGTTCTTTAGAAGAAGACTTTTGTATGCATTTCCCATAGGGTCCTATGTTAAACTAAGTCCCCCGCTGGCAGCCATCTTGGATGATGGATCGGCTACAAAGTAACAACACTTGGTCAACACCTTATAAAAAGATTCATGCCATGTTTGCTTTCATTCCATTCAGTGGTTCTCTAAAAGAAGACATTTGTATATATTTCCAACAGGGTCCTATGTTAACCTAAGTCCCCCGCTGGCGGCCATCTTGGATGATGGATCGGCTACAAAGTAACAACACTTGGTCAACACCTAATAAGGAACATTCATGCCATGTTTGGTTTCATTCCATTCAGTGGTTCTCTAAAAGAAGACATTTGTATGCATTTCCCTTAGGGTCCTATGTTAAACTAAGTCCCCCGCTGCCGGCCATCTTGGATGATGGATCGGCTACAAAGTAACAACTCTTGGTCAGCACCTCATAAGGAACATTCATGCCATGTTTAATTTCATTCCATTCAGTGGTTCTCTAAAAGAAGTCATTTGTATGCATTTCCCATAGGGTCCTATGTTAAACTAAGTCCCCCGCTGGCGGCCATCTTGGGTAATGGATCGGCTACAATGTAACAACACTTGGTCAGCACCTCATAAGGAATATTCATGCCTTGTTTGGTTTCATTCCATTCAGTGGTTCTCTAAAAGAAGACATTTGTATATATTTCCAGTAGGGTCCTATGTTAAACTAAGTCCCCCCGCTGGCGGCCATCTTGGATGATAGATCGGCTACAAAGTAACAACACTTGGTCAGCACCTCATAGGAAAAATTCATGTCATGTTTGGTTTCATTCCATTCAGTGATTCTCTTCATTTGCATGCATTTCCAATAAGGTCCTATGTTAAACTAAGTCCCCCCGCTGGTAGCCATCTCGGATGATGGATCAGCTACAAAGTAATAACACTTGGTCAGCACCTCATAAAGAACATTTATGCCATGTTTGATTCCATTCCATTCAGTTGTTCTCTAAAAGGAGTCATTTTTATATATTTCCCATAGGGTCCTATGTTAAATTAAGTCCCCCGCTGGCAGCCATCTTGAATGATGGATCGGCTACAAAGTAACACTTGGTCAGCACCTCATAAGGAACATTAATGTCATGTTTGGTTTCATTCCATTCAGTGGTTCTCTAGAAGAAGTCATTTGTATGCATTTCCCTTGGGTCCTATGTTAAACTAAGTCCCCCGCTGCCGGCCATCTTGGATGATGGATCGGCTACAAAGTAACAACACTTGATCAGCACCTCATAAGGAACATTCATGCCATGTTTGGTTTCATTTCATTCAGTGGTTCTTTAAAAGAAGTCATTTGTATGCATTTCCCATAGGGTCCTATGTTACACTAAGTCCCCCGCTGGCGGTCATCTTGGATGATGGATCGGCTACAAAGTAACAACACTTGGTCAACACCTCATAAGGAACATTCATGCCATGTTTGGTTTCATTCCATTCAGTGGTTCTCTAGAAGAAGTTCAAAATGTAAAATGTTAACGACGACGACGACGACGGACGCCGGACGACGGACGCCAAGTGATGAGAAAAGCTCATTCGGGCCAGGTGAGCTTAAAATAAAGATACACGGTTATAATCAGATTAAGAACGAACCAATTTAGTTTTTGTTGAAATCCAACAAAGTTTAATTTTGACCCTTTTTGAATTTTACTCGGAGTATTTTTGTGTTTTTACTTTTTACATCTGAGTGAGGACAAATTTGAATCAGACCATTAAATTAACAAGAGGCTGTCACAACGACAGCAAACCGGATTTATTAACATTTATTTGTGTCCTGGCAATATCACAAGAACCAGTACTGATGAATGGTGAAAGTGAAAATCGTCAATATCAAATTTGACCTCCATTTTGTCATCAGTATCAACATATTAAAATTTGAAAAGCTTAGATTGAATGGTTCAGGAGTAAATGCAACAACGTGAATGGAAACGCCATTTTACAATCTTTCAAGAACCATAACTCCTGAACAGTAAAAGTCAAAATCGTTATTATTGAACTTGACTTCTATTTTGTCATCAGTAACAACATATTAAAATTTCAAAAGCTTTGGTTGAATGGTTCATGAGAAAATGCACGGACACTACAGGAAACACCATTTTTCAATCTTTCAAGAACCATAACTCCTGAACGGTAAAAGTCAAAATCATCATTATTGAACTTGACTTCCATTTTGTCATCAGTCACAGCATATTAAAATTTCGGAAGCTTTGGAAGAACAGTTCATGCATAAATGCACGGACACGACTGGAAACTCCATTTTTCAATCTTTCAAGAACCATAACTCCTGAACGGTAAAAGTCAAATTCGTCATTATTGAACTTGACCTCCATTCTGTCATTAGTAACAACATATTAAAATTTGGGAAGCTTTGGTAGAACAGTTCATGCATAAATGCACGGACACGACTGGAAACTCCATTTTTCAATCTTTCAAGAACCATAACTCCTGAACGGCAAAAGTCAAAATCGCCATTATTAAACTTGACCTTCGAATAGTTGTCAGTAATAACATATTAAAATTTTAAAAGCTTTGGTTGAACGGTTCATGAGTTAATGCACGGACAACATTTGATTGCCGCCCGCCCGCCCGCCCGCCCGCCCGCCCGCCCGCCCGCCCGCCGTACATCCCCAAATCAATAACCGACATTTTTGTCACAAAAATCCGGTTAAAAATCCAACTATACATGGTTATATTTGGCGTATCAAAGAATCACCAATGTTTTTGAAATCAGACAAATTTTATTTTTTACAATTTGGATATCAACGAGGACCAATTTAAAAACGGTGCCCGATATCTCAAATCTAAATACACGGTTAAATTCAGCATGCAAGTACTAAAGATTACCCAAAATTCCAGAATTTGAACTAAGTCTCATTATCACTGTTAAAGAAATAAGCAATTGATACATAGTATTTCAAAGTATTGTATAGGTCCCTTTTACCGAACGTCTAGTGCCATCAACCCCAAAATCGATCCCACCATTCTATTTTTTGGTATGAAACCTTGTGGTACAGTTTCATAGATATTCATTGATTTATACTCAAGTTATAATTGTCAGTAAACGAGAAAAAAAGTGTTTTCAACACCCACTTCTAAACAGTTTGGGCTACAACTCCAAAAATAAATCCTCACCTTTTGTATGAGATATGGAACCTTTTGGTACAGTTTCGTGTAGATCCGTACAATGTATATACTTATACGAAAGTTATTGAAACAAGAAAAAATCATGTGTTGACCACTTTTTGGTCCCAAATTTCTATTTACAGTTCAGACAAAAACACCCAAAAGCAATTCAAACCTATTTTGTGGTATGGAACCTTGTGTTTCAATTTTATAGTGATCCATACCTTAATAATCAAGGTATTGCCTAGAAACCAATTTCTTTGAACAAGACGACTTCACAAAGCTGACAATTTTACAGCATTAAAGGACCGCACATTTTTGTTTAAAAAAAAGTATCCTCTTCTCAAAATCAAATTCTGGACTGCATAGTAGACATACGTACTTTTTCTCAAAGCAAAATTTGTCCCCCTTAATGTAAAAGCATTTTTCTAAAAGAGGGACAAAAGATACCAGAGGGACAATCAAACTCATAGATTGGAAATAAACGGACAACGCCATGGCTAAGAATAAAACATAAAAAAAAAGACAAACAGACAAATAATAGTACAGAAGACACAACAAAGAACACTAATGACTAAGCAACACGAACTCCACCAAAACTGGGGTTTTTTAACGTTTTTAAAAAATGATTGACCCCTTAGTAAAAAGGGCGCAAGGTAATCCACGCAATAAATACAAGCTGTTTTAGCTCACCTGGCCCGAAGGGACAAGTGAGTTTTTCTCATCACTTGGCGTCCGTTGTCTGTCGTCCGTCGTCATCGTCGTCGATAACTTTTTACATTTTGAACTTCTTCTAGAGAACCACTGAATGGAATAAAACCAAACATGGCAATAATGTTTCTTATGAGGTGCTGACAAAGTGTTGTTACTTTGTAGCCGATCCATCATCCAAGATGGTCGCCAGCGAGGGATTTAGTTTAACATAGGACCCTATGGGAAATGCATACAAATGACTTCTTCTAGAGAACCATTGAATGGAATGAAACCAAACATGGCATGAATGTTCCTTATGAGGTGCTGACCAAGTGTTGTTACTTTGTAGCCGATCCATCATCCAAGATGGCCGGCAGCGGGGGACTTAGTTTAACATAGGACCCTATGGGAAATGGACACAAATGACTTCTTCAAGAGAGTCACTGAATGGAATGAAACCAAACATGACATGAATGTTCCTTATGAGGTGCTGACCAAGTGTTGTTACTTTGTAGCCGATCCATCATCCAAGATGGATGGCTGCCAGCGGGGGACCTAGTTTAACATAGGTCACTAAGGGAAATGCATGCAAATGACTTCTTCTAGCGAACGACTGAATGGAATGAAACCAAACATGACATTATTGTTCCTTATGAGGTGCTGACCAAGTGTTACTTTGTAGCCAATCCATCATCCAAGATGGCTGCCAGCGGGGGACTTAGTTTAACATAGGACCCTATGGGAAATGCATGCAAATGACTTCTTCTAGAGAACCACTGAATGGAATGAAACCAAACATGACATGAATGTTCCTTATGAGATGCTGACCAAGTGTTGTTACTTTGTAGCCAATCCATTATCCAAGATGGCTGCCAGCGGGGGGGGGGCTCAGTTTAACATAGGACCCTTTGGGAAATGCATACAAAAGTCTTCTTCTAGAGAACCACGGAATTAAATGAAATCAAACATAGCATGAATAGTCCTTTCGTTATAAGGTGCTGGCCAAGTGTTGTTACTTTGTACTTTTATCTGTTTTTATATGATTTCGAAAACCCAAGTATAGTCAGGTGAGCGATACAGGCTCTTGAGAGCCTCTAGTTTGTTTTATTAAACTGTTCATGTGCAATTTGGTAAACATTTTGAGAATTATAACATATAACTCAGTTAACATTTTAGAACAATGTCAGATGAGCAACTTTATATAAAATTAAGAAGATGTGATACGATTGACAACGAGATCTCTCTCTCTACCAGAGACCAATTGAGTAACATGGAAGTTAACAACTATCGGTCACCGTACAGTCTGCAACAAGGAGCATAACCAATACCGCATATTAAGCTATCAATTGCATATATACGTTTTACTGAACAGATTGTTATGTTATGAAATCAAACCCAACTTGCTCGTTCTGTCTCAAAACCAATGCAAAAGTACATGTATGACAATAAATAAACAAAGGGAAGTAATATTATGTGTACTCAATGTAAAAGGATTTTTTTATTACACCCCTTTATACCATTTTTTTTCTCTATAAAATGTGTATAAAGGCTTTCAAATATTTCTTCTTGTTTTAAATGTACACACCTCCTCCTCCTCGACTGCCACCACCACCACCACCTCCACCTCCACCGCTTCCTCTTCTTTTACTATAAGCTATCCTACTCGTTGACGAAGAACCACCGGATGGTGTCCGACTAGATGTGCTACCTCCTGATGAATAACCTGCTGTTTTCGGATCAGTTCTAGTATCAGCAAGGGCAACTGTGCAAAACAAAAATAATTTCAAAATGTAAATGTTAAGAATGAGATATAGACGTTTTCAAGTTATCTTTGATCGAAATGATTCAGAAACAATTGAGTTACCCATCCTTTGCAAATTATGCTCAGTATTAATGTCGTAGCAGTAAAACATGTATCTAAAACGACCAATGTTTCCCATTTCAACGCTTCTTGTTAGTTTGTATCATGTATGCGTTGTTTAGTGGTTCAGTTTGGCGTTTTTATACTTTATTTCAACTCCTATACCGTTCTCGAAATATCATTGGTTACAAGCAACCACGTGGAAAACGTGTATAACAAATCTTATGTCATTTCGAGTATCTTATTAATACCCGATCAGTGGGAGTGGTATATTTTAATACACAGCTAATTAGAAGTAGATTTACATTACTTATTAAATAAATCGGTGTTATTCTCAAATCAACAAACTTTTATTTATAACAAATCTACAGGGCAATTTGGAGTTTGGCATAATAAATATGATGAAAAACACTCGTCCAAATGTTGAAGACAGCATGCTGACCACTGGATGTGTCTTTAATTTGTTGTCCGGGTCTCAATTGCGTATGATCCTTTAAGTTAATTCCTTTGTATGTAATCAAAGTTCATGAAAAATGTAATGTTTTTTTCTCATCATCGATTTTCTTTTCCACCATTCTTTTTTTATGAATTTGGATTCACAACAACCCCTTGTTTGGGGTCACGTCGTACATGTCTTTTCGACAAAAGATTTTTTTTTCATTTGATATAGAGGTAAGAAGATGTGGTATAATTGCCAATGAGAAAACTCACCACCTGAGACCAGAGTATAAATATATAATCTTAATTTAAAGTAAACCAAATTGTTTAATGGTTGAATAAAAAATAAGGTTCAACATACGTCCTGCGTCTTCGTTTTCTTCATAAGCTCCGAGATCTCGTTCGTCTGGTTTTGTAACAACCATAGAGGTCAAAGGTGTAACAAACTTGTACTGAAAATGTAAACAGTTCATATGCAATTCAGAGAGTCGAAAGACACCAACGGGATATTTAAGCTAATAAATTGAAAAGAAATAATGACAATGCTACATGTAGGCGAAAAAAAGGACAAATTAAAGTTAAAAAAAAACACAATTATTTTTCTCTTACTATAAAAGTGGCTACGGCTGAGCTCCATAAAACAGGTTAGATTATCAGACAAGGGCAATAACTCCTTTTAGGTGTCGATTGCCAAATTCGTCATCTTGTTTTATTTGTAGATGTTATTTTGCTTAAAAATATTGCCTTTTCTATCTACTATAAAAAAAAAGTTATTAACTCAAAAGTAAGATATAACCAATAAGAAGTCGTCTGAATATTCTGTGTAAAGTGGTGCTTCTAGATTAGTATGTTCAGTGTATTTGTGTCTACCCCCAGGTCAGGAGCTTAAAATTCAGTAGTTGTCGATGGTTGCTGGCTGTCATTTGTGCTTGTAGTTTCAAGTTCGTGAACATATTTTAAGCTTATTGTTTTTCGTTTGAATTATTTTCGTGTTTTGTCATGTTAAGAGATTTTTTATAGCTAACTTAAGGGTGTGGGGTTTGGTCCTTGTTGAAGTCCTATAGTTTTTAAAATTCAAGTCATTAGGAGTTCATTGGTGGCTAGTTGTTTCATTGGCAATCATACAAAGATATCCTTTATATTTTAATCAAAATGGTTGAATATTTAATAGAATAAAATTGTCTTTTAAGGGATACTGCTATAATTTCTTTCATATAAAATGTGATTGATTTATTTTGAGATATTGTCTTGATGGTCACCTTAGGTGACTACATTTGGTCTTAATCTATAATGGTTTTTATGACACTATCAAAATACCTGGAAATGGGAATTTAGAAGCATCAACAGCAAGGTATGCTAGCAAAACAATTTACTAAGAAGTGATGTTGTCTAAAACAAAGAAAGACTGCATGACTTTTTTGCTTTTTTTACTTCATTCAAATACTGAATTTCAATGTTCAGATACGTGTTACAGCTTTTCTGTAAAAGCATGCAAAATAAAACTTTGATCAACTTGCTTGATATGTTTGCTTAGATGTTTGCAAACAATAGAAAGCGGAGTTTCAGTCTGTTTTGTATATACTTGGATTTGATTGGACAATAAAAATTGACATGAAATGAAGTTAATAAAATTGAGAATGGAAATGGGGAATGTGTCAAAGAGACAACAACCCGACCAAATAAAAAACAACAGCAGAGGGTCACCAACAGGTTTCAATTTAGCGAGAAATTCCCGCACCCTGTTTATTACAATGTTTATTATCTGATCAAATTCCAGTATATAGTAAACTGACTGAAACAGACTACCTATCTGTTGTATACAAACATCCAAACAAACATACAAAGCAAGTTGATCAAAGGTTTGCTTTGCATGCTTTTATAGAAGAGCTGTAATAAGAAGAAAAAAATTAAGTAGGAAGAAATTCGAGATACCTTTTTTATATTATGTTTCCTAGTTTTCCACGAGTTATTAAATTAAATGCACTAAATTAATTACCTTCAATGACATTTCTAAAGCCTTGTCATTTAACTTTTTCTTTTCTGCTTCATTGTTTTCACCGATCGCTTTTTCTAGAAGTTGTTTGATTGTTAAATATGCCCATATTCTTTCAGTGATTTTTTCAAGGTCACCAACTTTTGTCAATTCCGGTACTTGACTCTTAATATCCGATTCGAGTTCTAGTTCCACGTGACCATCTACCCCATTGCCAGTAACTATTAAATTCAACACTTGTACGTTGTCGTCTGATAATTTTCCAGCAATGACGATTTCTTTTCCGTTGAAAAACGTATCAAAGTTCATTTTAGTTGCATTTACAGTGACATCTGTATTTTTGTCAAGATATTTAAAAGAAACATTTTGTAAAGCTGATGATGAAATTTCATTGTAAAAGCCTTTTATCTGCAAAGATGCGTCAGAGTCTTCAAAAATCTTGCGAGCAACACCTTTGTTTTTTACTGCAACCTTTTTCACAAATTCATAATCTGCGTCGTTCCCAAAGGCAAGACTGAAAACAGGCAATCCTTTGATATTTTTCTTGTCGATATTGTTAAGAATGTTATCTCTATTTTGTTCACCTTTTGATGCTTGACCGTCAGTTAAAAACACAAGTAATTTCATACGATTTCCTGAAGTTCCTTCGCTTGTTATGGAATTAAGAAACGCGATTCCTCTTAACATAGCAGTGTTAATGTCCGTCCCTAAAAAGAAAAAAAGTCATCGGTTGGAGTATATTTGTTTTTTGTGCATACACGATTCAAGAATGTGTACTCTTTAAAAAAAAAGATAGACCAGGTTTTTTTTCGGTAGATGAGTTCTTCGATGTACAATTAAAAACCCATCCCGCATAAGAGAAACATTGCAAAAAATAACATACAAATCATTATACTGAATAAACCAAAACGAAGAGGTACATACAATCTTCAAATATGTGTTCAAACTGTACTGAAAACACGATGATTTTTAAAGATGGGACTGACTTGAGTTAACTGCAGTTTGAAATATCAAAGAGTCATAAGACTGCAAATCTGATAATTAGTGCATACATCATTTTAGTATAAGAAATTTTAAAAAGAACGATTTTTAGATACTTGTAACGAAGTTCAAGTCTTTTTTTTTTTACCAATGAGTTAATTCCGGGGATTATTTACAGTTGTTCAGCTTATAAGTTACGTTTGTTGTACCAGAAAAATCAAGTCAAATTTAAACGATAAGAATGTCTTTTCTTTCAAATTATGTTGATAAAGCTTCAGGGTGACATTTTATCGCACTTGTTTTATTGTGTATTTAAAATAGTTGCGGTAAGTTTGATTCATCATCCCCTTATCCTTATTTGGTATTTAAAAAAAAAAGGATTCGCTCTTCTATAAATGTTATGCCATTTATACTATTTATTCTTTACATTAAACTTACATCCAGACGCTTTCATTTTTCTTGCATAATCACGTGCTTTTTGTTTGTTCTCTGTGTTAGCTGACAATAATGTCTTCTGCCACAATTTTGCACGTGTACTAAACTCCATGATGTTGAATTGATCACCTTCGTGTAGGTCCTGCAATATGCTATCCATGGCATCTCTTTGTTGTTGGATTTTAGTGCCAGACATCGATGAACTTACATCTAAGATAAATAACACGTCTTTTGGTATAGGATCCATACCTTCTGGTGCAAAGAAATGTACAAAATACCCATCTACAACCTGTGAAAATATGATTTTCAATTGTGCGTTTTGTAAAACTTGTAATAATTTAGAATTATTCATTTATTTTTATAACATTCTGTCAAATTAACTTCATGAATATCCCTATTAAATCACAAAGATGCAATTGAAATTAAAAATTCAAATTGTTAAAGGTGAAAAGACTGAAAAAGTTTCAACAACAAAAAAAATCAACATAAATCAAGGTTTCATTCAAATAGCAACAACAAGAAGTAATAAGATAAGCCTACAACACGGACATGAAAAAAAACCAGAATATTACTAAATCTGCAACAGTGAAACGCAAATTCAACAGAATTTTAATTAAATTGCAATTCAAATAGTTATTCTTTTTATCGTTTGCTTATCCAATTAATCGAAAATCATATAGAGCATTACTATATATAATAATCATGGGGTCATACGTAAAACAAGCATGTGTCCTAAGTACACGGATGCCCCACTCGCACTATCCTTTTTCTATGTTCAGTGGACCATGAAATTGGGGTAAAAACTCTAATTTGGCATTTGAATTAGAAAGATCATATCATAGGGAACATGTGTACTAAGTTTCAAGTTGATTGGACTTCAACTTCAAAAACTACCTCGACCAAAAACTTTAACCAAAACTTTAACCTGAAGCGGGACGAACGGACGGACGGACGGACGGACGGACGGACGAACGGACCCACAGACCAGAAAACATAATGCTCCTTTACTATTATAGGTGGGGAATAAAAAACAATAAGTGGAGTCTTATATAACGACAAGTATTTACAGAACGCAATTGAATTGATTATAGTTTTACCATGACTTCACCAGCGTCAAATTTTCTCTGGACATCATACTCGACAACAAACAATCCTGATATTCCCTGGTCAGACATCTGTTTCTGGTCATCGGCGGTCGGGGCATAATGAATAGTGGCAGACTTCGATGTTGGTCGGTCAATAACAGCCAAAGCGTTTTTCCCTTCTGTGTAAGTAAGAAAATGGATTGATTCGGTTAAAAAAGTAAAGACACATTTATAGTATTTAATATAATAATTATATCCATCTAATGTATTTGCAATCTTGACTATTGCCTTAGAACAAATGTTGGAAACATTGGATGGTTGAAAGATAAAGGCCTATTGTCATGGTGGTCCTGCTAGTTTCCAACTTCCGAAGCAAGGTTGTCGGCTCTCCGGACATTCCCGAAGTCCTGCGTTTATGAGCTTCGGTCCTTGCTTGGAAGTTGGCTAGTTTCGTGAGGCTTTTAATCGCTAACGAGGAAAACAGACAGATCTGACAAATATTCTTCTAACGTACAAACGAAATACATATGAATATACCAAATAACTATGGTACTTCAAAAATGATATTGCTTCAGAGGTACAAAAATGTATAAATATGGCCTTCAACACTGTATAGGTGACTATGTCATATCTTAAGCTTTAAAATGTCCTTTGTCTTCAAAAAACGCGTTCAAAGCATTCTCTAAGAAATAAATATCATGATAGATCATCAAACTACTTTGGCACTCTTACTATTTTATATAGTACATGTCAGTACTATGCAAATGTACGAAAAAGGGATATTTTGGGTATACGACAACAAAAAACCAAATGATTGACACAAAAACCAAACTACAAATGTATACATTTGTACTAAGTCTAATATTTTCCCTGTCAGAGCCTTAGAAACCGACTATACATTATGTCTTTTTCTCAATGTTGATGGCCGTTTGATTGTCTATAACTGCTTACATCCACTTCATTTAAACGGAAATGGATATATACTTGTCTCATTGGAAATCATACCACACCTCCTTGTTTGTATTTCCACTGGAAATCCAACATATTATCATGAGCGTAACAAATGTAATCTTAAATGTATGTAATTATATACTTCACGACTGATATCTTATGCTTTATAATTCTTTCCTATCTAAACCGTTGCGAAATATAATCTACCGACTTCCACCTTAAAGAAAAACTATTTACCATTGGCATCGGAAATAATATCATTTCGGAGTGGAGGCACTGAGATCTTAGTAATGTCTCTTGACTCCTGAAGATACACGTCAATTTGGAAATCCTCCACAATCTGCCCTGGGTCTACATATATTATATGCTCATATTCCTCATATACACGCTCTAATAATTCTTGGTAAGTAAGGTTAAAGGTCACTTTACTCTCGGCTGCTATGTTTACATCAACACTAAAACGATTGGTATGTCTAGGTCTGCAATTGAATGAAATGCAAATAAATTAATAAACGAATGATATGTAAATACCAATTACACAAAAACATGTCTTTTGATATCTCAATCTGCCTCCTATACCTCTTGACAATTTAGAAAAACAAACACACAATAAAACGCACAGTAAAACTCAGTTTAAGAGAAGTGCGAGTACGATGTCAGAATTGGTAAGAAAAGCAACTGATCAAAATGACAATGATGCATAAATTAACAAAGGACTACTAGAAGTTGAACGCAAGTGTTTTGGGATCCAATGCCTTAAAAAAAAATTAAAACTGATTTTTTTTTAAAAGAACTTTTCAAAATTAAATACTTTATTCAAGGCATAATATAATGATATCTACACAAAAGTGATATAAATAGTCATTTTAAGTGTGTACTTACTTCTGTGACACATGTCCAGCACTTTGACCCCTTTTCTTTGCTGTATCATATTTCTCTTTCGCTTTCGCTTTTTCGTTGATTTCTCCAGGATATGTCCGTCCATCGATTTCCCTGAAATTTAAGAGCAGTTTGTTATAGGAGAAAATCCTAGTAAAATTAAAATATAAATGTTGATAATTATGTTTTCCTTCAGACTGCGTAAAAAACCAATCTTAATTCATGATTATAAACCTGTCAAGTTATTCTATATTGCAACATATTTTCGTTTTTTTCAAAAATTAAAATGTTGGCTGTACGTTAAGATTTTATATTTATTTTGACGAGTAGGAGGAATTGCTTTAACGCCGAGTCGCACTTATTACATACTGGTCAATGTGATATATATTTGGATTTCGTATTGCTAAGTATTTTTTCTTCTTCATTGTTTTTGTATATTGCTGTTATTCTTTTCTTTTGAGCCATAGCCTTGCCAGATTATTTTCGACATGAGTTTGAATGTTCCTTAAGTATCTTTCGCCTCTTCTCTCTAATCATTATAGCAGTTATAATTGCCTTTTATTTCTTGTCTCTAACTTTAGATATAATCTATTATAGTTCAAAAGGAAAACTTACATGATGAATTCTGTAATAAAAGCTGCATCGGGAAGGGTGACTTCAAAATGTGCTTCAATTGGAGTCTTCGCACTGTTAGCTACTTTGCTTGTTACTAAGGTTGTTGCAAATCGGAATTTTACATCAGATTTTATGTGCATATAATATATTCTAGGATTCTGAAGAAAAAATATTAATTACATAAATTCTAAAGCCATTGCATGCTTATCTGTTGTCAAAACGCTTGATTCTATCAACATATAATAAAAAAAAATGAGCAAAAACAAAAAAAAGTATGAAAATTGAAGACAAAACCTAAATCAACTTAACTGATTGGTTCCATGTTATTTAGTATAAATACAATCTAAATATAGATACACATACACGTCCAGTCATCACGAACCCGAAAATATTAATAAAAATTGGTCACCATTTTTTAGCCCAAAAAATCAACAGCAAAAATTAATGTACAATCGAATAAATATTAGAAAATGTAAAATGACATTGAAAGTTTTTTTCCGTAACTTAATAGGTATCAACACATAATTCGATTGTACTCTTTTTATTTTATTCTTTGGCTATAACTCAGATTTCTTTCCTTTTCTCAAAGTGTCAAGTTCAGGTATCAGTTCTGTCACTTATTTAAATAACGTGAGCAAATTGAGGAAGCTTTGCACAATAAGTAGGTTTAAAAATGCATTTACCTTTTATTGGTATTATTTGAATATTTTAGCATATACAAAGATACTGACAGTAACATATCACAGGGTACTGAAAAAAATCTGCTCTAGGACTTCCTTAAACCAGGGACTTTCTACACTAGACTGTCCCTGCTCAAACTTTGCATGTGCCTGTAATATGTCCATGTAGTATGTACAAATGTAACCATATATTCTTCTATATGTACAAATACATGATTCAGTGCTTTTAAAATTACGTAGCTTCAATCCTATATTTTGGGGGAGGGGGTCAAATGTGACATTTCCAAATGTATTTTTTGGACATGTTCCTTTATTCGTGATTAAAGAACTACTTACATGGTGTTTATCATATTACTAGAGCTGTGTACTGGTACACGCATGTAGTATAAATGACGATAAACATATTTGAAGTGCAGTACGTATTGACATTTTATAACAGTTATTATAGTCATTTTACCCAATTTCGTAAATCATAAACATGAAATTGTATTTATAATGAAAAGTTCAAAGATAATTATACTTCATGGAGTAGTTTCATATTACTAAATATTTGTAGATGGTCAGTTTCCATGACAACAAAAACTTTTTTCAAATAATTTATTCGTCGTCACAACTATTGTTCTACAATTATTTTCTTTAACGACGTTTTCACTCAAATGTCATAAAAACTCGTTAAAATGTGTGTAATAATAGTAGCATTGAGTTTTTGAGATATCATATATACTAGTATATATTGAAATTTCTAGTTTCAGGTTACACTAAAAGTTAAAGTTGAACAGAGAAGAGGTAATGAAAATATAATATTATGAAATGTAATTTAATACTCAGTTGTCATTTTCTGAAGAAAACTTTTAAAACACATTGTTGTTATTCTTTTAATTGAATAGTGTAGACCCGAAATCAAATGTCAATCCTGTTTCAGAACTGGTTTGTTTAACAGATAACCTTACATGTAAAGTACAATGTATACTTATATTATCATGGCTCTCAGTCTAAAATAAGGCATTTTAAACCGAATTGTCTTGATAGTTTATTTTGGTGTTTTTTTTCGAGCTAGGATTTCGCAGGACTTTTCATGATCATACATCAAAAAAGAGGTTCCTGCAAGCATTTTTTCCTTTATACGATTTATGTTATGTTTGTAAATATATGTTTACTGCATAAGCAGAAAGCATCCCGATTATTTTAATTAATAGCATAAAAAATTATCTCCTTCTAATAATATCTTAATATTTTAAAAAACGTAAAAAACATATTGAAATAAATGCGTTTATGTTCAACTTTACAAACATGATAAACATAAAAACGAAAACTTTGTTTACATGTTTTTAAATAATATTTTTCTTATCTGAAAAGGTCTAAAGGTTACCTTTCTCTTCTCTATGAGATGTGTCGTTTTGAATTACTATATTTACCTGCAGAGTTTCTGAATACCCAATTTGCATTATAAAGAAAGGAATCACTAAAAGTAAATTAAGAATTCCTGTCCCGTCCATGTTTGTTCACAAGTTATAAACAAATAGAATACATCATCTGAACTGTCGCCTACGTACAAAACAAATCCCAAACTAATAACACTTGTTTTCGGTTAAAATCTCTCAAGGACGTCGGTTTATAAATAGATCACTTATGAATATTGCACCTGCAGGTTTTCTTACTTGGTAGAGTATCGGATATTTATTTTTGAATTAAATTATATCTCAGTAAATTATACTGTTTATATCAGATTATATCTCTAACAAAGGGACATGATTTATTTTACATTGTCCTAGTTAAATCATACGACAGATGAATGTAATTATTGTTAGCTAAAGCCGAATAATATGTCACAGTTTAAGATGAATAGCCTAACAAAACATAGTATACTGTAGCTTCTATTCTGCGGGACATGATTATAACAGGTATTGCTTAGGGTTTTGGCCCTTATATACTATATTATTTAAAATTATTTTTTAGCTTGCATGGTCGAATTGCCATCTCTAGGGAAAACGGTACTATTTATTCTGCCATAGGCGACAATGTTAACATTTTCTAAATTTACCACTTTTTAAGATAAAAACCTGGATAAAACAGTTATATGTTGTGTTAGTACTTTATTACTCTGTTTTAAAAATTAAAGCCAAATAGTATCATGACCAACTTCCAACGGAGCTTGTTTATGTTATCCATGCCCACCGTCATTTTGCACCAAATTTATGAAATTTTGCAAGTCTTTTCGAATAATTCTCTAGAAAATATTTCAATAGGTTTTAAAATTTATATTGTAAATATACACACTGCAGTTATTCATAGATAAATAAAAAATATATTGTACCCTTACATCCAATCACAGCGCTCCTAATTTGACTTCCTTCACCTGCCTTGGGTACACAAAAGGCCAACCTAATGCTGGGAAAATTAAATACTACCGTTTTCCCTATACTGTGACATAAAGATATAAAGAATTCTTATGACATTATTAATGCAATACTGGGCTATTGTGAAAACCTTGGCTATAATAAATACTTGTATGTCCCCAGTACTTAAAGAAACATAGATCATTTTATGTGCCCACCCCTACATGCTGGTTTACCTCATTCTCTACTTCTTTCAGAAAAGCCTTAATAAACAACCTGTATCCAATCATATCTTATCTTATTTAAAAAGAAGGATAAATAGTTCCATTTAAACAGATAAAATGGACAGTTCCATTCAATTTGTATTCATTTTATCAAAAATTTACAAGAAATGCACAAATTCAAGATTTTTCATACTAATCTCCATTCCATGCTTTAGTATATGCCATATTGTGGTTAAAAATTTAAGAGCTTGTTATAAAATCTATTATTCTGTCTTGAGATGATGAAAACAAAGATATTAGACACTTTAAACATTAAATATGCAAACTACTCAGCTGTAAAGTTGCCTTTGTTGCCTGTATTAATCAATGAAAAAGCTGAATTATGTCCCTTGGGAGTATTAATTTCCAACAAAAGTCCTTTCAAACAGTAGGAAATGAAAAATTATTTATGTCTGATATAATAAAAGAAAGAAATTACAAAATGAAGCACTTTTGAAATATTTGCTGCATGCATTATCAAGAATGTGAACAATTCTTTACACAGGAGAGTATAAATTCTATGTAAATTTAGCCTCAAGTGGGCCTCTTTTTTTCTTAGATGAACAATTCTAACACTGAAAATGCTTTCAATGTGACCAAATATTGCCTAATTCCATAAACAGTACAAACTAAACCAGACAATTTCCCATTTTAATAGATTATGTTTACAGAAATATCCAAGTTATACATTTAGGGAATTACGCAGCAAAAAAGGCAAACATTTCAGTAAAAAATATTTGTCGCGACTTGAATTCTGGTGTTTCCAATTGAAAAAATCATTGCGAAAGGTGAAATCAAATACAAAAGAACTATAATATGGTGCATTTTACACAATACAGTTAATATTGATATCCTAGAATAAAGTTTTATATCATTACCAATCAATTTGACCTATCATGATGACTCAGCACTTTTCTCAACACAGTATTGGTCTCAGTCAAAAATTTCTATTCTTTGTGATAAAAATCAAATGTACTAATCAAAAGCTTCAAAATAGTATAAAAGAAATGAAGTTTGAGTGACTTTGATTTCCCTTGCTATCTTCAGTATAGGGAAAACGGTACTATTTATTCTGCCATAGGCGACAATGTTAACATTTTCTAAATTTACCACTTTTTAAGATAAAAACCTGGATAAAACAGTTATATGTTGTGTTAGTACTTTATTACTCTGTTTTAAAAATTAAAGCCAAATAGTATCATGACCAACTTCCAACGGAGCTTGTTTATGTTATCCATGCCCACCGTCATTTTGCACCAAATTTATGAAATTTTGCAAGTCTTTTCGAATAATTCTCTAGAAAATATTTCAATAGGTTTTAAAATTTATATTGTAAATATACACACTGCAGTTATTCATAGATAAATAAAAAATATATTGTACCCTTACATCCAATCACAGCGCTCCTAATTTGACTTCCTTCACCTGCCTTGGGTACACAAAAGGCCAACCTAATGCTGGGAAAATTAAATACTACCGTTTTCCCTATACTGTGACATAAAGATATAAAGAATTCTTATGACATTATTAATGCAATACTGGGCTATTGTGAAAACCTTGGCTATAATAAATACTTGTATGTCCCCAGTACTTAAAGAAACATAGATCATTTTATGTGCCCACCCCTACATGCTGGTTTACCTCATTCTCTACTTCTTTCAGAAAAGCCTTAATAAACAACCTGTATCCAATCATATCTTATCTTATTTAAAAAGAAGGATAAATAGTTCCATTTAAACAGATAAAATGGACAGTTCCATTCAATTTGTATTCATTTTATCAAAAATTTACAAGAAATGCACAAATTCAAGATTTTTCATACTAATCTCCATTCCATGCTTTAGTATATGCCATATTGTGGTTAAAAATTTAAGAGCTTGTTATAAAATCTATTATTCTGTCTTGAGATGATGAAAACAAAGATATTAGACACTTTAAACATTAAATATGCAAACTACTCAGCTGTAAAGTTGCCTTTGTTGCCTGTATTAATCAATGAAAAAGCTGAATTATGTCCCTTGGGAGTATTAATTTCCAACAAAAGTCCTTTCAAACAGTAGGAAATGAAAAATTATTTATGTCTGATATAATAAAAGAAAGAAATTACAAAATGAAGCACTTTTGAAATATTTGCTGCATGCATTATCAAGAATGTGAACAATTCTTTACACAGGAGAGTATAAATTCTATGTAAATTTAGCCTCAAGTGGGCCTCTTTTTTTCTTAGATGAACAATTCTAACACTGAAAATGCTTTCAATGTGACCAAATATTGCCTAATTCCATAAACAGTACAAACTAAACCAGACAATTTCCCATTTTAATAGATTATGTTTACAGAAATATCCAAGTTATACATTTAGGGAATTACGCAGCAAAAAAGGCAAACATTTCAGTAAAAAATATTTGTCGCGACTTGAATTCTGGTGTTTCCAATTGAAAAAATCATTGCGAAAGGTGAAATCAAATACAAAAGAACTATAATATGGTGCATTTTACACAATACAGTTAATATTGATATCCTAGAATAAAGTTTTATATCATTACCAATCAATTTGACCTATCATGATGACTCAGCACTTTTCTCAACACAGTATTGGTCTCAGTCAAAAATTTCTATTCTTTGTGATAAAAATCAAATGTACTAATCAAAAGCTTCAAAATAGTATAAAAGAAATGAAGTTTGAGTGACTTTGATTTCCCTTGCTATCTTCAGTATAGGGAAAACGGTACTATTTATTCTGCCATAGGCGACAATGTTAACATTTTCTAAATTTACCACTTTTTAAGATAAAAACCTGGATAAAACAGTTATATGTTGTGTTAGTACTTTATTACTCTGTTTTAAAAATTAAAGCCAAATAGTATCATGACCAACTTCCAACGGAGCTTGTTTATGTTATCCATGCCCACCGTCATTTTGCACCAAATTTATGAAATTTTGCAAGTCTTTTCGAATAATTCTCTAGAAAATATTTCAATAGGTTTTAAAATTTATATTGTAAATATACACACTGCAGTTATTCATAGATAAATAAAAAATATATTGTACCCTTACATCCAATCACAGCGCTCCTAATTTGACTTCCTTCACCTGCCTTGGGTACACAAAAGGCCAACCTAATGCTGGGAAAATTAAATACTACCGTTTTCCCTATACTGTGACATAAAGATATAAAGAATTCTTATGACATTATTAATGCAATACTGGGCTATTGTGAAAACCTTGGCTATAATAAATACTTGTATGTCCCCAGTACTTAAAGAAACATAGATCATTTTATGTGCCCACCCCTACATGCTGGTTTACCTCATTCTCTACTTCTTTCAGAAAAGCCTTAATAAACAACCTGTATCCAATCATATCTTATCTTATTTAAAAAGAAGGATAAATAGTTCCATTTAAACAGATAAAATGGACAGTTCCATTCAATTTGTATTCATTTTATCAAAAATTTACAAGAAATGCACAAATTCAAGATTTTTCATACTAATCTCCATTCCATGCTTTAGTATATGCCATATTGTGGTTAAAAATTTAAGAGCTTGTTATAAAATCTATTATTCTGTCTTGAGATGATGAAAACAAAGATATTAGACACTTTAAACATTAAATATGCAAACTACTCAGCTGTAAAGTTGCCTTTGTTGCCTGTATTAATCAATGAAAAAGCTGAATTATGTCCCTTGGGAGTATTAATTTCCAACAAAAGTCCTTTCAAACAGTAGGAAATGAAAAATTATTTATGTCTGATATAATAAAAGAAAGAAATTACAAAATGAAGCACTTTTGAAATATTTGCTGCATGCATTATCAAGAATGTGAACAATTCTTTACACAGGAGAGTATAAATTCTATGTAAATTTAGCCTCAAGTGGGCCTCTTTTTTTCTTAGATGAACAATTCTAACACTGAAAATGCTTTCAATGTGACCAAATATTGCCTAATTCCATAAACAGTACAAACTAAACCAGACAATTTCCCATTTTAATAGATTATGTTTACAGAAATATCCAAGTTATACATTTAGGGAATTACGCAGCAAAAAAGGCAAACATTTCAGTAAAAAATATTTGTCGCGACTTGAATTCTGGTGTTTCCAATTGAAAAAATCATTGCGAAAGGTGAAATCAAATACAAAAGAACTATAATATGGTGCATTTTACACAATACAGTTAATATTGATATCCTAGAATAAAGTTTTATATCATTACCAATCAATTTGACCTATCATGATGACTCAGCACTTTTCTCAACACAGTATTGGTCTCAGTCAAAAATTTCTATTCTTTGTGATAAAAATCAAATGTACTAATCAAAAGCTTCAAAATAGTATAAAAGAAATGAAGTTTGAGTGACTTTGATTTCCCTTGCTATCTTCAGTATAGCGAAAACGGTACTATTTATTCTGCCATAGGCGACAATGTTAACATTTTCTAAATTTACCACTTTTTAAGATAAAAACCTGGATAAAACAGTTATATGTTGTGTTAGTACTTTATTACTCTGTTTTAAAAATTAGAGCCAAATAGTATCATGACCAACTTCCAACGGAGCTTGTTTATGTTATCCATGCCCACCGTCATTTTGCACCAAATTTATGAAATTTTGCAAGTCTTTTCGAATAATTCTCTAGAAAATATTTCAATAGGTTTTAAAATTTATATTGTAAATATACACACTGCAGTTATTCATAGATAAATAAAAAATATATTGTACCCTTACATCCAATCACAGCGCTCCTAATTTGACTTCCTTCACCTGCCTTGGGTACACAAAAGGCCAACCTAATGCTGGGAAAATTAAATACTACCGTTTTCCCTCTAAACGTCCGTCGTCGTCATGATCAATATATTGCAAAAAAGATTTTTATGCTTTCAATTTTGCAAATAAGTGACCGTCAGTTAAAAAAAAAGAATATAACAGTGAAATGCAAGTACATGTAATTGTTTACATGCACGAATAAGAGTATAATCAAAATATATAAGTATACGAAAATGTTCGGAGTTTTTATTATCATGTGCCAACTCAACCATATACTTGTGTAAGTTGTAGAATAGGGACAATTAAGAGCTTATCAAATTTCATAGATAATTCTATTTCTCAAAACAAGTGAATGTGCCTTCTTCCAATACCTGAATACCATATCACAAACAAAAAACTCTTGATATTAGTATGCTCAAACGGATTCGGAAACGATTTAAGAAAGAAAACCTATCGAATTTTGATATTAACAGGTCTTGAGAATTCATATGAAAGTGTTTAATAACAATTTTAATAACTGATCCCTTTAGTCAAAACGTTGTTCAGTGCTACACACTGCTGTTGATGGCAGTTGCGACAGATACAATAATTTATGTATATTGCAAAAACAAAATAACACGAAGGTAAAAGAACACGAAGTAATTCGTTTTGAAAAAATCGTAGCTTTTCTTCCAACAAAATCTAGGTGTTTTTTATGCCCCACCTACGATAGTAGAGGGGCATTATGTTTTCTGGTCTGTGGCTCCGTTCGTTCGTTCGTCCGTCCGTTCGTTCGTCCTACTTCAGGTTAAAGTTTTTGGTCAAGGTAGTTTTTGATGAAGCTGAAGTCCAATCAACTTATAACTTGGTACACTTGTTGCTTATGATATGATCTTTCTAATTTTAAAGCCAAATTATACTTTTGACCCCAATTTCACGGTCCATTGGACATAGAAAATGAAAGAGGGAGTTTCAGGTTAAAGTTTTTGGTCAAGGTAGTTTTTGATTAAGCTGAAGTCCAATCAACTTGAAACTTAGTACACTTGTTGCTTATGATATGATCTTTCTAATTTTAAAGCCAAACTAGACTTTTGACCCCAATTTCACGGTCCATTGAACATAGAAAATGAAAGTGGGAGTTTCAGGTTAAAGTTTTTGGTCAAGGTAGTTTTTGATTAAGCTGAAGTCCAATCAACTTGAAACTTAGTACACTTGTTGCTTATGATATGATCTTTCTAATTTTAAAGCCAAACTAGACTTTTGACCCCAATTTCACGGTCCATTGAACATAGAAAATGAAAGTGGGAATTTCAGGTTAAAGTTTTTGGTCAAGGTAGTTTTTCATGAAACTGAAGAATAATCAACTTGAAACTTAGTACACTTGTTGCTTATGGTATGATCTTTCTAATTTTAAAGCCAAATTAGACTGTTGACCCCAATTTCACGGTCCACTTAACATAGAAAATGAAAATGGAAGTTTCAGGTTAAAGTTTTTGGTCAAGGTAGTTTTTGATGAAATTGAAGTCAAATTAACTTGAAACTTAGTACACATGTTTCCTATAGTATAATCCTTCTAATTTTAATGCCAAATTAGATTTTTACCTTATTTCACGGTCCATGGAACATGGAAAATGATTGAGTGGGGCATCCGTGTACTTTGGACACATTCTTGTTTTAAGAGTGACTGTTCTTACAAGTTGCTAAATCTGTCAAAATTTAGGGTTTTGAATGTAAATTTTGATTCAAAATTGAGTTTCAAAAAATAGTTTCCTGTTTTTGAACGTAATTTGACGGTTTTCGTTGTTGCGAAACACAAAGATTGTCCCGACAAATAAAAAAATACCCATAATATATGATTAACGGTTTTTGTTGTTGCAAAATACAAAGATTGTCCCGACAAAGAAAAATACACATCAGATGAATGGTCGGTGCTTAACCAAATATTTCCCCAAAACATACATGTAAGTACCAAAATGACATTTTTGTGCCCATTTATAAATTGCCCATTGCCTATATGATGCTGTAATTAAAAATTCTTTAAAATAGAATAAGATTATTAACTCATGCAGTTTTATGTAATATGTGTAGCTTACAGTATGTGCCTTTTCAGCGCACAAGTTGAAAGTTCATTAACCTATTTATATATGTAATATGTAAGCAATTATAACACTAGTTGGATTTCCCTTGAAACAGTAAATAACATGGAATTCCCACAATCACAACTGCAATGCAGACAAGTGCTACTTCAAATAAAAATTACATGAAGGTCAGGAAGTATCTTTACTGTATACGTACGTTACGTACTACTAACCTCACTTACACTGATAGCTGGGACATTGAAAAGATATAGAGTGACATTATACCAGACAGCTTCAGCCTCATTTGCTTTATTGGATGAAGAGGGTTTTCCAGTTTGATTGAGTGGACATGGTGGTACCGCTAGAATCTCCAACAAGTCAAAAACATTTAAAGATAGTCGGTTGTTTGTCCAGTATTTAAAAGCAGTATATTTGTTAGTCCGAGATTACTCTGTAGTCCAACGGCTGTTTTCCCAAACACGGCCCAGTTTGCAGAGGCGGATGCAGGAATTTTCGAAAGGGGGGGTGCTAACCCAGGTAACCCAGGGCAAAGGGGGGGGGGGTGCAAAACATATGTCCCGATACAAATGCATTGATCGGCAAAAATAAAGGGGGGTGCGCACCCCCGGAACCCCCCCCCCCCCCCTCGATCCGCCACTGGTTTGTCTTGCAAAACAGCCGTTAAACGTTAGAGTAATCTCGGACTATATATTTGTTTGCACGCATATTGAATATTTAGAGAGTAAACCAACCTTATATGGCAAAAAATAAAGTGTTTCATATGAACAGTTTTCATGGTTATTATTATATCCGAATTTATTAATCTCGATTCCATCCTTCTCTATATGTACCCTGAACCTTACATGTAACCGTGTCTTCGACATGTTTGCTTTAAGACATCACTTGCCTTTCTCACTTTTAATATTTTCTAACGTTGGACCGAGAAGCTTGCTCAACCAATTAAGATGTATTATGGGAAAACATCTTAAAGTTGTACCAAAGAAGAAAAACTCGGAAGTGGTCTCTGAAGAGACAGACTTGATACGTAAATAATTACTATTTAATAAATAATAGGATAACCTAATTTGTACACTTTAAAGATGATAATCACATGAATGACACGGAAGGCAAGTATCATCTTAAAATTAAGAAGTTTTAAGAGTTACTGTAAGTGCTTAGTATCATCAGATGACCATTATAACACACATATTCACGACGAGAATAAAACAATCACGAAGTTACTGCACAAGTCGTCGAAATAATTTACTTTGAGACATCACGGAAATTTTTGTGTGCTAGTGCAATCGTCGTATAATCAAATATAAACTAAAATTTCCATTGATGCAAATGGTTGATATAAACCTTTAATCTGGATTTAAAAAAAATTAAAATGAGAGGGGGGTGAAAAAAAGATCTTTTAATACTGACGAAAAGAAAGGCGTCTATATATTTTTCAGCAGATATATTGTCTGCTTATATGTATCTAACTATCTATAATCCCATTTTACCCGTTTAACGAGGTTTATATATCCTTTTTAACAGTATTTTTGCACAATATTTGTAATTGCGTATTTTTTTCTCTGTTTTGTTGTTGTGTCATTTGTCATTTCAAGACGATCCGATACTGTTAAGTTGTGATTAAGATCAGCTGATAACAAAATTGTTTTTCTCCTTGATTTTTCTTCAATGACACCTTGATTTAAAAAGAACTGCATCTGTTTATTTCCGAATGTATGACTCATTCGAGTATAACTGAAACATTAGCCACAGTGACTTGGAACAGATTTGACATAATTAACGTATGTGGGTTTTTTTTCTCGTATTTTTGTTGTCTAAGTCATCTGTAAGAGTTGGATCGCATTTCCCCACACCTATTGGTACCCATTAGACTTTTGCAATTAACGGGAAATAAAAAAAAATCAGGTCAATATGGCAATACAATCATTTCATATGGACCTTTCAAATAAATAGTGTTAAAAAAGGAGACCGTATGAGATATCTGCGGTTGTCCAAACTGTTTCGTAATTGATGTTGCTTCCAGGCGGTAATTACAGAGAACAGCTATCTGTAGATCATACATACCATGAGTACATTGATATCGCGAGGAATCGTGAAAAGCAGGTATTTCTATTACGCAACAAGTTTGATTACACTGTCTTAACAACTATGAGGATGGTTGATGTAGTTCTTGATAAACACGTGAATAACCGAATTCTATGACATTGGAAAACCTGTTTGTAAGAAAATTTATAGGAAAAACCTCAACTGCAATTTCTTTGATGTTGTTAACCTGCTGAGTAAATAATTTATTTCTGAAGATGTAAAAATAAATTTAAGAAGTGTTTGTGTACCGATAACATGGATAACATTTGTCGCGGCAAGCACGTAATTGATGCTGTCATGAATAAACCAAAATTCCTATGTGTATACATTTTGTAAGAATAAAAAAATGCTGGGATATACATAAATGTATCATTTCATATAGTTTTTAATTCAGACACGATTTTTTTGTTCCTAAATAATTACATTAGATGTATGGTTCATTGATTGGCTTACAGCAATTTCGCGTCATTCTGAAATTAATATTCATTACACAATGAAGATGACACGAGGTCCCACAATAAAGTGCAGAGGCGGATCCAGGGGGTGGTCATCCGGTGCCGGTGACCACCCCCTGGGTTTGCAAAAATGGTGCACCATGTACCAAAAAATGGTGCACCATGAACATTTTGAAAAATAAATTCGTCGATCAAATCAATTTGTCTATCGTAATCACCAGTCATTAAGTTGTCATTACTTACCTTAAGGCTAAATACATGTACCTTGACAGGTATGTTTATGCAATAAACATGTAATCAACAATCGCTAATTACTTGGTCGATTTCTTCGATGTTAAGGTGTAAAAATGAAGAGACAGTCCTCAATCTTTGATGTTTTTAGCAGGTAATTTATACTTTTTTTTACATTACGTTTATCTAAATTTTTAAAGTTTGTATAATAACTTTTCTCGACCAATAATATTTTTTTACTGTGATGCCAAAATTCAAAAATAATTTTAAAGTTTTAAAGTCACATAAATAAACATTAAATGTTCGAACGCTCACATTCACAACGTGTTACACTCGTTGTGCAAACAATTTTGAGAATTGCACATATATTGGTATAATCAAGGAGGTTATAATATAACCTCCTTGGTATAATCAAGTTTGTTGCATTTTTTAATGGTTTCAGCAGCTGACTTTGGCAATGTATCTGTGGTATGTTTCCAGAAATGCAACCACCTATCTACTTCCGAAGAAATTCCAATTGGACTAGGCATGTCAGAGTGATAAAAATCAAGAAACGGTTTAATGTTCTCGAGTATTACATGAGCGTGTTGTTCTCAAAATTGTTTGCACAATGAGTGTAACAAGTTAATTAAAGTGCACAGGTAAAATAAAGATAAACTTGATAAAAATCGTGTTTTTATGATACTAGCTAAAATAAATTTGATTATATATATTGAATGCTTATTTTTGTAACTTCATAGGGGTGTAAAAGCGTTGACCGTGCGCACATTTTTAGAATGAGGCGCTTCCGCGCATCATACAAAATGTACTTCGATTAACACTTTTACAACCCAATGAAGTTACAAAAAGAAGCATTCAATTCTGAAATAAACGCACTCCGAACTAGATAATTCTAACAATTATTAAACAAGAAAAAATACAAATTAATAACACATTATACAAAGCTGAAGATCGTATGAGGGCTTCTAGGGTCCCCCTTTAATGAGTGACAAAGTGTAAAACAATTCAAATGAGAAAAAACATCTGCTATTTACTTTTATTACGGCAGAATTTTATTCCAAAGATATTTACAAAATTATCTTACCAATTGTTCGGCGAATACTTTAGAGTGTAGAATGATACAACTCGTAACTGTCCAAAACACTAAAGTCCCGATCATCGCAAAGATTTATGAAAATATCACTAATGATGAAAACTTCGAAGTTGGATGATTTTGATGGTGTTTATATATTTCACAATGTATAGTCTATATTCGTGATAAATTGTGACCACGATCAGCCTTTATGTGTCATGGTAATTAGTAGATGTGATTTATCCATTGTCATGATTTTAAATGTTAAGATTATTATCATGCGTTTTAATCAATTACAATAAATATTTAAATGACACCTTTAAAATTTATTAGTTTTGAACCGGGTGCCCTGTGCACCCAGCAAATATTATTTGTCAATTATTGGATGAGGAATCTAAATAAACATTCAATTTAATGTTTTCCGCATCGAATAATTTTCAACGAATGTATCTTTTACACGGCCGACACTCGGCTAACCGAGAGATTGGTCGGTTAATCTATATTGAGTATGCGGCTATATCGGCGGTTGATCTGTTAGTCGGGTTGGCTAAAGTCTGTTAATCAGGCTTGAGTTCAATATCGTAGGAGCTACGTAGCGGCTACGTAGCTCCTACGATATTGAACTACGTAGCTGCTATCAATATCTATGTAGTAGCTAGTCTATAGCTTCACGTTCAATAGTCAAAATCTACGTAAGACTATCGAGAAAATCATTGAAAGTTCAGCATGTTTCATTGTATAACTTTTTAAATATATTTTTATCATAAAAATGATTCACTGTCTAACAAAACAGTTCAATGTACTGAATCCAGTGGTGTAATTATTTTTGTTCTTGCTACGATGTACGATCTATAAAATGAAAAGGCGGGTTACTCATCAATAAATTTATTCACATTTTACACACACAAAATGTACACAAAATGACACGTTGGTTGAATTTACTTGCATGCAATATTTTGAACATTGAAAAAAGACAGACATTATGTTTGTTAATCATATTGATATCATTGTGTGAAAAATCTACACGAAAATCTGTATTTTGGTGACATTAATCAATCTTTATTTAAAACCTGGTCTGTTAATGGGTCGGTTGTATAAAACCCGATCTGTTATTTGGTCTGTTAAGAGTTATGAATGGCAATAACAGTATAATTTTATTGCTATATGGGGTGTTGTCGGATCAAATTTGTATGGGTAGGTTCAAGACGAGCGGCTAAAATATACGGAAACAACACATGAACAATGAAACATAAAATATACGGAAACAACACATGAACAATGAACAATTTAGGTAGCACTCCACAGTTAGAAAAAAAAATTAAAAATGAGCCACAAAATGTTTTATCATCTATTCCTGGATTTCTAATACATTAACCCAACTGTTTGTGTTGTACATGTGCATATGTATGTAATCAATATCTTCCATAGATTTGATTTTCAAAAGTTAAAAGGGTGAAAAATAATGTTATGTGTATCCATGGCAACACTCTGCATTTATTTACCATAAAATATTGCAAAAAGGGGGGTGAACATGTCACATATTCCCCCGAAATTTTGATCAATGCCTTTGAGTGATACCTTTTTTAGAAACTGTTTACATTAATCTTCCTAATGATCAAATAAAAAATGAGTGTCTTCCGCCTAATATTTTCATAAAGTCTAATCACAAAGTTCGTGCGACAAAAAGTTGGAAAAAAACACAACAATAATTGCCGGACCAATGTATGGTATGGACATACAAATACGGACTGTCATACAGAAAACAGCCTATAATACATACATTACATAATCTTGATGTTCATATACACCCAATACGAAGGCTATTTTAATATTCAGCTATCCAAAAATGAATTTTATTGCACACTAGCTCTTATATTAACTACACACCTAACTGTGGAGTGCTACCTTAGACAATGGAAATTGAAAATTGATAAAAATGGTTTCAAAAAGTGTAATATTAATAAAAGTAATATTAATTTCATCCAAGAATGCGAGTCGCATATATCATATGGATTCTGGTTAATTGTCATGAATGACACCAATTTGTCATCTACATTGGTAACCAGTATAAAAATCAGAGATAAACGTCCGGCCCCTCATGGTATAAACGAGAATCTGGATGGAGACGCAAAATATAGAATAATAGATAAGGACAGTAGAGAGTGATGTATTGCTAAAAAAAAAGAGAAAAAATAATCATTGTTTAAGAATACAGACATGAAACACCCCTGAATGTTGTAACAGTAACGGATTGCGATGTACTCATATTGGTGACAAATGCTAGAGGTTATTATGCGGACCAATGCTGTTCTCCTCTGCACTTATGTAGAAAGGAACTTAACGGAATAAAATGAATTAAAACTTAAGATAACCATGATGTAGCTGCATTCGCTCCTTTCCATTTTGTAAACAACATATGATTAAGTAATAGAAGAAAAGAACCAATTGGATGATGCTGACGAATAAGGGTTTAACGTCTAGTGACAGATATCATGTAAATATGAGAACGACAACACGTTATATATACCATGTGTTGTATTAGAAAGACACTTTCAGTCGGATTTGAGAACGTGCTTCTTTGAACAGACACAAAAATTAAGGCTGATTGAAAACGTTAATAATAAATTCATGCATTTTCCAGCGGCCAATCCATATCACGCTATATTGAGGTGAACCCTTCAATAAAATGCAAAGAAAGTCATAATAAAAATGCCCTTACTAGAAGGATAATGTTGCACCGTATTGTCATTTTTTATTTACTCAAGAACATCTCATTCTTAACTTTTTCAATGGGAAAATATAAAGGTAGCAAAACTATTGTCGTGGCTAAATAACTCTTAACTGACACAATTTTAATTGTCCAACCCATTAACAAACTTAATTCCCATGATTTTCACTAAAACGTGGTATTATTCACGTTATATTACAATTATGAAATATTAACTAATGTCAAATTATTTTTTAGAACCCTTTAAATGATATCTAAAATTGTTTGTTTCGCCTTTTATTAAAAAAAATTGCTATGCGTATAGGCATAAATACTACATACTTGCGCGACGCCTTTTAGTTTTACTGAAAACTGCGCATACTATGAAATATTTTTACAGATGGAAAATGTTCTATGATAGATATCATTTTGTCAGACACTTTTCTTTTTTGGATTTGGTTCTTATAATATGCCAAAATTCTGTATATTTAATAGAATTTAACATTAAATTGTGCGTTTTACTCTTAACAGACGTATAACCAACCCCAATAACAGACCAATCGCCCATATAGCCGCATACTAAATATAGACTAACCGACCAATCTCTCGGTTAGCTGAGTTTCCGCTGTGTTTTAGTCTAAGTAAATAGTACATTGTCCACGCCATTTTACGATTGTATTTATAAATGTTTTGGAATAGTGATAAAAATTATGATTCTTTCGCTTACCAAAAAAATTTGTTTGTTTTTATTTTCGTTGCCAGACGGAAAATTTATTTTCATAGATATAATAATAATAATTCTTTATTCCGTAAGCAAATATACAGCTCATAGGATTAAATACATACACAAATTTAATACAGTTTACATAAACATATACAGCATTAATATATAGCGGAGTTTGGCATACAATTTACATTTGTAATAAAGGTACATAACAAAAATCAAGTGTTACGAATTTTCTTTGCTTCATACAGGTATTTACCCAGATTATTTAATTCTTTAATATTTCTTACAGATAGTAATTGAACTAATTTGAAAGTAGATGGGTTTCTATAATAATATATCTTAATATATTTACTTCTGACATTTACATATTTATCACACTCTAATAAAAAATGATATTCGTCTTCGATTACTTTCTTATTGCACATATTACAAACACGCTCATTTCTGGAAATATTAAAGTATCTTCCAGTTTCTACATTAAGTAAATGTGAATTGATTCTATATTTAGTTACATATGACTGGTATAAACTGTTCAATGGTCGATTCAAATAAAATTGCAAAGTATGTCCATCATGTATATATTGATATCAATTACATTTTGAAGTATTTTCAAAAAATGACAAGCCTTCAGCTATGTAATTATCAACAATTCTTTTTTTAAATTCATGCAAAAATAATTGACTATTTCCAACACTTTGTGCTAACCATATATCATTAAATCCATATCTGTTTAGTATGTCTCTTATTTTACAACTCCAATTGAGTTTATCATTCGGTTTAACAAAACTAGATTCGTACATGTCTTCATAAATACTACTAGTAATCAATATACAATTATTAGATTCTAATAACTTCAACCAGTAACGTACCATTCTTACATATCTATTTATATACAATGGTAAACGCCCAAGTTCAAAATACACCATATGGTTTACAGTTAGTTTTCTAACCTTCAAAATTCGTTTTAAATAGTACAAGTGAAGCGTTTCTATATCAGCTCCCTTATGGAAACCCCATATTTCACAACCATAATTCACAATACTTGTTACATATGTATCAAATAAGGATATCAAAGTCTCAGTGTTATAACAATCATCATAAATCTTACTCAATAAACAAAATGTAGCCTTTCTACCCTGTTCAGATAGTGTTTTCTGTGTTACAGTAAAAGTACCGTTATAGTTTAATAACAAACCAAGATATACAAACTGATCGCACATTTCTATCATTTTACCATTCAAATACCATTTTTCGTTTTCTTTCAGTACACCTTTGTTACGAAAAACAACTATTTTGGTTTTTCTTAAATTAATGTCAAGACCATTCTTGTATGAACTATCATATACAGTGACAATCATTTTTTGTAATTCAGAAATACTTTCGCTGAAGAGAACTGTATCATCAGCATACATAAAAAGATAGAGATTTAACAATTTTACTTCATATGGTTCTATTCCTTGTTTAATTAACTCAATTTCTATGTCATTTACATAAACTGCATATAAAAATGGTGATAATGATTCGCCTTGCATTAGGCCAACATTACAATGAAAGAAATCTGAAAATTCCCCATCTAATTTAACACAAGTTTTTAACTTAGAATACATTGATTTAATAAGATTCAGTAAATTTCCACTAATACCGCACTTTAACATTTTTTGCCATAAAACATAATGTGACACACTGTCAAAAGCTTTGACAAAATCAATAAAACAACGTCGTGTGTACCATATCCGGGGACAAATCCAAACTGCGCATCAGTCAATATGCTGTATTCTTTGCACCACTTTAATAGTCTTGTATTAATGACAGAAGTAAACAATTTCCCAACATGAGACACAAGCGAAATTCCTCTGTAATTTCCTGTATCATCAACTTGACCTTTTTTAAATAGCGGAACTAAAACACTCTTGACCCATATTTCAGGAAACCAACCGGTAATAAGTATTACGTTAAAAAGTTTACATAACAGTGGCAGTAGGGCAAATTTACACTCCTTCAAAAATTCATTTAATAGATTGTCGTAGCCTGTTGCTTTTTTAGTTTTCAATTTTTTCACACAAACATCAATTTCTTGCTCCGTAAAAGGTCGGTCCAATTCTTCATAAATGACTTCATTGTTGACTTCTACTTCCGGTCCGTCGTCAAATTCTTCTTTAGAAACTAAGTTTTTAAAATGCGTAACAAAATCGTTTAATTTTAAGTTGCTTTGTATGGCCTTTTTTCGTTTCCTGAATTTTCGATAAAAGTACTTAGGATTTGTTTTTCTCATAGAACTCAACATGTTTCCTCTCTGTTTTTTGTATCGTCTTTTTAAACTATTCTCAGTTCGTTTAAATCTTTGTTTAGCAAGATTTAAAATTAGTCTATTTTCTTCACACTTATTTTGGTTAAATTGTGTCAACGAGCGTCTATATTCTATATACAATTGTTTGCAATCATCGTTTATCCACGGTTTATCTTGCCTTTTATGTATAGGATTATAAGTTCGCTTTGAGCTGTTACAATAATCACATTTTAAAACTTTAGTCACTTCTGTTTTTGTATATTTATTGACAATATCGGAGAGACACGAATTAATATTGTTCACAATTTCGTCGATATTCCTTGGCTCGTCGGATAAACTATTCATCAGTTCATTAACTTTATCGGAATTCGCCGCAAGGTCCCTTTTAACGTCATCTTTAAACCCTTCATTCCATTTATAACAATCATATTTTACAGTTTTACAAGTACATATTTCATTTAAAGTTAATCCTTTAAGTTTAAATACAACTTTTAACGGTGCATGACATGAAAAAGTAGTAAAATCACCAATGACAAAATCATTAACAATAGAAAATGAATGACAAGACAAAAGCAAATAATCAATTATGCTACATCCATTCTTATTTTGAAATGTAAAAGTTTCACTTTTTTCCCCAAAACGACCATTACACACTCTTATACCAGAAGATTTACATAAGTTCAAAATTTTACGACCAAACGAATTAGCCGGCTTTCTGTCCTCTGTTGTTCTTTTACTTGATAGATCAGGGGCCTGTTTATCGAAACTGTCCTAAGTTCCGTCCTAAGAATTTCTTAGGACAGACTTTAGGATAAAGTTAGGACCGACTTACGACACGTCTCAGCATGCACATCGAAGCTATCTTAGGAATATCTTAGCTAGGACCTCCTAACCGATGTCCTAAGTATTGGTGGAACAGAAAATACAAATTAGATATGAAAAAATACTATATGATATCATATTTTATCAATAATTTTGATTTTTCAAATATAGTTAATTAGAAACTAATTATTAGTGTTACATAAAAGATAATAAATGATTATTGTATAATATTTGTACATTTAAACTGTATAAAACCAAACATAAGACAAAAATAATAACTACGTATTATATAAAAATTTAACAAACTAATTGTAAACTAGATATATAATCGGTAAAAATCCTTACATGTTTTTGAGTGAGTTGAATTCGAAGTGTCAAGGTTTCAATATTTTTAGTCCAAAGACAAATCTCGTGCATTTTTCATATAAATCCGGAGTATTTCAACTATTTTACTACTGGAAAAAACAACAATACGTGTGAAAATGATCAAAAAGCGAAATTGAATATATCCTAAAGTTAGGACCATCCTAAGACCATCTTAAGACACCTAAATTGATATCCTAAAGTTAGGACAATTCCTAGGGTTTTCCTAAGTTGAGACATGTTTGATAAACCCACTTAGGACTAAGATGTGTCCTAAGTTGGTCTTAGGACACGTCCTAATCCTAAGAGAGCTTCGATAAACAGGCCCCAGGTTCATAATTAAGTAAATCAGTTTCATTGCAAAGAAGATGTGGTATGCGTGCCAATTAGTCAACTCTCAATCCTAATTCATCCATACAAATGTTACCTGCATTTTGTCTTTCTGAACACTCATTTTGACCTTGTCTTGTGCAAAATAAAGACAACAGTAGTATACCGGTGTTTAAAAGTCATCAATCGATCGAGAGAAAACAAATCCGGCTTACTAACCAAAACTGAGAGAAACACATCAAATGTAAGAGAGAAACAAAGATCAACAGGAACACCGAAGTGCAAAAAAAAAACCCCGCCAAAACACACATTTATTTTAATAGTCTATGTTCTTACCAGGCAGAATAGTTTTATTTGCAACAGTTTCATAAATGTATCATTGTTCTGCTTCTCTCGTACTTTATCATTTACTTTAGTCCTCGGGATTATACTTTTTTTTGTTTGTTTAACATATTAATCATTGTTGGTTGCTTCACGTCCAATTAAGAAATAATTGATGCAAGCTATACTTTACTGTAGTTTTAACATGGGTAGGCATTATATTCGTGATTATTTTTGCCCGAGTGATAGTGATGGCTAAAATAACACGAATGTAATGCCTACCCATGCTAAAACTACAATAAACTATTATAATAGCTTGCATCAATTATTTCGATTCTGATTAGGACAATTAAGGTAATTTCTATGTCCGATGTGTATAAGTGTGAAGCGATTGTGTAGGCTCTTCCATGAGCCTCCCTTTTTGTTTGTAAACAAACAAACGACTGGCAATGTGATTTTAAAAGGGATGAGTTTTGAACAGCCAGAATGAACGGTTGTCGTATCTAGGTCAAATATTTCAGTTTCGAATTGCAACACGTTACAGTCATAATAAATGAATTTGTTACAACATGTGCATCATTTAAGAGGTTGGAAGTATTTTAATTTAATCAAATAAATTAAATGCATGTCAATTTGAAAAAAATAATTATTCTGCAGAAGTCAATATACGTATGTGTAAACAAATTTTATTAGATTTAGAGCATTGGGTTTATCCATGAAGTGAATGCAGCACGTCATATTATAATTGCATATATTTCATACATGTGACAATAAATACAATAGGAAGGTCCTATAATCAAGACCGTCTGACTACTGGAAAATGAGGGAAAACTATATTGAATATTGACAGACATTTTCCCTTGAAACAGGCTACCTACGAGCCCCGCAAGGGGTTTACTGTCGATCGGAAAAAGACTTTGTTAACCACATTTTTATTCCCAAGTCAGTTTTTTTATGATATATATAGAGACCGTTTCGTTTAAATACTTGCTGATTACATTAGATTAATGGGATCCTAAACGTTTTGCCTATTAGTGCAGCGGCTACAAGTACATTTCAGACGAATTGTTCACATTCTGCTACAAGCATGAAATTTGGCACAGACCTTCCTTAACTATTACTTATTTAATTCAGTTAGGGAGGCATTTCAAAACAAATGCTCACTTCCGGTTAAATCCAAAATGGCGGACATCATACTTAAATCAGCCCAATATCAAAGGCTAGTATGTGAAAAGGTGTTATTATCATGCTACTATCATAATATTTGAGACAAACCTTTGTTATGGTTATGTACTACTTCTTGATATATTATATAGAATAGATATCTTCAAAAACCCTACTTCCGGTGAAATCCATATGGTGGACATTGTACTAAAATAAGCGTATTTTTAGGTAGGGTAATTGAAATGTGTTTTAACGTATTGCTACTATCATTATATTGTGCAGGAACTTTTCTCTTTGATGCTTCTTATGGATACAATATATAGGACATATGTCTTAAAAACCCCTACTTCCCGTAATATTCAATATGGCGGACATAGAAATATCAATTTTTTATTCTAATATTCAACTTATTTTTACAAAATGTAAAGAAATGTTTTATGTGTTGATCATTAAATTTTTGGCTTTAAGTAATCCTCAAAACCACTACTTCTCTTATATATGTTAATGTTTTTGATACAAAGTTAAGCCTGACTTCCGGAAAAAAAACATGTGGCGTAAATTATAGAGATGAGTCCTCAATCTATATCCTCGATGTACAGATTTGGATAGATTGATTAAAACAAAATAAAGTCATTAAAGTACTAAAACATCTTTATAATTACTAATATATGGCCGCAAATAATGTTTGTTCACAAGCACATAAAAAATTGCATGAGAAATTCAATTATCGACATTTACAACGACCGCGACATCATTTCTTACATCCACAATGTACAAGCTCCTGACAAGATGATGAGGCCTCAGAAAGAGTTTTTTAGAAGGGTTCGAACTTCCCATCGATCCTCTTTGTCCCTCCGCCATCCATTAGCGTCTGGACTGTGTAGCATATGAGCTAATTTCATGCTCGTCTCCCTAAACACCCGCCTTAGTATGTTGCACGTTTTTCATTGAGGGAATTACCTCAATTAGCCTTCCCTTTTACGCAAATAGTTATTTTCTTGCTTCGTTAACCCCGTCTGATTAGGTTGTGCGATCTTACAGTAAAACAACGGTGATTTAGGCTGATCAATCCTCATTCTTAATGTAAAAGTCACATCTTCAAATGCCTTTAATGTCTCCAACATTTCAAGCCAACAGAGAACCGTATCACAACCCGTAAAGACATGGATCACAGGAAGTGTGTTTGATCACTCTTTGCATCGTGCATTTGTAAGGTCATGGATAGATATTTATCCAAAGCTTTCCCCCCTCCAAAACACAAGCATTAGTTCGTATACCCCTATGTCACGGAATAGCGAAACAGTAATGACAGCATCATCAATAACGAACTGTTCCAATTATGACTCATTTAAGTCCGTGTTTCACTGCATCAGACACATGCACCATGATTCTAGTGTCAGCCTCTAAATGTGAACATGGTGCTAAACTTGAAATATCATTATGTGGTGGATAAGACAGAACATCCAAGGCATTTGTTGCTACAACTACCATACACATCTAAGACTTCATCCACTCTTATAACAGTTTCAACGTGTTTTTTAAGGTAAGGACATAATACCAAATCAGCATACTCGTTTGGAAACACCTTGAATAGTTATCAAAGGTACCAGTAACAACGGTGGACTTAGTCTTGGATGCCTACATAGACAAAAGTGTGAAGGCTGCCACAAGAAGCAAGAATTATGGGAAAGGAAATGCACAGACGAGTCCAGGGTCAAAACAAATGCCTCAAAAAGTTTTCTGAGAGATGACGACAATAAGAACTTTTTAGTTTTCTTTAACAGCCGCTTGCTCAATAACATTTTCAGAAGTTGTAGCAAGTAATGCTCAGAAAGGTCTGTGTTATCAATCACATGATGACTTTTCAAGTTTAGCACCATGTTCACATGAAAAGGCTAACACTAGAATCATGATACATGTGTCGGATGCAGTTAAACATGGACTTACATGAGTCATGATTCAAACAGTTGATACTTATGTTGCTGTCATTGCTGTCTCGCTATTCTGTGACATAGGGGCTGACTAGCTATAACTTGTGTTAAGGGGTGGAAAAGCTTTAGATATATATCTTTTAATGACCTTTCAAATGCACTAGGCATTGAGCGATTACACGTTTGCTAGAAAAGGAAAAAAAGACTGCGTGGGAGACATGGATGGCGTCTGAAGATGTGACTTTAGCACATAGATATGGATTTTATACTGTCATTGATAGAACGTTACATGGTTTTACTGTAAGATCGAACAAACTTATCAGATAAGAGGAAACAAAGCAAGAGAACATCTGTTTTTGGAAGAGGAAAGACTATTTGAGGCTATTCCCAAGACTCGGTCTGTTCTTCCAGCATGTAAAACGTGCAATATAACATGGCGAGTGTGAATGAGTAACATATTTTAAATTGGATCCTATTCTAACTAGTCCAGACACTTATGAATGGCGAAGGGACAAACATGATCCATGGGAACCCTTTTGGACAACTCTATGTGAGGCCTCTTCATCCTGTTAGGAGCTTGTATATTATGGATGTAAGAAAGGTTTTCACCAGCTTTGTAAATGTGGAAAATCAGGTCTCCCAGTCACTTTTTTTGTGTGCTTGTGGTGGTGATTATGAATAAACATTATTTGCGGCCATATATTAGTAATTATAAAGATGTTTTAGTACTTAAGTTACTTTATATTGCTTTAATAATCAATCTATCCAAATATCTTCAAAGAGGATACAGATTGAGAACTCATCTCTATAATTTACAACATATGTTTATTTTTACAGGAAGTGTTAACTTTGTATCAAAACATTTTAAACACAATTGTGAATAAGCAAAAAGTTTAGTTACAGGCACAAAAAAAAAAAACTTTTTTTACATTTTAAAAAAAGTTGAATATTAAAATTAATATTTAATATTTATATGTCTGCCATATTGGATATTACCGGAAGTCAGGGTTTTAAGACATATATCCTATATATTGTATTCATAAGAAGCATCAAAGAAATGTTCCTGCACAATATAATGATAAAAGCAATACGTTAAAACACATTTCAAGTACCCTACCTAAAAAGTACGCTTATTTAAGTACAATGTCCGCCATATTGGATTTTACCTGGGTTTTTGAAGATTTCTAATCTATATAATATATCAAAAAGTGGTACATAACATAGGTTTGTACCAAATATTATGATAGTAGCATGATGATAACACCTTTTCACATACTAGACTTTGATATTAGGCTGATTGAAGTATGATGTCCGCCATTTTGAATTTAACCGGAAGTGAGACATTTTTTTCAAATACCTCCCTATCTGAATTAAAAGAGTTATAGTTCAGTAAGGTCTATGCCAAATTTCATGCTTGTAGCAGGATGTGCACATTTTTTTCACATAGCCGCAGTACTATATAACTTAGACAGACATATCGCATTATTTTTGTTATTTTGCAAAAATTTTATATTTTTGTACACTTCAATTTATTTATAAGTATACAAGTAATCATTACATGAGGCAAAAAATACATTGAAATATTGTATTTTATAAGTTTGAATTTGTTATTTTATTCTTTAGGTTGCTGTCTTGCTGACATATACTCCAACTTTGATGTTGAATTGTAAAGATCTGATGCATAATTTATTAATATTCATTTAGATCTATAATTATTTAAAATTTTCTATATTTATTATTATTTTACACCAAATTTTCATTTTTTTTTTGTATGTTTTAAATAACATACATTTAACTGAGAAATGTAGCCAATTATCATAAGACGCCAATTATTGCTCACTTAAATAAGATAAGATCACTTAAAATATTGTGAAGTTAACAGGTCGAGATACATTAAATCATATTAAATTGAAGCAGGTCATACATATATGAAGTACATTAATTGTTTTAATTGTTTGATTGATTATAATCTAATTTAATCTTATCCGGATTAATCTTAAACCAATATATGTATACTTGTCTATCTCTGGAGTACTTACATCTCTTATTTTGAATGTCTTTAAACAATGTATTAATATAGTGTGATTTGTATTAGATTCGTATATAGAATTCAAACAGACAGACATCACTTATTTACTAAAGAGGTTTGGACAAGCTCTTAAACTATTTCATCTACGGGGTAAAAATCTCTCGTTAATGAAACCCAGTTAGTTTGCATCGGAAAGTCTTGTTTTACTTATATCTGTAAAATCTTAATGTTACCAATGTATGCCTAACTATAATATATTGCAATTGCAAATTGGTGACTTTTAGTGGTTTTTGTAATATGTTACATCAAATAATACTCATAATTCATTGGTTGTAATTGAACGTGTATTCGTTTGTTTTTATTAAGACTATCGTTGTATGTTAAATGTACGAAAAAGATAATAGAATCTTGACAAATTCTTCAAATTGCAGTTATGCCAAATCTAAATGCATTAAGATTTTTAATTTGTTATAGATTTCATTTAAAGATGTAGAATTGTAACAGCTATTAAGAGACAATTTGGAAAACGATTAAGTTGTCCTGAATATATTTTTGTAGCCAATTCCTATCAAAGGCGATATTAAAATACATGTGTCCTGTAATTGACTCTTCTCCTATACAGTTATCTTGGAGCGATATAGTACACGTGTATAGTATTGAATCTCCTGGTAAATTATGTCCAGCCTCTATTGTGAGCGACCGGTTATATTCAAATAATTGATCACTTCACAGTTTAATTTCAAGTCCTCGTTGCTTTTAACCTTAAGTCTTTTGAAAGTTATGTTCCTCAATATTCTTCAACTTCGTAATTTATTTGGCCTGAACATTTTTAAATCAAGCGTCACTGATGGGTCTCCTGTTGACGAAACGCTCGTATGGCGTACACAATTTTAAACCTGGTATTTATGATAAGTTAATTTTAATATGAAATTATATAAAATGCGATTTCTCAGTTTTCCCTGTTTCTAAAGCTCATAGAAATTAATTTTATATTTTCCTGCAATGTACGAATATCTTTATACGTATAAAAATGTAATTTCGATTCAACCCAAATTACGGAGCCGACGCTTCCAGTATAGACAAGGAGCCGACGCTTCCAGTATACACAAACGAGTATGTTTGTATGGACACCTTGATCAAAACACATATAACAAACAATTACATAATGATTCTAATTTAGCAAATTCTAACATGAAACATTTAACACCACCATCTACACTATGTTATCATCGAATGGAAGCCCATTGAAGCCCTCCAATGGAGATATCACATTTGTAAAATTGTAGATTGCCGATGAAAATAGTAGCAAAATGTTCTTTTGTAGTGTACACCAAGGAAACAAATAATAGCGGACCAGTCAATCAAAGTAGTAGCAGAATGGTCTATTGAATTGTAAGCCAACATTACAAGATAAAAAGACACCTTAAAATATCAATTTATATTGCTTAACTTGAACAACAAAAAAAACATTTAGAACAAAAACAAATTATAGCGGACCAATCACGTTCACATATTTGTATATATGCAAATCATAAAGAAAAGGAATGCATGGGTTTTCGTGCTCGGCATATTATACAACAATCGCGAACAGAGAATAAAGTGTCGGACAAAAAAGTGTTTAGACGTTAGAACTGGTCACTGTTGAGTTGTTACCATAAAAAGATAACCATAGCTGTATTCGGAAAAACCTTTCGGCATTTTGGGTCCTCAATTGACATGAACATCGTACTTTATTTGACCTTTTTCACTCTTTTGATTCGAGTGTTACTGATGAGTTTCTGTAGACAAAACTCTTGTCTGGCGTACAAAATAATTTAAATATAAATAGGAAGATGTGGTATGAGTGACCTTTCTACATTCAAGTCGCAATGTATAAAAATTAACAATTATAGGTTAGAGTACAGCATTAATGCAACACGCAGCCTTAGGACACACCGAACAGCAATATTTAGAACAAAATCAAGTAGCCATAAAGTGCACGAATAAGTTGAAACAATATAAATACGATATTTATAAATAACAGATTTAGGGAAAGTGTCAAATAGTCAACTCTAACCTGGAACAAAATGGCGTAAAATAAAACAGCATACACAGGTTATTTTTAATATAATAATTTTGTTTTTAGGAGTACGGAAGTAAACATTTTTTGCAAAATTGATAAATTTGTTGTCAATAGGTCAATGGTACCAGACTTATAATTTGCTACGACAGAAACGCGTTTCGTGTACGTAAGATTCCTCATTAAAGCTAAGATTAAAGTAAAGGCTCTAAAGAGCCTGTGTCGCTCACCTTGGTCTATGTGCTTATTATATATATATATATATAATATATCTATCTATAATGCACTTGTGCATATTATATATATATATATAATATATCTATCTATAATGCACTTTGCCCAGTAGTTAGACAGAAAATTTAGTCAATTTTCGAAATGATGCATACGGTAACATTCGGCAATCCTCGGTAAATTCCGCTACTCTCCTTCTACCTTAGATGAGGGTACGGAATCGGCCGAGTTGAGACGAATGCTACGTTAAGTTTTCTGATGATAACGATCCTAGTCATTTTGGATTTATGAGATCTATGATGAGAGGTGTCCAATTTGGGTATATTACAAATAATTATGGTGAACAACTATCCAACATGAAATGTAGACACCAGTGTGTTACAAGTGTAAAAGCATTTACACTAATTCATGATCATTCATAAACCATTAGGGACATATGCATTTCTCGATAAAATCAAAGTTTAAAAATATAGCACAGAACAACAAACGTAAAAACTTTGTAGACCAAATGAAGATTTTAGAATATGTATCTTATAAATGATTCACCATATGAACGATTAACCAATTTATGATGGCGTTCATTCAACTTTCGAATTGATTACTTTTCTTTTACCATTTTAAACTCTTGTTTCAAAAGCACACACGAAAACACCAGCATTTAATCAAGAAATCATGATAGGTTAATTAGTTATCAAAGGTACCAGGATTATAATTTTTGTACGCCAGACGCGCGTTTCGTCTATATAAGACTCATCAGTGACGCTCATATCAAAACATTTATAAAGCCAAACAAGTACAAAGTTGAAGAGCATTGAGGATCCAAAATTCCAAAAAGTTTTGCCAAATACGGCTAAGGTAATCTATGCCCGGGATAAGAAAATCCTTAGTTTTAAGAAAAACTCAAAGTTTTGTAAACTGGAAATTTATAAAAAAAAAAATTACAACATTATTGATATTCATGTCAACACCGAAGTGTTGACTACTGGGCTAGTGATACCCTCGGAGACGAAACGTCCACCAGCATTGGCATCGACCCAGTGGTGTAAATAGTTATCAAAGGTACCAGGATTATAATTTTTGTACGCCAGACGCGCGTTTCGTCTATTTAACCTCATCAGTGACGCTCATATCAAAACATTTATAAAGCCAAACAAGTACAACGTTTAAGAGCATTGAGGATCCAAAATTCCAAAAAAGTTTTGCCAAATACGGCTAAGGTAATATATGCCCGGGATAAGAAAATCCTTAGTTTTTAGAAAAATTCAAAGTTTTGTAAACTGGAAATTTATAAAAAAAAAATTACAACATTATTGATATTCATGTCAACACCGAAGTGTTAACCAAGTTAAGAATATCGTAACAGAATCTGTGAGATATATACTTTATAATATTGGTTTTTGTATATGTATTAATATAATGAATAAGCTTGATGAGGATTAAGATGTAGATATACTTGTCAATGTTAGATGCAAGAAAGCTGTCACATAAAAAAAAAATCATAAATCATTATGGTAATAAAACTGAATTAATCTCTCAGCCAGTGTACTCCATCTATAATGTTCTAGATTGTTTTATTATCTGATTACACAGTAAAATCACAAAAATTCTGAATTCAGAGGAAAATGAATCGCTTACCTGTTATTTGTTTTGCTTAAATCTTTTATCAATGATTATTCTTGCTTTTCATATTATAATGAGTGGCTTAAAAATGTCATTTAAATGCTTATTGTATCTGTAATATTTTCGTCAATAGCAAATTAATGCATTTCACCCGTCTGTTCCTTTTTAGCCATAGTGTCAATGTTTCTGTGTTTCTGTTTATCTGTTTGTCCTTTTCATTTTTAGCCATGGCGTTGTCAGTTTATTTTCGATTTATGAGTTTGACTGTCCCTCTGGTATCTTTCGTCCCTCTTTTTTTGACATACAAGGAAATTAAATACAAAATTTATACTAGATTCATTTGAGAAGATTTTTAAAGTTAACAAAAAACATAAACAACTTGTGTAAAATTGTCCTTAAAGGGCAATAACTTATAAAGGGGTCAATTGACAATTTTGGTCATTACACTTTATCTTTATTTTCAATATTCAAGATAATAACCAACAAGAGGCTCTCAAGAGCCTGAATCGCTCACCTGAATTTTTTTGGTTTAATCTCTCATCAATGATTATTTTGGCTTTTCAATTTATTTAAATGTTCTTGAAATCGTCCTATTCTCTTCAAAAGCCAAAAAAAAAATCAATTTCTCCTATGTTCTATTTTAGCCATAGGAGCTATGTTTCTTGACATACAAGGAAATGAAATATAAAATTTATACTAGATACTCTGAAACTCTGAAACTCATTTAGCCTAAGTTTGGCTGAAATTGATACAGCAGTTTCAAAGGAGAAGATTTTTTAAAGTAAGTCAACATGATGAACAAATTGTGAAAAAAGTTTTTAAAGGGCAATAACTCCTTAAGAGGTCAATTGACAATTTTGGTCAAATTGACTTATTTGTAGATCTTACTTTGCTGATCATTTTTGCTGTTTACAGTTTATCTTTATCTATAATAATATTCAAGATAATGACCAAAAACTGCAAAATTTCCTTAAAATTACAAATTAAGTGGCAGCAACCCAACAATGGTTTGTTTGATTCATCTGAAAATTTCAGGGCTGATAGATCTTGACCTAATGAACATTTTTACCCCATCTCAGATTTGCTCTAAATGCTTTCGTTTTTGAGATATAAGCCAAAAACTGCATTTGACCCCTATGTTCTATTTTAAGTAACGGTGGCCATGTTTTTTGACGGATCAAAAATCTAAGCACACACTTTGTGCAGGATAATCTAAAGAACAATCATGCTAAGTTTCATCCAAATCCATTCAGTAGTTTCAGAGGAGAAGATTTTTTAAAGTTAGCAAATATGATGAACAAATTGTGAAAAATTGCCATTAAAGGACAATAACCCCTTAAGGGGTCAATTGACAATTTTGGTCATATTAACTTATTTGTAGATCTTACTTTGCTGATCATTTTTGCTGTTTACAGTTTATCTTTATCTATAATAATATTCAAGATAATGACCAAAAACTGCAAAATTTCCTTAAAATTACCAATTAAGTGGCAGCAACCCAACAATGGTTTGTTTGATTCATCTGAAAATTTCAGGGCTGATAGATCTTGACCTAATGAACATTTTTACCCCATGTCAGATTTGCTCTAAATGCTTTCGTTTTCGAGATATAAGCCAAAAACTGCACTTGACCCCTATGTTCTATTTTAGGTAACGGCGGCCATGTTTTTTGACGGATCAAAAATCGAAGCGCACACTTTGTGCAGGATACTCTAAGGAACAATCATGCTAAGTTTCATTTAAATCCATTCAGTAGTTTCAGAGGAGAAGATGTTTGAAAAATTGTTAACGACGACGACGACGTCGACGACGACGACGTCGACGACGACGACGACGACGGACGCCAAGTGATAAGAAAAGCTCACATGGCCTTTTAGGCCAGGTGAGCTAAAAACTACAAAATTTCCTTAAAATAACCAATTTAGTCTCAGCAACCAAACAATGGGTTGTTCGGTTTGTCTCATATTTCAGGGCTGATAGATTGTGATCTTTTGAACATTTTTACCACATGTCAGATTTGCTGTAAATGCTTTAGTTTCTGAGATATAAGCAGGATCTGCATTTGACCCCTATGTTCTATATTTAGCCATGGCGGTCATGTTGTTGATGGATAAAAAATTCGGATAGAATTCATAAACAAGATTCCTAAAGGAACATTCATTTAAGGTTAAAAAGTATAAGGCACAATAGTTTCAGAGGAGAAAAGTTTTAAATGTTAGCAAGCTGGATGAACAAAGTGTGTCCAATTGTCTTTAAAGGGCAATAACTCATTACGGGGTCAATTGACAATTTTGGTCATTTATCTTTTTTGTAGATCTTACTTTGCTGAACATTATTGCTGTTTACAGTTTATACTTATCTATAATAATATTCAAGATAATAACAACAAAATGCAAAATTTTCTTAAAACTACCAATTTAGTGGCAGCAATCGAACAATGGGTTGTACGATTCGTCTAAAAATTTCAGAGCTGATAGATCTTGACCAAATGAACAATTTTACCCATATCAGATTTGCTCTAAAAGCTTTAGTTTTTGAGAAATAAGCCAAAAACTGCATTTAATCCCTATGTTCTATTTTTAGTCATGGCGGTCATGTTTGTTAGATACCCTAAGGAATATGTAGAGTTGCAGTTTGAAGGTTTTTGGTACAGTAGTTTCAGAGGAGAATATGTTTGAAATATTTTACGACGACGACAGACGACGATAGACGACGACAGACAATGGAGGACAGACGACAACGGAAGAAGACGGACGACAAATGATGACATCAGCTCACATTGGGCCCTTCGGGCCCCGGTGATCAAAAAAGGAAAGTCCCTAATTAAATGGTAAAATCAAATGCTCAAACACATCAAACGAATTAATAACGACTGTCATATTCCATTTTTTGTACATAAATTAGGCAGTTAGTTTTCTCGTTTGAATAGTTTTACATTTGTCATTTTGCGGCCTTTTATAGCTGACTATGCAGTATGGGCTTCGCTCATTGTTGAAATCCATACGGTGACCTATAGTTGTTAATTTCTGTGTTATTTGGTCTCTTGTGGAAAGTTTTCTCATAGGCAATCATACCACATCTTCTTTTTGTACTTAACAGGTAATGATGTCAAAAAGGGATACAGCATAAAATTGAGAATGGAAATGGGGATATGTCAAGGAAACAACGACCCGATCAAAGAGCAGACAAAAGCCAAAGTTCACCAATGAGAAAATCCCGCACCCGGAAGTGGTCCTCAGCTTGCCCCTCAATAAAATTGTGTAATAGTTCAATGGAAATGGACGTCACACTTTATTCAAAAACATATAAATGAACTATAATTAAAAAAAACATACAAGACTAACAAAGGCTAGAGGCTCCTGACTTAGAACAGGCACAAAAATGCGGCGGGTTTAAACCTGTTTTGTGAGATCTCAACCCTCCCCCTATACCTTTAGCCAATGTAGAATAAAGAAACACAGTAATACGCACAGTAAAACTTAGTTTAAAAGTAGTCCGAGTCTTATGTCAGAGTAGGTAACAAAAGAAAAATGATAAAGATACATAAATTAACAAAGACCTACTAGCAGTTACTGACATGCAAGCTCCAGATCTCAATTAAACTGATTGAAAGATTATGCCTTTATCATATTAAATGCAAGTACAATTCCTCCTGTTAGGGGTTTAGTATCAAACCATCATAAAATATATGAGAGGGGTTTGGTATCATACCATCATAAAATATATGAGAAGAACATAACCGTATCATGCAAACAACTGGTTTTAGAATAAATGTGTTTATTTCCGATGCAAAGACCCTATGAGTGTATCAATATTAATACCAAAATATGCAATCCTTAATGACCTGACAAAAGTATCGTAACTATATCCCTTCCGAGTAAGTATGTTTAAAGGTTTGGTTAAATCTTGAGGTGAATTAGACATTTTTTTTAGCTTTGTAAAAAATATAACCACAAAATATTGGATGTGAAATACCTGTACATATAAAATGTCTGCATGTTGATTTATATTTACGAATGATGTTCTTATACCGATGATAAAATTCACTAAATGTTTGGACTAGTTTGTGATTTCAAAAACCCTGGTATAATAATTTTTCAGTAATACAGAGATTTCTTTCGTTGAAATAATATACATTGTTACAAACACGAGCGACGACAGCCGTCAACATTGTGTTATAATCTTAATCACTATAAAAACAAAACAAATCTGTAACAAAGACGCATTTATTTATTTACTACGGATCTTCCCCTCAAGGAATATATAACCTTACATGAAGCTGTCATTTGCAAAATCTTAAGGGATTTTGGCGTACAACATTTTAATTATGTCTACGATGAGTTTATGTGTAAATAAATATATTATATTAAATTCAAATCAACTTTTATTTGCCACAGATGGTGCGCGTTTTGCAGTGTATTAGATCGCGAATAATTTTCTATAATTAGAATCGTTGGCTCAAATAATAAAATCCATTTAAAAACATATTGTATGAAATAAGTTTTATAACAAACTCGCACAATAAATGTGATACATTTTTAGCTAAGAGTACAGTGACAACTTAAAAAGCACATAATAATGACACAAGTCAAAAGTTATTTAAAACAGTAGTTTTTCAGGCATGCATATCAGGTACAATGTATTTTGAAATATTTTCATCTAACAGGCCTTCCATAGGCTTGGGTACATTCCAGCATGTCGTGTCCTCTCCAGTAATCACGTTTTGTTTCTGGTCCAAATTCGTGTAGAAACGATACATATGGCCGTCTCCAACTTCCAAGAAATGACCATGTTCATTACCTTGCTTATCCAATGTAATCTGGAACAGCTTAGTAGATTTGTGTACAAGTTCTCCTAAAACAACATAATTTACAATACAATTATGTGACAACCATAGCTGTGGTATTTTTCTTAAAATCTTAGCTATACTAGTACTTACAATATATATGACCTTGGTCTATGTGCATATCCAACAAAGGACACTCTCTAACATTGTAGATGAGAATAGACTTCATGACAGAACTCTTTATTTTACTGATCGCGTATTTCTTATATTTTAGTATGTTTGATTTCTCTATTTCTTCTTTAGCTTTTGCTCAAACACAAAAGAGGATACAGCATCCTCAATTAAGGGTAATCATACCGATGAAGAATGACAATCTACTAACTATATCGGCAAAATTTGAATTTTTAACATATCTTGCCTTCTGATCCTTTTTTAATTTAAAGTGTTCATCAATCTATAATAATTTAAATCTTATAAGGCATATCGGGAACAAAATATTTCTCTCTTAATATCATAGTTTTCATGATAATAGCCAAAAATGTAAAACAAATGGTATTTTTTTTTATTTCTGGGCATAAACTCCTATGAAAATTTGTCTAACAGTTTTAATGACGATGGACATTTGGTGGAGCTTATTAATCTGAACATTTTTGCTCCTTTCAGATTATCTCTATTTATAAAGGTTCAAACAATAATAGACAAAACTTATTGTTACCCTTATAAATATAGGACTCAAATCTATGGTGGATTCCAAATCTATGGCATATTCCATATATATGGCAAATGTGACGTCATGCCACACCAAATTTATGGCGGATTTTTTGTGTTTTCAAATCTATGGCATATTTCGTGTGAATGTAGAACAAGGCGGTACATATACGATCAATTACTTGTCTTAAACAAGTGGAAATGAACGACAAAGGGGGCATGTCTTTAAACATCCATAATGGTCAACCAAATCTTGATGGCAAACAAAATATTTCGTAAATGATAATTTTTTATACCTTAATACAGACCACAAGATTGAAACGACATTAAAGATAAGCATTTTATAAACTTTGCATGGTACTAGTATCTGTTTAACCCATTCATTAAACACTAATAGTTAGTCTCTGAACATACATTACAAGAAGGAATTTCTTTATTAAAAAATATATTATCAATAAAAATGAAAAGTTTGAATTTTCAAATAATATTTATTTTATCGAAAATACAATTTATTTATTCGATGACGATTTAAATTAAATTGGTATCCGGTAATTTTGTCTTTCACTTTATAAACTTTGCCAGCCGTAGATAGTAAAATATTTACTATAACTCCTTTTCTTACATATCCGGTACTGAAAAAAAGCGGTGCCCTTATTCATCGCGGGTATTCGGCAGGTACATCACATTTTGTCCCTCTTCCGGATAATTGGTCACATTGTTCAGATCTCTTTAAACCATCCGCAAATTATTGTCGAGGGAAATACCTTCATCTGAAATGGTGTTAAAATCTATCGATTCCGTCATCGTTAGCGGGGGCGACGATGTAATATGGCGTTATTCAATTGTGACGTTATATGTTACTCTTCACCCCGGAAAATTTTGCAAAATAAAGATCTGCCATAGATTCGGAGAAAACAAAAATCTGCCATGGATTTGATTTAATTGACTTTTGTAACTTCACATTTGCCATATATAAGGAATCTGCCATAGATTTAGAACCCGCCACAAATATGAGTCCTACACATATAAAGAAGATGTGGTATGATTGCCAATGAGACAACTCTCTACTGTTCTATTTCAACCATGTCCTCCATGTTGATATGTAGGCCGGGTCATATATGACACATTTAAAAACTAGATACCTAAAAGTTGTCTGAGCAGTTTCAGCGGGGATATTTTGCAAAAGATTACAAAAATTAACAAAAAACTGTGAAAAATTGATTATTAAGGGCAATAACTCCTTAAGGGGTCAATTGTTCATTTTTGTCATATGTTGACTTATTTGTAGATCTTACTTTGCATAACACTATTGTTGTTTACAGTTTATCCCTACCTTTATTAGTATTCAAGATAATTATAAAAATTTGCAAAATTTCCCAATTTAGGGATAGAAACAACGGGTGGTCTGATGCGACTGAAAATTTAAAGGCAGATAGATATTCTCGTGAAGATCAATGATGAATTTAACCCCCATGTTCTTTTTTTAACCATGGTTAAGAGAAGATTCTTGTAAAAGTTACGGCGACGTCGGACGCCAAGTGATGAGCAAAGCTCACTTGGCTCTTTTGTGCAAGGTGAGCAAAAAAATAAACTACCAAAGACGCTTGACACCTAGCAGAACAAATGATTTTCTGTACATATTTTTATAAAAATAAAATATATAAAATATCTGTCTTAGCGAAATATGAAACAAAAATATCTGCATTTGTGAGAGAAAAAAATACTGCCACATGCAGGATTCCTACATGATATTACAATTTTGTTATATCGATTCTATAAAGTTCCTCACCAAGTATCCCTGATGCAAACTGTGATATCCCTGTCTCTTTCTCTATATAGATGTTCAAGTAACTCATTGCCATGTTTGTATCCTGTTTCATATGTCGTCTGATGGAAACGATGACGTCATTTCCAAAGTCAATCATCATAGTTCTGTCATGGCGACCAACATGCTTCACGATGATTGCAACATTTTCCATTCGAAAAACGGTTTTGTCATCCCAAGATAGGGACGCACCATTGAAATAAATGCTACTAGGTTTCACCACTATTTCCACAGTTAGTGTGCGTAAAACAAGTACCCCGAAGAATGTTTTAAAGTCTCCGTGTTCATTTCTAGCAGTCGATTCCACAACAGCAGCATTGATAGTGACACCTTTAGAAATATTAAAAAGAAAAAAAAAACATAATTTGTGCTGTTATAGTTAGAGCTTTAAAAGTGGAGTGAGAAATGAAAAAAAAATATGAAATTATATCTGTTTTAAAATAAAAAGTGTTTCTTGATACAGAAATTTTGAATTTTAATAGAATGCAGTTCATAATTATTAGTATTGTACCAAGCGATTAAAATTAATTGCAATAGTGATACCAATATTGCCGTGTATCAAAAGCACTGTTTAAAGTATCAGCTGTATGTCATGTCAAAATAAAAGTTATAAATTTCTTCATCTAGTTGCACAAAATAATTTTGAAAATATGAGTAATGTTTTTACGGGAACTTTCATACAAGATGAAAGTATGATAAGGTTTCCCTTTGTTGCCCTTGATTTTGGAAATCCTGGAGTACTTAAAATCTTTCAAATAACATTCTTCTTCGAACGTAATATTTCGTTGTGTGTTTTTTTTTTTTTTTAATTTAGTTGCTTTAGTTTTGGAGTTTAGTGTAACTTCCCTGAAATAGTACACATCTTTGTTTAGGGCCAGCTGAAGCCTGTATCCAAGTGTGGGAACTTCTCGCTGTATGGAAGACCACTTGGTGGCATTATGCTATTTTATGAATTTTGTTCGAACTGTCTAATAAAATTGAGAATGGAAATGGGGAATGTGCCAAAGAGACAACAACCCGACCATAGAAAAAAACAACAGCAGAAGGTCACCAACAGGTCTTCAATGTAGCGAGGAATTCCCGCAACCGGAGGCGTCCTTCAACTGGCCCCTAAACAAATATATACTAGTTCAGTGATAATGAACGCCATACTAATTTCCAAATTGTACACAAGAAACTAAATTTAAAATAATACAAGACTAACAAAGGCCAGAGGCTTCTGACTTGGGACAGGCGCAAAAATGCCGCGGGGTTAAACATGTTTGTGAGATCTCAACCATCCTCCTATACCTCTAGCCAATGTAGAAAAGTAAACGCATAACAATACGCGCATTAAAATTCAGTTCAAGAGAAGTCCGAGTCTGATGTCAGAAGATGTAACCAAAGAAAATAAACAAAATGACAATAATACATAAATAACAACAGACTACTAGCAGTTAACTGACATGCCAGCTCCAGACTTCAATTAAACTGACTGAAAGATTATGATTTCATCATATGAACATCAGGCACAATCCTTCCCGTTAGGTGTTTAGTATCATACCATCATAACATATATGAGAAGAACATAACCCGTGTCATGCCAACAACTGTTTTTTGAATAAATGTGTTAAGTTCCCAATTTCCCATTTCCAGCCTCAATTTTATTTAGATGTTTATAAGACGCAAGTATGTACGATGGCATTCAATTTTGTAGACTTTGTTTAACATACTAACATTAGAGTATTTGGTACAATTTGCACACAGACTGCTAAAGTAACCTAGTTGCGAGATCTTGTAGATGATATTTAGATATGAACCAAGGCGTTACCAACAAATATATTTATTCACATTTTTTTTAAATTTAAATGATTCTCCTTATATATTTCAAATATCTGATCACATAACTTATTTCTATGTAATTTTGTTAAAAAAAAATATATTTTATGTTTTCAAATCTACTAACTTGTCGACGAAGTCTACATTCAAATTAATTAAAGAAATGTTAAATATTTGACAATTGGAAGGCTTGGTGGTAAAGTATAATGAAATATAAACTCTATGTATATTCTCAGAATAGAATTTCATAAATCTATTTGTAACAAACTTTTATTAAAAACAAAATCGCATTCTAATTACCAATATGATACTTCAATTCAACAGGTTTTGACTCATATTGTCTCCTTCATTGATGTTTTTTTTTTATCAAATTGTTGGTATATAAACGTCAAGTGACAGACATTTTATATATGCTAAGGACACATACTTAATATATTTGAATTAATTATCAACAAGTGCAATTGGAAACATTAAAAAATCGCATGCGTCTGTAAAAACGGTTTGATTTCATAACTTTAAAAACTTTTAAAAATGTTTGTTATACTTCTATTTTCGAGCAACAATATTTCTTTTTCTCCTTTTCTTACATCGTCTTAGTTGCATTTCGAACTATATATCAATGTTATAGCCTGTGATCGTTGCTCGCTGCTCGACAGTAGACATATCGACGAAGTTTTAGATTGCGCCAGGAATACAGGCTATCAATGTTAAATCTAACGTTGATTTGGATCTGCAATATCTATGAAATAAATATAGTCTTTACATAAAAATTTCAATAAGTTTAAAACAGTTGACTTTCAGGGGGAAACGAATTCTTAGGAATTGATCAACTATTCATTACCTGTTTTCGCACAACTTTTATAGTGAGGTGATGTATGAATTCAAGAGTATTATAAATCAAGAATACTTTCAAGATACAGTACCTGACACTGGATCTTTCACCAACTGGAGGATTTCACCATTCTTTGCTTTAATATTAAAACAAACGGGTAACTCTAGATCCTTCATTCGAACCATAAAGTGTGGATCTCCGCCAGCTAAAACAGGATACACATTTCATAGTTAAATATTATTGTTAAATAACATAGTTTAGTATGAGCATTTGAATTTTTCAGAGGGAAACCTTTAAAATGTCATTATAACATAACATTTGCCTAGAACAAAATATTGTAATTGTAACACAGTTGTAAGGCATTTTAACTCTTTTTTAGAGTTTTAGCAAAATATGTGGTAAAAGAGCAACATTTGTATTAGCATCAAAAGGTCAAAGCTCGTTGTTAAACGGATGTATGTTGTTGAATGACTGAGATATTGAATATCATATGCAAGCTTCCTCTATCTCAGCGTTGTTTCATTTTTTCTGTGTTTCTTTTAACCTAGAGAACAACAAACATTGAAGAAAAAATACTATTTTTACTATTTGATGTCATGAAACAGAGTAATGAAACCGACTTCAAATGTACAGTTAAGATTTGGTGTATGACAGATATACTTCTTAAATAGATTTAGCTGCCTTATATATAAAAAAGACCAAAATGACACAGACATTAACAACTATAGGTCACCGTACGGTCTTCAACAATGAGCAAAGCCCATACCGCATAGTCAGCTATAAAAGGTCCCGATAAGACAATGTAAAACAATTCAAACGAGAAAACTAATTCATTAAGCTTATTCATTTTTACCTAATGGACTCGAATTTTTATCACACTAAAATATTTACTAGACATTACAATGAAACAGTAAACAAGTATGCATGAAATCGTAATAATGTATCAGCAATCTCGTGCTTTTTTTTAGACGCACTCTATGAATTATTACGAAGACTGCCGATGGTTATGTGATCCAATATAAACTAAATAGACACATAAAAAGACAGACGAGAAGTTGTATTAGTTTAAATTTGTTCGTTTTTTTTATCTATATTCATGATAGTTATTGATGATGATTATGAATTTTTAAAGTTAAAACAAATGAACTTATGATTACAATATGTCTTATGTCTATAATAAGTCTATATAGCCGAGAAATAAAATTTAGATATATGGTAACAAAAAATTTATGAGGAATAAATGTTGTCTGAAGTACTAGTACGTTGCATTTTTTACAAATGGTTGATAATACATCTTGTAATCGAAAGCTTTCATTAGCACGATACTGAAGTGCTTGCATCAACTTTATATTCTTTCTCATTTCTACCCAGTACAAGAAGTTAACAAATTATATAAATCTGATTATAAATCAGATTTTTTTTTCAAGTTTTGCATAAAAGGATCTGAAAACACTCCAATTTACTTTCAGTTCTGTTAAATATTACATCAGCCAATCAAATTTCAACTTGAAGGTGAGTTATTATCTGACGAAACCAGAGGATCGCTTATTTAATAGGTCGTTAAAACCGAAAGTAGAATGTAGTGTTTACATATCTTTGTAAGCAAGGCTTGGACACGGGATTTATATTTTAATCATATTGTATAAACATCAAACTGACAATGTCAGTGTAGACTATGTAACTGTATGTTAAAGTACCTCCCCCACTGAAACTTCCTCCCGACGGGCCTCCACCAGCGTAGAAACTTCCTCTCGAAATGTCATAAACCGGCACAGGCGCCCGATTCATGTAAGCACTCCCAGGTTGTCCATGCTGTTGTACTGATGAACTTGTCAATAATGACGACCCAGACAGCGCAACTAAAACAAGTAAAACAAAGAATTAACATACTTATTAACGATACTTTAATTCTAAGATCGACATTTCTGAAATATTTTTGTCTAGGAATTATATCATTGGTTCATGTCGTTTTTTCAATTTTTTAAGGTAAACTTGACAAACTAGCCGATTTTTGTTCTAGCTATAGAATGGAATAGTTTTCGTAGATTATATACCTCATTCTTTTAGATTTAGTACATTTTATGAAACATGAATTTGTGTCTATAAATCATGGTAACATCTAGGCTATCAGTTTGTTGGTATTGAAATTAAAACTTTGTAAAAAGGCTTGTTTATAATTCAGATTTGAAAAATAATTACTCGTGTACCAATACTAAATTAGAAGTTTTACCATTTGATGTCTAATATCAAATCTTGTACATTATTTTCAGTGCATATTAAAAAAGAAGATGTGGTATGATTGCCAATGAGACAACTGTCCACAAGAGACCAAAATGACATAGACATAACAAGTGCATAGCCTTTTTTTTTTTTTGTCTACTTAATATTTGAATCTTCAAACGCTATTTGTCCATAATGTGCAATAAACCAGTTTGAAAAAAAAGACACTGTTTACTATAATTTCCTAGCTTAATTATCGGTTCACATGTGTTGTCTTACTACATAAGTTAAAATTAGCTTCTATATTTCTGTGGAAATAAATTATTGACAAAAAATTAAAATTACATTTACAGGAAAACAAACTCTAAATTTGTTCAATTTGATGTTCATATACAGAGAGATGAAATGATTTTTTATTTTAAATTTAGAAGGAAATCTGTTTTGATTGACTGTAACAATTTGTGTTGTAATATTTTCGTTAGAAATTTTTCAACTTATGCTTCATTTCTAAAGTGAATAACGTGAATGTGTACCCCCTTTTTGCAGTAGCAATAACCAGATTTGTCAATTGTTTTCTTGTAAACAGAAACTGAGATGTATATGCACTTGTGATTTAATTGCTTGTGTGAATTTACTTTTAATATTAAACATTATGAGGAAAAACGATCGGGCAAAGAAACTGTTTTCCCTTCTGGACCACTTACGTGCACTCCACACTCAGAATTGAGTTGCATTAAATTTGTGTGCTTCTTTGCAATATTTGGGTTACATTTCTTGTATTTGAGTATTTTAATCTTAATTATGGTGCTACTGGTTTTTTAGCTCACCTGCCCCGAAGGGCCAAGTGAGCTTTTCTAATCACTCTGCGTCCGTCGTCCGTCGTCGTCGTCCTTCGTCGTCTGTTAACTTTTACAAAAATCTTCTCCTCTAAAACTATTAGGTCTAATTTAACCAAACATGGCCACAATCATCATTGGGGTATCTAGTTTAAAAAATGTGTCCGGCGATCCGGCCAGCCAACCAAGATGGCCGCCATGGCTAAAAATAAAACATAGGGGTAAAATGTAGATTTTGGCTTATAACTCTGAAACCAAAGCATTTAGAGCAAATGTGACATGGGTTAAATTGTTTATCAGGTCAAGATCTACCTGCCCTGCAATTTTCAGATGAATCAGACAACTGGTTGTTAGGTTGCTAACCCTTAATTGGTAATTGTAAGGAAATTTTGGTTATCTTGAATATTATTATAGATAGAGATAAACTGTAAACAGCAATAATGTTCAGCAAAGTAAGATCTACACATAATTCAACATGATCAAAATGGTCAGTTGACCCCTTAAGAAGTTATTGCCCTTTATAGTCAATTTTACCAATTTTCCTTAAATTTTTGTAATATTTTACAAAAACCTTCTCCTCTGAAACTACTAAGACAAATGTAACCAAACTTGTCCACAATCATCATAAAAGTATCTAGTTTATAAAATGTGTCCGATGACCCTGCCTGTAAACCAGGTTGCTGCCCCTGAGTTAGTAAATTTACAGAAATTTGGCTGTTTTTTGCTATTATCTTAGATATAATATTATAAACTATGATGTTAAACTTATTTTACATGATTTCAAAAGCATCAGAAAATAAGGTGAGCGACGCAGGCTGTTTAGAGCCTATAGTTTTTTTTCACACATACTTTTTGGTGGCAGCATCGGTATCTTCTTTTAAGTTTTCATAAATGTGTGTTTGATGAAATTTAAAAATATTTTTCCTTACGTTGTGCGTCTTCATTTTCTTCGAATGATCCGACATCTTTTTCATCTGGTTTTGTAACGACCATGGATGTCAAGGGTGTAACAAACTTATACTGTAAATAAAAAATGTAGTGGTAATGTAACCTACTTTTCTATTATTTTTCTACCTTTCTATTACATTCCTATTTTTCTATGTATTGTAAAGCCTTGTAAAAAAACCATTTAAATAGTACTGTAGTGGTGGAATATCAATTTCAAGTAAGACATATCGCATAAAAAGTGACCATGCTGTCAATAGTAATCAAATCCAGAAAGCTAATGTATTGCAAAACAATTGTTTTTTTTTTTTTTTTTCTCAATTCTTAAAATAGTTGCAGAGTATATGTATTTCAATATATATATAATGTCTTGAGTGTATCAACCATTTGTTAAAAATGCAACGTACTTTCAGACAACATTTATTCCTGATAAAGATTATAAATTCTGTGACATTTTTTGTTTCCCGATGATATATCTAACGTCATATATACCTTAAGAGAAAGATCTAAAGCTTTTTGATTCAATTGTGTTTTTTCTTCAGCATTGTCAACTTCTATTGCTGACTCCAACAGTTGTTTTATTGTTAAATATGCCCATATTCTCTCTGTAATTTTGTGGAAATCTTCAGGTTTGGTCAGTTCTGGAACACCTTTGTTTACATCTGAATCAAGAGACAGTTCTATATGTCCATCAGAACCGTCCCCAGTTACAACCAAATCCACTTCATTGACATCATCATCGGACATTTTACCGGCAATGATTAATTCCTTTCCATCAAAAAACGTATCAAAACTTAACCTTGTTACATTTTCAACAACTTCATCGTCTTTTCCAAGATATTGAAATGTTAAATTTTGTAAGGTCGCAGACGATATTTCATCATAAAATCCTTTTATTTGCAAAGAAGAATCTGAATCTTCAAAAATTCTTCTGGCAATTCCTTTGTTCTGAACAGCAAGCTTTTTGATGAAGGTATAATCAGCATTATTCCCAAATGCAAGGCTGAACATTGTTATTCCTTTTGTGTTATATGTTTTCACGTTTTTCAGAATTTTGTGGCTGGCTGTTTCTGCTCTTCCATCAGTCAGAAATACAATTAATTTGATACGTTGACTGTCTAGTTCTACGTTATTTAGAAACTGTATTCCTTTCTCCAAGGCATCATTAGCTTTTGTTCCTATTCCAAAAGTACTTATATTTATTAAAATAGTTATCGATTAGTAATCTTTCTCGCACCGTAATTATTGACGTGGACTAAAATATGTTTATTCTGATCTAATAGCTTTTCTGTTTCGTATTCGCCGATTTGTATAAAAACAAAATAGCAGAAAACCGACTTATGGTTGTATTATGATTATTTAATTTTGGGAAATTCGGTTGTCATCTTTTAAAAAAACAACGAGTGACGGTATTTTCTTTCTTTTTTATTCTTTGGTGTGAAGGGGGCTTTATTTCGTTCGTTTTATGTAACTCACATCAAGGTATGTTAACTTTTGGACGTAAAACACTTATAGGGAGGGGATCGGATGTGATCAATCATCATCACAATTACTCGTGTAGAGTTGGGAAGTCATGGGTAAAACTAAAGACTGGATAATTAATAGTGTGTGCTTCTACACTAGGGACGCAGCATATTAATGTGTTTCGGTAAGGTGATGTCTTCCTGCTCTTCATTGTCCTCATCCTCATTATCATCATCTAGTCCAAAAATGTATTTATTGAAAATTTCAGCAAATAAAATTATGGTGTATTTTTACAACACGACGGGTGCCACATGTGGAGCAGGATATGCTTACCCTTCCGGAGCACTTGAGATCACCCCTAGTTGTTGCTTATTCTTTAGTTTTCTATGTTGTATCATGTGTACTATAGATTGTCTGTTTGTCCTTTTTCATTTTTAGCCATGGTGTTGTCAGTTTATTTTCGATTTATGAGTTTGACTGTCCCTTTGGTATCTTTCGTCCCTCTTTTATAGGGACTTTCAACATATTTTATTTTATCTATTCCTAGAAATTCAGGTGACCATGGTACATATGTCTTCAGTGTATTTTAAATCCCTCTCATTATTTACATGTTTTATGCAGGTATATACAATAATAAAATCTAGTACCGTGTATATTATATAGTATACAAATAATCAAGGTTAGTACCTCCACTGGCCGCCATCCTTTGACTAAACTCTCTGGCGTTAAGTGTTGTATTGCTATTTACAGAAACCAGAGACTCCTGCCAAAGTGTAGATTGTGAACTGAATTCCATAATATTGAATCTGTCTTCTTCGTTTAAGTCTTGCAAAATCTTATCCATGGCATCACGTTGTTGTTGGATTTTCACTCCCGACATTGAGCCGCTAACGTCTAGAATGAACAGAATGTCTTTCGGAATCGGTTTCATACCAGACGGTGCAAAGAAGTGGACAAAGTATCCATCAACAACCTTAAATAAGAAAATAAATAATGATATTTTATAATTTTATTAGCGATTATAATAGTGATATTAATTATATAATACAAATGATATCTGACGAAAAGTTTAATTATGGCCTATACTTCGCTAGTGTGCCCACATCTTGAGTACGTTTCTGCAGTATGAAACTATATCGAAAACATCACATTGACTCCCTAGACTTGGTTCAAAGAAGATGTGCCAGATTTGCGACATTAATATACAGTCGAGAACCAGGGACAGTTACAAACATCATGAAAACCCTAGAATGGCAAACGCTTGAATCTAGACGGAAATCCAGTAGATTGAGCATGTTTTACAAAGCCACGAAATATGGAAAGGCAGCAGTCAACATTGTTACCATCATGCGTGAGAAGACCATTTACCTCAACAAGACAATACCATCCAGAAAAAATCACTCAGATGCCTACAAATACAGCTATATACCACACACCAATACCGACTGGAACAGCCTGCGTCTTTTATACATCTCTTGAATGCTTCAAGGAGCAACGTCGGGGAGTGCAGCTTTTTTATTTGCACTTGTAAATACTGAGCAAGTTGGTTGACGTTTGAACAGCAGTATATGCGCTATGGATAATACAGATTAATAGTGCATTTATAAATAGGGTGTGCAATTTGAACTTATCCCAATGCACATACTTGCTCTTGCGGTTTAATGTCCGACCCAAACTTCAAATATTTTTCTGACATTGTTCAAAAACAATACACATATCATTAAAATACTTGAGTTTGCAACAGTGATGTTAAAAAATGGATATGGTTTAATTTAAATATACTGTTGTAAAATGTTATTCAAACAGAAATCATTTTAATTGAAGGAAGGACTTTCCTTCGTGCATGGCTCTGATTGTTCTCCGAGTTTGGCTTCCAAGTTTTATTTTGTTTTTTAACAGCTCTTCAACGTTTTTATTAGGTTTTTGCATTAAAAAATCACCGAAAAGACTTAATTGATTGTCGAAATGAACATCTGGTGTAGTATAATTGGTACTGTTAATGTTATTACTTTCACTGTATTGATGCCTCTGCTAGTGACTTGGTATACATTAGGCCGTTAATTTTCTCACAGACAGTTGAATTGTTTTTCATGCCGGGGCCTTTTATAGCCAACAATACGGTAAGGATTTTTCTCATTGTTGAAGGTCGTACAGTTTCCCATTATTGCTTACATCCACTTCATAAACTTGGATAGTTGTAGCATTGGCAATCATTCCACATCTACTAATTTTTATATAGTAATCAGAACTTCCAAATTAACAGGAATTATTTTTGTTGTTGTCATATTAAATTTTATTAATTAACTGTTCTAAAAACTTTAAAATGGTCGAAATACTTAGAGTTTCTACCCAAGGAATATTACTACCGTAACTGTTTCTCGAAAATTATTTCGGAATTTCAGGTCCTAAATGCTCTTCAACTTTGTACTTTATTTTGCCTTTAAACTTGTGTTGCAATAACTGCAAAATATATAGCATTTCCCTTGATAAGGAAAGTCAGATTTTTTGTTTTATAAATAGGTCTATAAAATTAGCCGAAAAATATTAGATCTGATTTTTTTTCTAACTTTTTCTCTTACTTCGTAGGAGGGTTTTTTGTCCAAATCACAACATTTAAGTTAAACTATAATGTAATAACTTCTGAAACATGTCATTATATCAACTTTATATTATACTTACCAAAACCTCTCCGCCATCAAATTTTCTTTCAACGTCATATTCAATCACAAAGAGCCCGGATATTCCTTGGTCGGATTGTTGTTTTTGGTCATCAGTAGTAGGTGCATAGTGAATCATCGCTGATTTTGTTGTTGGCCTATTAATCGTCACCAAAGCATTCTTGCCTTCTAAAACATTAAAAACACAATGACTTACCATATCCCATCATGATTATATATTTTATTAGATGTCTTAGAAACTGTTAATATCCTTGGTTTTTTTTCTTCAAACATTTCAGAATGATTTATCATAGTTTAGCTGTATATAAACAGAAATGTATACGCAAACATAATCTTTTAAAAACCGCTACACTTACGTATCAGCATTGTATGCAACATGTATTCCCTTAGTTACATTATTTATTTGACTTGTGTGTGTGTGTGTGTGTGTGTTTGACAATTTGTGTGTGTGAAAAGACAGTATCAAATGGTGGTATATTAATCCTATAATAATAATTGATTTTTTTGGTAAAATGATGTACCTCATACCAAAAATTCTTTTGATGACATATATTTGATTGGAAATGCACAAAAATGTCTCAAAATGATAACGCTTTAAAAAAATGAATAAAGTTTTGAAATTAATTTTGAACTTAGGTACTAACAAGTGTTTGCTTAACAGAAAACAGACACATTTAAGCACCATTTTTTCGGTGCAAACATGCAAACTTTGATTTTAGGACCAACACAGTAAAGTGAAACTTTATTTTGCCGTTTTAAAATCTTGCCTTGTAATAACTTTTTGATTTTTAAGAATGTCTACATTGCTGGAGTATAGATCTCGTATTGTTTTTCAATGATTTCCATTTAATAGGGTTAGCTCTTACAAGGAAGGTTTTGCTCCTATTGAATGAATTAAAATTTTACGAACACCATCAGTTGGTTGACAATTATAGAATATACTTGACCACGGGTATGTTCCAATTATTGTATGCACATTTCTGTCCAGTTGTATTTGATTGTGACTTCCTAAATTAATACTGATAACCGGATGTATACGTTTATGAGCAACACAGCGATTGTTATATGTGATGCAAGATCTTCTTAATCTTTAAAAATCACCCCGTTTATTTGGAGAGGTTTATTTGCAAAACATTTTTATGCCCCACCTACGATAGTAGAGGGGCATTATGTTTTCTGGTCTGTGCGTCTTTCCGTCTGTCCGTCCTTCTGTTCGACCGTCCGTTCCATTTCAGGTTAAAGTTTTTGGTCAAGGTAGTTTTTGAAGAAGCTAAAGTCCAATCAACTTGAAACTTAGTACACATGTTCCTTATGATATGATCTTTCTTATTTTAAAACAAAATTAATCTTTTGACCCCATTTTCATGGTCCACTGAACATAGAAATTAAAAGTGTGAGTTTCAGGTTAAAGTTTTTGGTCAAGATAGTTTTCAATGAAGTTTAAGTCCAATCAACTTGAAACTTAGTACACATGTTCCCTTTTGATTGATCAATTTACTTTTAAGGCCAAATTAGATTTTTAACCTAATTTCACGGTCCATTGAACATGGAAAATGATAATGCGAGTGGGGCATCCGTGTACTTTGGACACATTCTTGTTTGTTATGAATAGCACTGGTTATGTCGGTCTTTTATTACCTTATGAGTATTGGTCGTTCCTTATCTTATTAAACTTTGTTTTTGGTTATTTCATGCACCACTGTGGTTTGCGGATGGTTCAGAACAAGGAATATCTTATAATTGCTTACATCCATGCATGTAAACTATGTAAATATTGTTTTCTTACCATCAATACTACTGTCAGAAAGTATGTCATTTCTAATCGGTGGCACAGAGACTTTAGTGATATCCCTCGACTCGTGTATAGCTACGTCTATTTTGAAATCTTCTACTATCTGACCGGGGTCAATATATATGATGTGCTCATATTCCCCGTAAACTCGCTCCAATAATTCTTGGTAGGTCAGATTGAATGTTACTGAACTCTCGGCTGCAACGTTAACATCAACACTGAACCGGTTGGTATGCCTAGGTCTGTAAAGAGATAGCTTAATGTTTGTAAAACCATGGAAATACACTTCCATAATACTTCCATGCTAAAACAGAATCAAAGGCTGTTAACACTGGCGGATCTATAAATTTTCATAAGTGGGGACCCACTGACTGCCCGCTCCAGTCACGCTTCAGTGATTCCCTATTGAAGCAACCAAATTTTTTCACCCTGCCACCCCCGCCCCTTCTTAATCCGCCTCTGCGTCAACAATGATGAAGGATTGTCAATTCAATTTAGATTTGATACGTGTGGCTACCGTTAAGAATTACTAGTAATCAAATAAGGCAACTACTCCTTCAAACAAAAGTGTTACGCTTTCTGTACGCTACAGCACATTTACAACAACACTTTAAGGGGTCTATTTGGGGAACAAAATCCAGCTTATCCTTATTTCTTATGACGACAATCAAATATTTCACGCTCTTAAATCTTCTAATTCTGTAGACCTAAATTATATTACAAGAGGAATTGTTTACATGCGCTGGCTCTGAATGTGCTTCAACTGTAATCTGCCTTAGGCCGTTTTGTTATTAAATAACTGTGTAATTAAAATGCTGAATCTTGACTCTTGTATTGGATTTCCTGTCACAAAAGGAATGCCAAGAAACACGAACGTGCGTTTCAGAGAAGATCATGACCTAGAACTCCATGAAAACTGGTACCCACAGAAATTGAACACAATGTCACTAAAACATATACGGGAATTGAAAAGAAAATTCTGCATATTGCACAAAAAAGGATGATAATAACCAGCGACGCTCAGATGAAAAAAGTTTGAAAGCCAAAACAAGTACAAAGTTGAAGATTACCGAGGACAAAAAGTTCCAAAAAGTTGTGACCAATACGGCCAGGGTAATCCGCCTGGGACACGAACATCCTTATTATTTAGAATAATTCATACTTAAAATTGCAACGATTGCATTGTCTAAAAACACGAATAAATCATAAATAACAAGAAAAACTGTTCAGTCAGTTTTGTTTACAATAGCGAGCGTAGCGTATCGGAATTTACGATTTTAAGCCCGTCTACTTTTGTGGACAACACAATCAAATATAGACACGATTCCAAAAGGAAACGGTTATGTGTCTTTTATAAATCATAAGTATTTCTAAAAATACATCTATGTATTACTTATAAATAATTGAGTCAGGTATCTTCATTTGTTACAATGTACCACAAGTTACTTAATATTAAAACCTTTACTAAATTCTTTCATGGATACACAGATGTGGTTTGCAAGTTTATTCTAAAAACAGTTGTTGGCATGACACGGGTTATGTTCTTCTCATATATGTTATGATGGTATGATACTAAACCCCTAACGGGAAGGATTGTGCCTGATGTTCATATGATGAAATCATAATCTTTCAGTCAGTTTAGTTGAAGTCTGGAGCTGGCATGTCAGTTAACTGCTAGTAGTCTGTTGTTATTTATGTATTATTGTCATTTTGTTTATTTTCTTTGGTTACATCTTCTGACATCAGACTCGGATTTCTCTTGAACTGAATTTTAATGTGCGTATTGTTATGCGTTTACTTTACTACATTGGTTAGAGGTATAGGAGGAGGGTTGAGATCTCACAAACATGTTTAACCCCGCCGCATTTTTGCGCCTGTCCCAAGTCAGGAGCCTCTGGCCTTTGTTAGTCTTGTATTATTTTAATTTTAGTTTCTTGTGTACAATTTGGAAATTAGTATGGCGTTCATTATCACTTGACTAGTATATATTTGTTTAGGGGCCAGCTGAAGGACGCCTCCGGGTGCGGGAATTTCTCGCTACATTGAAGACCTGTTGGTGACCCTCTGCTGTTGTTTTTTATTTGGGCGGGTTGTTGTCTCTTTGACACATTCCCCATTTTCATTCTCAATTTTATTGAATGTTCCTGTAGAAAACTTAGTTCTAAGGTAAGGAAGCACAAAAGTCATCTTAATGTTTACACTGGTGGGGTCTACCAAATCCTGAAATTTATTTGAGTTTTGGTGACTAGTGGTCTCATTGGCAATCATACCAGATCTCCTTATTCTCTTATAGTTGTGTACATACTTTTGTGAAACGATTCCAGCTGTTTGTCCCTTTTTCTTTGCTGTTTCGTACTTTTTCTTTGCTTTCTCCTTCTCATTGATTTCTCCTGGATATAGTTTGCCATCAATCTCCCTGTTTATTTAATGATAATATTATTCAATAAAAAGGACAAAAGGGATATTATATGAAATGTAAGATATAATAAAACATAAATTGAGTATACCGGATCATGCATAGACAACATTTCTTATGACGAAACATTAAAACGCATATTACAGGAACAGTGTAGATTTATCATATAGGGCATAAAATCGCAAAACAACTTTGACCAACCCAGAAGCAACTAATCCGAGTTTGTATTACATTTTTGTCTGCATAGTATATTGATTCATAGTAAACGAAGTCAAAGACGGCCCATAGTAGAACTGTTAACTACTGCTTTCGTTTCATTCAAAATTTTGAAAAATGCTTTGTTCAAAACAAGACGTATTGAAAATTATTGTTTTTCAAATTTTATATTTATTTGTTGTTTTAGTAACTTACATGACAAACTCGGTGATGAATGCGGCATCTGGAAGAGTAACATCGAATTTAGCTTCTACAGACTTGTTATCGCTATTGGCTACAGTACTTGTAACAAGTGTTGTGGCAAACCTATATCTGATATCAGATTGAACATGGAGAGAGGTAATTTCTAGGTTCTGAAATGAAAAAAGTATAAGCTTTTGAAAAGCTTGCATACCAAAAAAACAACCCAATTATCACAAAATTGGTTAGTTTCTTCTGAAAGAAGTATAGTTTGAACATGGGAATAAAAAATAAGTTATAATACATCACAAGTATTCAAAGATTTGCCTGTGTTTCCTTTTGTGTCAATGGCAAAAATAGTGCATGCATATTTAGGATGAAACATAAGAAAACTATGTATGTGAGAGCTGTAAAAAACGGATATAAACCCTTTTTGTGTGACATTTATCACATCTAAGATGTATAAAATAAAGCGAATGGCAAAATAGTTATAGTGTGTTTGACCTAAAATTGTATCCGAAGAAAAACTGAAGTAAGTTCGATCCTTGAGGCATAACCCTTGAGCAGTTAGAGTTGCTTTGTAGAGAATAGTATCATTGCAAACTAATACATGTTACATCATGAACATTTTTTTAATTTTGTGGATTTTAATATCCTAAGTTTTGGTATGAAATAGTCTTAGTAAAGGTTTGATACTGAATAATGGTATCTGTTGTTTCGATGTAATAAAATATTAAAGCTGACTCGAGAAAAGTGTTGATGAAACGATAAGGAATGATACAAAATTGTGCATAACAAATACCAAAAGCGTTCCTATTCACAACGAGACCTTCCACATTAAACAAAATATCACACAAGCGCCTCACTGCAAATGTAAGACAATTTAGCAATATTCTTTTCTAAAAAGTATAAATTTATAAATTATATAAGACATGATTATCTAACAAGAACTGTTATAAAGTGCCCGAAAATCCCTGAACACAATAAAAAAAAAACAGTTGTTGTTCTTCTTCTTTGGGTCAACAAGGCTTCAATACTACATGCTGTTGATGTAAGCATTTAAAAATCAACGGACATAACAAATTTAAAAGTAATGTATGAATAAGTGAGATGACTTGTCAAAGTGCACAAAAAAAGTCAATAAAAAAAAACGTGTCTGAAGTTTTTTCGCGTTAACAGTCTTATTGTCAATGAGGTCCTTTACATAGCGTGAAGTTGAGTATGGTTGAACCCTTAGGCGATCGCGCTAAATCAACGCATTGAGATACAGCTGTGTGGTGATATCATCAAATTAACAAAATTAAAATAAATGTATAAATCTAAAATGCGGTGAAATAATAATACTTCATATTAACTTCAACAGGATTAAATTGAAGTAGGTTTAGTGGACACTTGAACAACTCTGGACCAGAGATATTATCGGCTTGTATATCGGAAAGAAATAATTATTCCTTGCCACTTGATTGAAACCTATTCAATAAATGTAAGTGTCATTGACTGTTAATAAAAATGTCAAGTGCATAGTGCTTATTAATTCATAAACTTGCAAACATATAAATAATTGAAAAATGAGTCATCCTACTTTTCAAACTAAAAAAGGAAAAAAGTACTCATATTTTATGTGAATGAATTAATGTTTGTAGTGGTAAACAGTACTGTTGCATGATTGTTTCCTTTCAATATATGTGTTTTTAAGCATACCAAAAGTAGGCAGGACTATTCGTTTAGTAATATTCTGCGTGGAAATAATGAAAATGATAGTTTTTTTTACTCGATTTAGGTTTTCAAATACATTATCGTTATTAATCTGTGCGGTAGAGGGCGCAAAGGTCGCCTGAAATAATGTCACACGAAGGTCATTTTATTAATAATAAGTTTTTCAAAATAAATTTTACTTCACTTCACATTATCACAGCTTCTTTTATTAGTGCACTTTTAAATTCTTTAAAAACTTGGCTGATTTTAGTATATTTAATATACTCAAGCTAAAAAAAGTGAATCATATAGAATAAGGATCTAAATAGAAATCTCAAAACTATCACAAATTCCATAAATTAAACATGAATAAAGGCGTCAGTTCGAAAAGGATAAGGACGATTTCAGTTAAGGGGGCTCCTGGGTATAAATCAATTTTTTTTCTAATATATATATATAGGATTTCGCTAAATTTTTTTATAAATGAACTTTATCATATACTTAAAAGAAAAATGAAATAAAAAGATGGGGTCACCGTTCATTTAAGCTCACAATCTGCCTCTGGAAGAAGCATACATTTTTGTTAATGTCCTTTTATTCTGTTGAACTAATAGGAGAAATAGATGTAATATCGAAATAAGAAAATAACCTTATTACAGAAATCGCTTAAATTTTACAATTATTTAGTTTATGTACAGCTTATTTGAAAACAATAATAAAAAATATAGGTCACCGATGAGTTAAAAAAGATATTTCAAATTTAATGCCTTAAATAGACATTAGAAAAATAATGGAAAAGAAAATATAAAAATAGAGTAATGAAGTCTTTTGTGCAAAATATACAAGAGTAGGTCCCTTTGAAAAAAAATTAGTTTAGTTTTGTAACCAAACTCTGTTCATTTCAATTAATATCTAAACGAATGTAGTAACAAATGAAGCACTGATCAACTGTAATCATATTCATGGTACCTATTTATCTGCAATAGATGCGCATTTTGATAACAAATATCTCTGTACAGAGTGATGCTCGAGTCCACAAAATATTTGGACATCCAAAACTTATTAAAAAAGTGAAAGGATTGTAAACCAAGAACGAATGAAAGTTTAGCCAAAGACGCGTATGGAATCTGATCTTTACATGTACATCTAGGAGATGTATAATTCCTTGATTTAAACAAATTTAACAGCAAATTTTAAAAACATCAATGTCCGCATTTTCATGCCTGTACCGAATTCTACTTAGATAAAACTCATATATTTATTTAATAATTTACCATCTGCTTGTTAATTGAAAAAAAGGAACGTTTCCATTGTGAACATCATTGATAAAATTCAGAATGGAAAAGAGAAATATGTCAAAGAGACAACAACCCGACCAAAGAGCAGACAACAGCAGAATGATATACTTGATATTCTTTAGATGTGTTTCTTATCTTCATGTTTTACTTTGGAACGTTTCCATCGGTGGATCATAGAGAGGGGGCCCGGGGATATTCCCCCCCTTTTTTTCCCGATTTTTCCCCTTCATAATGTGAACGTTTCAAAATGACTGGATCCACACCTGGTATCAGAAATTCGAAAATATTGTTACCCCTCTTTTTTGTGAAAAAACATGCTTATTCTGCATTTGTACATATTTCTGCATATATAAATGTCTGACAATAGCATACTATGTATTTACAAATCAACAGGCAATAATAAATTACTAACATTATTATATTATTAAATGAAAACAACAACATTAAAAACTTACATTACTTTTGGAATATACAACTGTAAACAACAGAAAAACTAAACATGTAAATCTTGCATCCATGTTGTTGCCTTGAGAAATTACGATTCACATAAACATCTATTTGTATCTCAAGTCTTTAAGATTGAATGACAATGATGTAAGAAGTAAGTAGGGTTTTCCCTTACTTCTGACTACGCAGCCGTGTGTACTTAGACAAAGTACATCTTTAAGTGTTGATACGAATGAAGATCTAGGCATAATATCTATCAAATTTGTTTGTAGTTTAAGTATTTTAATAAATCGGATTATAAGCTAAAATTATATAACAAGTCATTTCTATTTCTGAAGTATATTGAATAATACGAGATAATATTCAGTCTCGTAAAAGTTGAACGTTACGTAAATTTAATTTTAATATAATTGATTACATTATAATTGTTGAGTTAGCAAATAAAACGTTTGATTAACTTTGGGGAACACAATTACGCTAACAGCGGGAAGTATTTAAGATGTTGCCATCTACAAATGTATCTACGAGATGAAAATTAGATATTGGTGAATATCCTAAATATAAACTGACCGGATTTGTAATAAAAATAGATAACTCAGAGATTCATAATGGGGGAAAACCTCATTGTGCATCATCAATACAAAATAATTGGATTTTTATGAGTATTGGCTCCCCTGTTTAGGAATGTGGTTTTTGTGCTTTAAAACGATTATCATTATAGACTTTTGTGACAGTCGTTCCATAACCACGCCTTTTACAAACAAGAAAAATATTTTGTTCTTACTTCTCTAATACAAGTTCTAGCATATGAAAAACAAGAATGTGGCCATAGTACATGGATGCCCCAGTCGCACTATCATGTTTATGTTCAGAAGACCGTGAAATGAGAATTTACCTAACCTAATAATGACTTCACGGTTCAGCAAACAAACAAGCTAACCAAGGCTTCTACCTTTCCCTACACACTCAATGAAATCGGCTGTAATAACATTTTAATTTTCATTTAGGTTAATTTTCATGTGTTTAACAAATACTGACATATCCCAGAAAAAATTTGTGTATTATTTTGATACACTATTATATTTATTTCATATTTCTCTATTAAGAAAGTGTCTCCCTTTAATGTAAGCATCAAATATACTTATATTATTCTTAGATAGACATTTTTATTTGTTTTACTTTAAAAAAAAAAAAAAAAAAAGTGTTACTTTGATAATTATTTTTGATGATGTCGATACGGGGACGTTAAATCCGATGCTTCATGACGACAGATTATCGCATATTCTATATGTTATGGAACAACTGCAGCAAATGATTGAGGGTTCCGTAAGCGATCTTCATGCAGAAAGACACAAAATATCCATATTTATGATTGCCTGTTTGAAATGTTCGGCTTTTATCCCATTTGATTCACTTTGCGAAACTTTAAATTGAGAATGGAAAGGGGAATGTGTCAAAGACCAGTAAACCGCACAAGGCAATCTATCGGTCTTCATACAGCGAGAAAAACCCGCACCTGTAGGCGAACTTCAGCTCTTCCCTCAACCAAAAATAATATATTATACATAGATGAATTCTCACCCCCAAATACCAGAAAAAAACATTAAAAAAGTAGAGGCTCGAATCTGTGTCGCTCACCTAATATTTTTTTGTAATCTGCATTTTAACCCTATTTTCTATTTTTAGCCATGTCGGCCATGTTTGTTGACAAGCGGGGTCATCCGACAAATTTTTAAACTAGATACCCTTATGATTGTTGTGGCAAAATTTTTCAGAGGAGAGGATTAACAAAATTTTACGAAAAGTTGTTTAAACTAGACTTTAAACTCCTTAAAGGGTCAGTTGACAATTTTGGCCTTGTTTAACTTATTTGTAGATCTTAATACTTTGTTGAACATTATTGCTGTTTACATTTTATCTCTATCTATAACATATTCAAGATAATATCCGAAAATCAACGGGTTGTCCGATTCATCTGAAAATTTCAGAACAGATAGATCTCAACCTAATGAACATTTTATCTCTATCTATAACAATATTCAATATAATATCCAAAAACTGCAAAATTTCCTGAAAATTACTCGGAAAATCAACGGGTCTAAGTCTGATTCATCTGAAAATTTCAGAACAGATAGATTTTAACCTAATGAACATTTTATCTCTATCTATAACAATATTCAAGATAATATCCAAAAACTGCAAAATTTCCTGAAAATTACTCGGAAAATCAACGGGTTGTCTGATTCATCTGAAAATTTCAAAACAGATAGAACTCACTGACAGCCTAATGAACATTTTTACCCCAGTCAGATTTACTCGTTATGCTTAAGTTTCAGAGATATAAGCCAAACACTGCATTTTACCCCTTTGTTCTATTTTTAGCCATGGCGGCCATCTTGGTTGTCGGGCCAGATCATCTAACAATATTTTTAACTAGATACCCCAATGATGATTATGAACAAGTTTGATTAAATTTTGCCCAGTAGTTTCAGAGGAGAAGATTTTTGTAAAAGTTAACAGACGATGACGGACGACGGACGCCAAGTGATGAGAAAAGCTCATTTGGCCTTTTAGGTTCAACAAAGGCCAGAGGCTCATGACATGGGACAGGATTAAATATGATTTACGGGATCTCAATTCTCCCCTATTCATCTACCCAAAGTAGAATAAACAAACACACAGCAACAAGCACAATAAATCTCAGTTTAAAGAAACCCCAGTTAGATGGTAGAAAAGGTGTCGGAAGAAACTGGACAAAATGACAATGATATAGAGATAAACAAAGGACTACTAAGTCTAATAGTTTCTGACATGCTAGCTCCAGACCTCAATTATAATTATTAAGGTCTTTCCTTTTTCAAGAGGGAAAGACCTTACTGTATTTCTTCTGTTTATTATTATTCTTCCGCCAAACTTTGACGAAGTTAGCAGCCTTAACCGTAAGACGTGTCGCTTTCATGTTCACACTTTGTATCGGTGTCATGAATACCTATCCGGAACTCACCCTGTGAGTCGAAATATTTTGTCGGTTCGGAGTAATCCTTCCGAAACCCAAAACCCCTGTTATCGTTCCAACACCGTAACCGTAATAGGTAGAAAAAAAAAACAAAGGGTGAAATTTGTTCAGGACCAGACCCCGGTTCTTCGTCACATTTGGATCGAAAGGATTCAACGACTCATTGGTAGGGTTAGGCCCCTATGAAAATTAACCGTTGTCGGTTGGCCACCAAAACTCAGAAACCGTAAGTCGTAGACACCTAGGATCTTCACCATTCATCATCAATTCATGTGACTTTAAAAAATACCTCAAGGTCAAATGTGTATGTTGACCTTGACCTTTGACCTAACACCTTGTTATGGGATAATCTCAGAAACCATTATACTTACAGAAGTTTTGAATAGTGGAAAATGTTTGGGTCATTAAGGCGCAACTTTGTTACATTTTGACCGAAGAGATTTGACCTTTCTGTAAGGGGCATAACCCCTGATTTAGGTTTCTGAAAAGACAAAATCAGCTTTTACTATATAACCAAAGATCCTAGAACCATGGGGTCTTCAGCAATGACATTGGGGACTAATGACCTTGATAAAGGTCACAAAGTCAAGGTCAAGGTCATGTCCCAGATAGCGAATTATGTGTTTTTGACCTTATTTTAAGGATTTCTAAAGTGTTTTAAATGTTTTTAAGGTTGACCTTCACCTTTGACCTTTCAACTTTTTAGTCGATATCTCAAAAACGGTTAATCTTACAGAAATAGTAAACAATGAAAAATGTTTAGGTGACTGAGGCACAACTTTTTTACATTTTGACCGAAAGGATTTGACATATTCTTAAGGGGCATAACCCCCGTTAACGGTTTCTGAAAAGGTAAAATTAGCCTTAACTCTTGAACGAAAAGTCATAGACCCAGGGGTCTTTTACAATGACATTGTGGACCAATGACCTTCACAAAGGTTACAAGGTCAAAAGTCAAGGTCATGTCCAAATTATCGAATTTGTTGTTTTTGTCATTTTTTAACGGTTTTCAATGCATTCTACGTCTATTGGAACATGTACTTTACATTTCGAAAAGGAAAGACCTCTCAATTGTTCAAGAACAATTGACATTTTAATTATGTTTATTATTATGAAAAGAAGGATATATGATTACCAATCATACAACTGTCCACCAAAGTATAAATGAACTTGATGTAAGCAACCGTACGGCATTCAATGAAAAACAAATATGACAGATACGAACCAATGACGATCACTGAACTACAGGCGTCCAACTTGAAACAGACACATACAGAATGTGGCCTTGGTGAAACATGCTATTGATTGATCCCCAAAACTGGAACAGTAGTGTCACAGCACAACATAAGAACAATCTATAAAAATCAGCTGGGAAAATGCGGAAAAGGCAAAAAAAACATTAAACAAAAACAGATCGGACGTTACAATGTATTTATACATCCCAAACAACAACAAAAAAAGCACAAAATTACAGATCTGAGAGTATGCGCATTTACTGATAGCTAGTTCAAAGCCACTCATAACTCATAAATCATCATGGATCTAAGAGTAAAATATCAATTATTACACAGACAACATCTAAAAGATTTAGTGTAAAGACGTCATTAACAGTCTATAAAAAATGACCTTGTGCCCTGTACCTATAGGTACTTTTAAGTATCGACAGATTGTAGTACCGTGTAAGTGCATAATTGTGTGTATAACAATAATATTTAGTATTGTCAACGGTTAACCGGTTAACCGTTACCGAATACCAAAAAAGCTAACCGGTTAACCGGACATTTTTTCAATTCAAATAGATTTCATATAAATTTGTATTGAAATCATTAAATAGTTGTGTTTTCTTTAAAAAAATGTTGTCGTGGTAATTAATTTGACGAATCAATTGTCCAGTATACTGATTGGTATTGTGAATCCACCTAGAGTCTCTCAAGAGCCTGTATCGCTCATCTGACTCTACTTGGGTTTTTGAAATCATATAAAAAAGATAAAATTTGGCGACAAAGTAACAACACGTGGCCAGCACCTCATAAGGAAAGGAACATTCATGATTTCATTCAATTCAGTGGTTCTCTAGAAGGAGACTTTTGTATCCTATATTAAACTAAGCCCCCCGCTGGCGGCCATCTTTGATGATGGATCGGCTACAAAGTATCGACACTTGGTCAGCATCTCATAAGGAACATTTATGCTATGTTTGGTTTCATTCCATTCAGTCGTTCTTTAAAAGAAGAAATTTGTATGTATTTCCCATAGGGACCTTTGTTAAACTATTAAGTCCCCCCACTGGTGGCCATATTGGATGTTGGATCGACAACAATGTAACAACAATTGGTCAGCATCTCATAAGGAACATTCATGCTATGTTTGGTTTCATTCCGGTCAGTGGTTCTCTAAAAGAAGACATTTGTATGTATTTCCCATAGGGTCCTATGTTGAACTAAGTCCCCCGCTGGCGGCCATCTTGGATGATGCGTTGGCTACGAAGTACTAGTAACAACACTTGGTCAGCACCTCATAAGAAACATTCATTCTATGTTTGGTTTTATTCCATTCAGTTGTTCTCTAAAAGAAGTCATTTGTATGCATTTCCCATAGGGTCCTATGTTAAACTAAGTCCCATGCTGGCGGCCATATTGGATGATGGATCGGCTACAAAGTAACAACACTTGGTCAACACCTCATAAGGATCATTCATGCTATGTTTGGTTTCATTCCATTCAGTGGTTCTCTAAAAGAAGTCATTTGTATGCATTTCCCACAGAGTCCTATGTTAAACTAAGTCCCATGCTGGCGGCCATCTTGGATGATGGATCAGCTACAAAGTAACAACACTTGGTCAGCACCTCATAAGGAACATTAATGCCATGTTTGGTTTCATCCCAATCAGCGGTTCTCTAAAAGAAGTCATTTGTATGCATTTTCCATAGGGTCCTATGTTAAACTAAGTCCCCCGCTGGCGGCCATCTTGGATGACGGATCGGCAACAAAGTAACAACACTTGGTCAGCACCTCATAAGGAACATTCGTGCCATGTTTGGTTTCATTCCATTCAGTGGTTCTCTAGAAGAAGTTCAAAATGTAAAAAGTTAAAGACGACGACGACGGACGACGACGACGGACGACAGACGACGGACGCCAAGTGATGAGAAAAGCTCACTTGTCCCTCCGGGCCAGGTAAGCTAAAAATATAAAATTAATTAAAACTTAAGATCTTAAGGAAACATAATTACTTTCATGTTTTTATAGCAGTAATTTTTAATCAGTAATACAATTAAATTTTACGATTTACTTCATTATTTCACTTTTGATCTTATATTGTGTAGACCTACATCTGAATGTCCAATCTCCGTCGTGCAAGTCTTTGTCATAACTAAATGCTAAATCAAAAACTGTAAAAAGTAAACCAACGTGAATGTAATCAATGTATACTTGATGGTACGAGTATCAGGATTAATCAATTTTAATTGAAACACCTCAAATTATTTTTGGAGACAACAAGACAAAATGGAAGAAACATCGGTTTCAGACATATTCAATTCTACGAGATCAAGACGTTTTTTTCTTTATTTTTCAATTTGAAGTTAGTACAAACGCCATAATTGATACCATGTATTTGATTATTAAAAGTCAAACTTCGACAGGAATCTTCACAGACAAGCCTTATAAAACCAAAGGCCAAACTTCAATTCATAAATTTATAAAAACGTTAATGTATGACTTGGATGGAATTTAGTCACATTGACACTCATACCACATCTTCTTATAACGATGTGTAGGGTACTTTTGATCAGGCCTTCAAACATTAACTTAAACTACCGGTTAACCGGTTAATCGGTCGAACGATTAAACGAGTAACCGGTTAGGCAAAAGTATACGATTTGACAACACTAATAATATTTATTTAGTTTTTTTACTAATAACAAAATGAATATCATACCAATAAATAAAGGCAACAGTAGTATACCGCTGTTCGAAATTCATAAATCGATTGAGAAAAAAAACAAATCCGGGTTGCAAACTAAAACAGAGGGAAACGCATAAAATATAAGAGAACTACGACACAACAGAAACCCATAATTGGAATGTAACACACACATAGAAACGAACTATAATATAACAATGGCCATTTTCCTGACTTGGTACAGGACATTTTAAGAAAACAAATGATGGGTTGAACAAGGTTTGTGTGGCATGCCAAACCTCCCGCTTAAATTGCAATGTTAAATATAACATTAAAACGACAACATTACACGACAGGACTACAATACAAATAAATGGGAGAAAATATATAAGACAGAGAAACACACGAATAATAGCCAACAAAAGGTATCTGGTTTAAAATTTAATACGACAGACGTACGTTTCGTCCACACAAGACCAACCAGTGACGCTCAGATGAAAAAAAAAATTGAAAGCCAAAACTAGCACAAAGTTCAAGAGCACTGAGGACCAAACGTTCAAAGATCTATTAGATTGTTTTCGTCCAGAACATTTATTTCATTTTAGTCTATTCGACGTTAGGCAAAGTTGGCATCAATCTGTCAACATAATGACAACTATTGCAAATTAAAAAGGTAGAACTTCACAACTTACTAAAAAAAATCACACGTTCTATATGCGATTGGAACTTTACCAATATAGCTCCAGACTATCCATTTGTAATGAAAACTAGATATTATGACTTTATGTTTATATGACATTATGTAACAGATGGAGCGTATTTGGTTACATATGAATATATATAAATTCTTTCTATTTAACAAACTCAGGTGTGAATTATTTTTGAGGACACAGTTCACTAAGATATCATAATGGTTGTATGGTCTGTGCTGTTGTTAACTGTATTTGTTGTTAGTCATTCCTTTGCGGATAACTTCAATAATAAGAAATGCCAACCTGGTAAATATTTTTTTTTAAATTTTAATCAAGAAAATGAAAAAAGATGTCACCATCAATTACAATAATTCTAAATCGTATAAATCGTAAATATCAAGTATTTCCTTTACTGATCTATACTTATGTTAAATTTGCCGTTCGTGTCGAATAAGTAGTCGAATTTTATTTAAAGGTGTGACCTTTCACGGCGATACAGCTGACAAAATTTTAGAACTACTTTCCAATAGTGGTGGTAGTAAACAAAACAGGAAGTCCAATAACAGCAATGAAAAACCGGAAAAAGATAAAGGACCATGTTCAGGTAACACTATTTTTGGAAACTTCATGATACTTAAAAATAAACCAGAAAAAAATGAATTTACGACTGTTACGTGTAGTTTGACGTTTCACTCGACTGTAGGCGGTCCTCGGTGCATGCCGAGTGGTTTAGATACTCCAACTACTGTAGCACCAGCCAGTCAACACAGAGTTAGAATCCCGCTTAACTCCAATCTTAATTGACTAGGATTGTCAGTTTTTCTACAGAAGGTTGGCTGTACTCCCCGGGCACTCCGGCATCCTCTATAAATAGAAACTGACCGCCACGACATAGTAAAATAGTGATAAAAGTACATTTTATCAGAGCCGGTTCTATTATCCGTATTTGTCGTAACTTACGTAACGATAGAGATACATGTGTATGTAAATGCAATACAATATGACTAAGATAGTGGTAATTTCATTTTATCTGGGTAATGTTTCGTACACATGATCTTTCCTATAAATCTGAGACTACTTTGTGTTGTAGTAGTCTCAGTATAAATACATAACCATAGCACTCATTTGGGTTGAACAATTAGTACCAATTGTAATACTCACTATATGACTCAAAGTAATTCTTTCCTGAGTAATATTATTCGTGACTAAAAACAAAAACTATCATAGTTGTTTACCCATTTATAATTTGATACTTTTATTTTGTTTTTATGATTCTAAAATTTGTCAAAAAAAGCAGTGATGAATGAGAATATGTAGTCAATCTTTCGATTTAACATTTTAATATTATAGCCAGTAGTATACGTAATATCATAATCATTTATACGCACCCGTAGGCGGGCTTCACCTGTATCCTAAACAAAAAAAAGATTGACATCACACTAAACTCCGAAACATATTAAGATGAATCCCCATCCCCAAAATAAACAAGAAAAACATTAAAAACTAACAAAGGTTTATGACTTGAGACAGTCTTAAAAATGCGACGTGAATAAACATGATTTATTGGATTCCTATTCTCCCCTTTATATCAACCCAATGTAGAATAAACATTAAGCAATACGCACACTAAAACTAAACTTAAAGAAACACAAGTCCGATGATAGAATAGGTGTCGGAAGAAACTGGGCAAAATGACAATGATATATAGATACACAAAGGACTACTAGCAGTTTCTGATGTGCAAGCTTTAGACCTCAATTATACCTATTAATATTATGTATATATTATTATGAAAATAAGGAGATTAATTGTCAATCAGACAACTATCCGTCATAGTTTAAATGAGCTTGCTTTAAGCAACCGTACGGCATTAAAAAAACAACCCATACCGTGTAGAAATATATCTTAAAAAACTTAAAAAATCAAAGGCATCGTCATAAATAAAATTATATAAAACAATTCAATTTAGAAAACTTTCCTTTGCGGATAACTTCAATGATAAGAAATGCCAGTCTGGTTAACTATTTTTTCTAAACTTTAATCAAGAAAATGTATTTTATGTCGCGTTAAATTATAATTCGTTTTACTGAATGATAGGAATACAAACTTATTTAAAATATCGATAATATATTGTAAAAAAAATATTACATGATATTTGATATGTCCTAGAAATTTCAGTTTCATGGAAAATTCTTTTAATTCTGCGAACTATCTTGTATATAAAAAAAGAAGATGTGGCATGATTGCCAATGAGACAACTATCCACAAAAGACCAAAATGACACAAACATTAACAATTATAGGTCACCGTACGGCCTTCAACAATGAGCAAAGCCCATACCGCATATAGTCAGCTATAAAAGGCCCCGATAAGACAATGTAAAACAATTCAAGCGAGAAAACTAACGGCCTTATTTATGTAAAAAAATGAAATTGTACCTGCTTGTAATAGAATTTAATAAAGATGTCACCATCAATTACAATAATTCTAAATCGTATAAATCGTAAATATCAAGTATTTCCTTTACTGATCTATACTTATGTTAAATTTGCCATTCGTGTCGAATAAGTAGTCGAATTTTATTTAAAGGTGTGACCTTTCACGGCGATACAGCTGACAAAATTTTAGAACTACTTTCCAATAGTGGTGGTAGTAAACAAAACAGGAAGTCCAATAACAGCAATGAAAAACCGGAAAAAGATAAAGGACCATGTTCAGGTAACACTATTTTTGGAAACTTCATGATACTTAAACAAAAACTAGAAAAAAATGAATTTACGACTGTTACGTGTAGTTTGACGTTTCACTCGGCTGTAGGAGGGGCTCGGTTGCCGAGTGGTCTAGGTAATCCAACTACTGTAGCACTGGCCAGAACACAGAGCTAGAATCCCTCTTTATAATTTGATATTTTTATTTTGTTTGGTGATTTTAAAATTTGCAAAAAAAAACAGATGAGTGTTGAATGAGATTATGTAGACGATTTTTCGATTTTGCATTTTTAAAATACTATAGCTAGTAGTATAGTTTTTTACGCAATATTATTATCATTTACATGTTTTGGAGTTTAGTGTGACGTTCATTTCCATTGCACTAGACGTATACATTTTGTATAGTGTCCAGCTTATGGTCGCCTCCGGGTGCGAAAAACTATTAGAATATCGAAAAGATTTAAGATTGAATAGATAAATTGAAATTAAATTAATTATATATCTGTTAAAATGTATTAAATGTATGGACAATTCAGCAAATTCTACATAGTACATTAATTGTAGTCAAAAGACCATCGGATTGTGGTGACTTGGAGAAATCTACGTGTAAAAGTGGAATTTACAAGATCTACCCTGAAAAAACTTCCACTTTCGACGTCTTCTGTGAAATGGAGAAGCATGGCGGGGGCTGGACAGTGAGTATTCATTAAATCAAACGTTTTGTTTTCAAAGCAAATCAACCTGGTTCCAAGTTCAAGATATACTGAATACCCTATGGAAATTTTGTTACGAATTTGACAAAAAAAGGTGCAAAAATACCAAGATCAACAGCATAAAAACAAATAAAAATCAAATGCAGTATAGAACTTTATTTGAATTTAAAAGTAGGAAATATGCAATTAGGAATGTTTATTAGAGAGGTTAAAGTGGTAAAGGGGGGCTGGGTTTGTGTGTGTTATAAAACGAACGTGATTGCTAATATCGAAAAAAAAAAACGGAGTCAGCATTCGCTATAGATTAAAACAAAAAAACAATACAAAGGTGTTCAGTCAGGATTATTATAAACAACGGAAAGATAACAGATGAACACAAAGGCGAAGTCTGCAAATGGCAGGTAGAGTAATACCTTAGTCGTAATTAATAAACAAATTAAATATTATACATACGAAAGACCGATGGTCTGTTATGTGTACCATGTGTAAATGCATCAATCAACAAGTCTTTCGAAAAGGTCATATAGATATGGAACTCTCAAAATATAAAATATTCGAAATACCGAACTCCAAAGAAAAATTCAAAACGGAAATTCTTTTAATTTCCATTTAAGTCAAACAGACTTAAAAGGAAATTTTGCTTTAAAAAATGATAACAGCAGTTTGTTTATTCAGGTTTCTCATTAAATGAGAAAGTATAATATAATGATGAATCCACCGGTTTTAACTGAAGAAGTTCTTATTAAAAAGAGAATAACATGTGTCATAGGAGTGCAAACATAATAATAATAAAATGTTCAAAGGTTCAGGAAAACACGGAAATTAATTTATTTTAAACATATTTTATTTCAAAAAATCATGTACGTGACATACACATATAAATACAGTGATACAATAATACTAAGGGATTCGGAAACAAGGTTTCCCTTATATTAATCCGTCTCCCTGTAAAAAAAAAGATAAAGGGAAATAACTGCAAATAAAAAAGTAGATTTTTTTTCGTCAGATCTTTCCCATAAATATATGTACCGGCGGCGGAGTGTGTTTACATGACTTTGTCAAGACTGTCTCACCCAATTACGATTCTATTCATGCACGAAGGACGCTATAAGCCAAATCGCTTCGAATCTACCAAAAATTGTTGCACTTGTTTAAACACGAATAGATTTTCCTCTTGATTGAGGTTATTGCGGCCAAATAAGAGTGTTTCTATATTGTATGGAAATGGAAATTTTTCTATCGTACGTTTTCGGACACTCGAGAAGAAAATGCTTACTGCTCTCGAATCTACCACAGGTACAGTTTTTACTTTCTACAAGATTTCTCTTAAATAAATGTTCGTTCAGATTGCTACAATCCATCCGAAGTCTAGCATGAAGTATCTGACCTTTCCTGTCTCCATAAAAATAATAATTTGGTCTTTCCTTTACATTTTGATTAAGGTAACGTTTAAGTGTAAACTTAGATGGACGTAATCTGATATCGTCCGGAATAGCATTCCAGGATCGAATAACTGAGGGAAGAAAAGATTTCTAGTAAAATGCAGTTCTACACTTTATATATTGGGTGTCATTCGTTCGTCTTGTGTCATAATTATGAATATTAAACAATTGTTGAGGGATAATATCGCTTAAATAATCAGGGGTCTTATTATGAAACATTTCATGAAATTTTACTATTTTGTGTTTTTCACGTCTTTCTGATAGTAACTCCCATCCAGTTTCGTCGTATAATTTATTTATGGACGATAACTTAGTACCACCAGTAACTATCCTAGCCGCTTCAAGTTGCATATTTTCTAGTTTATCACTTAAATAGTCTGGAATGTTGTCCCAAATAATATCTGTATATTCAAATAAAGGCCGGATAAAACTTAAATATATAGTTTGTAAATACTTTCTTTTCAATTTGAATTTCAAGGCACGATATAAAATAAATCTAGGTGTTATCTTTTCAATTATTGTATTGACATGAGAATGCCATGAACCATCCTCATGAAAAATTAAACCAAGGTGTTTAAGGCTTTCTACTTCTGAAATCATATCATCATTTATATAAAGAGGTGGTTGATGGGGTTTTACTGATTTCTTGGAAATTGTCATAGCTTCTGTCTTTTTTGCATTAAAGTTTACTAGCCATTGAACTGACCAATTGTTGATAGTCTCTATGTCAGAATTAAGTTTGCTCGCTGCTGCATATTCATCTTCAACTACTATGAAAAGGGAAGTATCGTCAGCATATATTTTTATATTACAGTCTATGTCGTTTACAATGTCATTTATATATTATACTAAAAAAAGTAAGGAGCCTAATATTGATCCTTGAGGGACGCCAGCATATACACCAAAAGTATTCGAGGATTGACCTGAAATAACAACTTTTTGTTTTCGATTTGATAAATAGCTCATAAACCACTTTAATAGGTTTCCTCTTATACCAATATTTTTAAGTTTATAAATTAGACCTTCATGCCAGACTCGATCGAAAGCACGACTTATATCAAAAAAGACAATACGAATCTCTTTTCCTGCGTCAAGAGCTTTGCCAAATAAATCTGTTATGTGTAAGAGTTGGTTAATTGTAGAATCTCCAGGCATGAAACCTGACTGGGCACTTGTTTTTATAACCTGACTGGGCACTTATTATTATATTATGTTTTGTTAAAAAGTTAAAGAAATGCTTAAAAACACAACGTTCCATACTCTTACCAATGATCGACAAAAGTGTCCACTCTTGCTGGAAATTAATTTCAACCAAAATGCTGTAAAATAATGGAAAAAATATATAAATAACCTTCAGTTATTTTTGTTTCACGACCTTTCGTTTAATTTGATTTGTAGGTATTCCAGCGAAGGATGAATGGTAAAATCAATTTCTTTAGAAAATGGGAATCGTATAAAACTGGATTTGGAAATTTGAATGGAGAACATTGGTTAGGTAATAACAATATTGCAAAATAATTTTGCTTTTTTGAATGTTCAATATTTTTTTCTTCCTCTTTCATCACTCACCAAAGAATTTGATAAAATATCAAGTCTTACAATACATAATAAATTAAGATAATTTCACCGAAGTCTGTTTAATTTCTTTCATTTACGATACGAAGGTTTGAAAAATATAGCTGTACCTTAAGAATTCGTATTACTAACAGGATAGCATATATTTTTTGACGGTAATGTTGTTAATAGATGTAGAGCTCGGCAATTAAGAAACGATCCATTTACACTTATTTGTTCTTTACATAAATAGATTTTTAGGGAATAGGGATAC